>NC_089504.1:53949094-54254788 GCF_036850995.1 Saccopteryx leptura
ATGTAGCAAGCAAGGTCTGGATAATCTATAATTAGGAAAGCAATTTCAAGTAAATATATGTAAAACTTTAATGCTTGAGTGTAATAATCATAGCTGCCTTCATTAAAATAGTTAAAATAACTTTTTAATGATCAATTTATGTTGTCTGAGACTCTCTGGAAATACATACATAGGTACTAAAATAAACTCCTGACTAGCTTCTCTTTCAGAAACAAGTCTTCACAATTGCTGCCACATTGCTCTTTTTAAAAAAGCTTTCATCATTGGCCCTGGCCAGTTTGCTCAGTGGTAGAGCTTTGCCCAGAGTGTAGAAGTCCCGGGTTCGATTCCCAGCCAGGGCACACAGAGAACCACCCATCTGCTTCTCCATCCTTTTCCCTCTCCTTCCTCTCTCTCTCTTCCCCTCCTGCAGCCAAGGTTCCATTGGAGCAAAGTTGGTCCCGGGCACTGAGGACGGCTCCATGGCTAGAATGACTTCAGCTGCAATGAAGCAATGCCCCAGATGGGCAGAGTATTGCTACCTGGTGGGCATGCCGGGTGGATCCTGGTCGGGCACATGTGGGAGTCTGTCTGATTGCCCCCCACTTCTAACTTCGAAAAAATACAAAAAAAAAGAGAAAGAAAGAAAGAAAGAAAGAAAGAAAGAAAGAAAGAAAGAAAGAAAGAAAGAAAGAAAGAAAAAAGATAAAAAGCTTTCATCATTAAGGAACATAAATCAATTGAGGGCTGCGATGTGTAAGGCACTGAGTAAAGGTTTAAAAGAAATTAAAAGTATAATGAAACATAGCTCTTGCCTTATTTATTTATTTATAAATTTACTGATTCTAGAGAGAGAGAAAGAGAGAAAGGGAAGAAAGCAAGACCAAAACATCAATCTATTTCTGTATATGACTTGACCAGGGATCAAACCAGCAACCTCTGTGCATTGGGATGATGCTCTCACTAATCAAGCTCTCTGGCCAGGATAGTTCTTGACTTTATTAAAGTAGTTCAATATTCTCAGGTCAGCCATTTTCTAGATGGCTCTCAGTATCTTATCGTAAAATGGCCATTGTAATAGATCCTACCTGGCTAGCTCATTCAATCATTTCTTTATTATTTTTACTTTTAAAATTTTCCATTGATTTGGGAGAGAGAGAGAGAGGGAGAGTAAGATGAGGGAGAGAGAGTAAAAAGCATCAACTTGTTCCACTTAGTTGTTCCATATAGTTGTGTATTCATTGACTGCTTCTCTTACGTGCCCTGATCGAGGTATCAAACCTGAGACTTCAGTGTGCTGGGAGAATGCTTTATCTACTGAGCCACTCAGCCATAGCCTCAATCATTTATTTAATCATTCATTCATGTACTCAAATCATTCTTCATTTTTTGTTTGTTTATTCATAGCACTAGAAAATGTCAAACACTGTTTTTTTCCTCTGAATATAATAGTCAAAGAGAGATAAAATTCTTGACATTATGATACTTCTAGAAAGTGAAATAGACAATATTCAAATAAATTAAATAAATATAAAACAATGCAGGATGAAGATAAATTCTAGGAGAAAAATGAAGTCAGACAAAAGGTTGGAAACTGAACAAAAATGGAGAACTATATTTGAAAGGGTGGTTAAGGAGGCCTCTGTAAATGATAAATAAAATAAAACTAACAAAGAAACCAAAAAACCCACAAAAAATATCTTAACAAAATGAGAAAGCAAGCAATGATCACCTGTATGTGAAGAATATTACAGGCAGAACTATGAGAAAATTCAATGGCTCTGAGATAGAAACAAGGCCAGCATGGTGTATTCTTATTGGGGAACAAGTGGAAGATCAAGACAGCAGGAACAGAACGAGTGAGAGAGACAATGAACCCAGAGCCACGGGCAGAGCCAGCTCCTAAGGGCCTCAAGAGCCATGGTTAAGAATTTGGATCTTAGTCTAACTATACTAGAAAGTCACTGGATAGTTTCAAGACACAGGGCAGTGGTGGTGAATAGACCTGCAAGTAAAATGGAAGGTATTCAGTCCTGGGGCAGATTAGAGGAAAAGGAACTAGGCTTGAACACTTGACAAGTTCTAGGTAAGATATTTTGGTGGCTTCAATGAACCAAATCATAACACAGGTGGTAAGAAATTAGATCCCATTTTGAGAGTCATAAACAGAACTTAGTAAATATAGAAGAAAGGGAGGAAAGAAAGATTTCTACTGGGTTTCGGTTTATACTTCTTGGTAGATGGTGTACTATTTGGTGACATTGGAAAAAAGGAAGTAGAATAACGTCCTTTGAGAAGGGAGAAAAAGAGAAAATCTCCTTTGAATATTTTAACTTTAAATTAGACATCCAAATGGAGGTTCGGAGGAGGTGGTTGAATATTTTAGCCGTTAGCTCAGCAGTGAGATTGGAGTTGGGTATGTAAATTGTGAAGTCATGAGCACATACATAATATTTAAAACCATGACAGTGAGTACAAATAAAAAGAAGATAAAAAGTTAAAGTTTGGGACATGACAAGAATTAGGGATTGGAATAGGTAAGAATCTAGAAAAAAAACTGAGAAGGAGCACACAATGATACTGGAGTAACATCAGGCCTCAGAGACAGGAAAATAAAGAGCTTCAAGGGGAAGAGAGTGTTTTAAAAAGTAAGGAGAACAGTGCGTAACATAGGACGTGGCATGACAAAAAAAAAGTGTTATCAACTATATTACTACAAGAGCTCAGACTTTGGATTTACCTTATAATTTAATTTTAATCTTTACTAGATGCTACACCTGAAATTGCTTTGTAAGTATGAATTTCTTTACATAGTAGAAGAGTTGAAGCTTGGAAGGAAATTCTTTTCTCTTTGATTATACCAAAGTGCAGATAAGATTAGGAGTGTCAATGTGTCAGATGTTTTGTTAACAATTTTCCAAAGAATTCAAAAAGAATACAGCTTAGTTCTGATTTGGAAAATAAAAAATAATTTGCTAAAGATGTTGCTTTTGAGATAAAAAAAAATGAAAAGAATTTTGCTAAGCAGTGGGAAAAAGAAAAAATGTTGTGCATAGGAAAAACATGAGCAAAGGCCCTAAAATTATAAAGCATGAGCTCATTTGGATGAATAGCAAGTTGCAATGTTTTGTGGAAATTAACTATGAATAGTGGGTATACCTGGAGCCATATGTTGAGAAAAATAATAAATTACAGGGCAAGGGATTTGGATTTTATATTGCAGAAGGTAATAAAAATACATGATTTTTGAGTAGGTTATTAAGTGGATCAGATTGGACTTTAAAGACTAATAAAACTGTGGTGAGTAGGAAGCATTCGAGGATATGTGTGTGTTTTTCCTAGGTCTGCTGAAGCTCCTCGGTGGATCCCTGAATGACTGGTGAGACACCATAATTCTAGATGAGAGACTCACTTCACAAGAGCAATTGTATGAGGCTTATTTTACTATGCTCTCTTCCCTTTCTCAATTATTATTATCTAATTTTTTTAATGTTTTAGATCATTTTATTTTCCTGCTCCATTGCTTGAAAAAAGGGCAAAAGGGGGGCCTGATTTGGGTATTGCTGAACAGAAATCTCATACGGCCGTCTTGAGATTTTTCGACAGAGATCTCTGTTTAGTATACATCCTTATTACGTTCCTATTAAGGTAGTCCTACTTAAGATCAAGCAGGCCATAGTTTAATCTCTAAAACCCCGGGTTTCACTCTTGATTTGTGTGATTGTATGTGAAGTCTTTGTTTAATGTCTAAGTGTCTTTGTTTATAAGGCCTAAATTAAGTCCTTACATGTAAAGTAATAATGATAATAGTTTTGGAAGTGCTGGCTCTAGTATTGAAAACAAAATGAGGATAATTTCATTTCCCTATATAAATATAATTTTGTTTGGAATAAGTAAAGCGTGCTCATTTTGGATCCAAAAGACTTGCTGGTTTGGCTGCTCCAGGCCGCAAGTGAAAGGCTTGAAGCAGCATAGATTTACATAATAAAAGTGTAAAGATTTTTTTTACTATAGGAGAATAATGAAGATCACACTGATTTTTTCAGTTTTGATATGTGCTGTTTAAGGTGCCTGTTAATTAATATTAAGGGGGTGTTTTGATAAGTGTGGGAAAGTTACTTGAAGGTGCATTTACTCTATTTTTGTTAAAAGTTAACAAAGTCAAGAATTTCTTGCAGTCTTTGAAGTCAAAATATTGTAAATTGTGCTTAACATTTGCTTGAAGATCAACTGTAAATAATATAAAAAGAAAAAAGAAAAGGGAGGGGTCATGTCCTGGAGCCCCTGCAGGTCTACCCTGTCATGCTTTTTACTTCAAACAGTTTCTTTTGAATGCTGATGTACAAGAGATGCCAAGTTTTTTGTCCTGCAAACTACTACCCCTTTTTTATTTTTATTTGATTCCAGCTAATAACACTGTTTTGTCATTTTCTGAATAGCTCCAGATATATAGGCAGATAGGGACTCTCAAGCCCCTCAGCGAGATCTTCTGAGCATGGTTTTTAAGGTACTAAGAGGCCAAAAAAGCCCAAAGGAGATCAGGTAAAATACTAGCTCTTGGCATACGCCCTCAAAGGTTCCAACGCTCCAACTGGAACTTCATCAGGGCCCTGCTTCAATAGTGGAAAGGATGGTCATTTGAGCCAAAGCCTGCCAGGCTTACATGCCTTTGCTGTGAGGAAGAAGGGACACACTGGAAGGTAGGCTTCCCCCTCACTCCTCTAAGAGAGGGTTCAGTCTCTTCCAGCCCTGTTCCAGCCACCTGTGACCTAACCTTGCCCAGAATACTGGGATTTGCCACTGAAGGCTAAAAGGTGCCCAGGGCCGTCATCCTCATCTAGGACACTGTGGACAAGCCTGGGGTATTTCTTCCAAGTAGCTGGTAGACTGGTCTCATTTACACAAGGGCCATTTAACTATGTCTTGCCTGAATAGTTAGGTTTCCTTATTCTTCCCTCAAAGATCTCTGTTGTGGGTATTGATAGTCCTGTTTTCTGCTGCTTTGTTTAATATATAGTCTTTCCTTTATTCCTCCTGCCTCAATGCCCCACTCATATTTTAGACTAGGACCTACTTTTGCCAACTTACAAATTTACCTCTGCCACCCAGCTTAGTGTATCACAAGGTTCTCCTCACCACCCAATGGCTGTAAAGCTCCAGTATAGGACCCCTGGGTTCATCTTTCCAGTTTAAAGAAAAAGGAAGCTCCATCTTCATGCACGCTGCAGATGGCTTTTCCAGTCTACCTGGGTCATTGCCAGCTGGGAGCAGTGGTCATTGGGACTTTGACGCTAACTGCAGAGTGTGGAAGTGTGACAGCAATTCCAGTGCCATATGGACTTCTCCTGAATGTGGACTTTTCCTGGACTCCTGCTCCTGTGACAGTTTTTGATGGACTGAACTGGGGTTGGGTTACATTTGCAGAGATTTGGAATGGTGTTGGTGCCAACTTGGACTTGGTGAACACGTTAAGAACATTACTCTTTTATAGATTCTTGTTGTATTAGCTTAAAGAGTTTGCTTAAAGGCTTTAATCACTGTGATGTATTAGTATACTTGTTTTGGGTATCTGTTAGCATTGGCTATATTAATTTTGTGTTTGTTCTGTATTTTTTCTGTCTGCCTCCAAATTAGAAAATCAGATGAGTACAAATCTCAGCACACAAATGAAAAAGAAAAGGGGGATATGTTGTGGACCATTAATGGCAAAAAGCCATTATAGATTCGAGGCTTGGCAGGAGGCTAAGTTCTCCCCCCCATCTCCATATTTGGCTTTGATGCTGAGTATTTGCACCCACTCCACTTCCTTCCTTGGGTTGCAGGAAGCAATATACATGCCCTTCCTCTGATTCTTTGTTTGTTTCAGATGTTTGTAAATTTCACTAATGTATTCTGTTTTTGCCTTGGGAGAGTTCCTGTCTTAGCCTTTGATGTGCAACTTTGTATCAGGGTCCTTGATTTACATAGGTCTATATAATAAAGCGAACTGGGGCTGTGAGGCACTCAGATACTGCCAGGCAGTTTGAGGAGTCCTCCCGGTCCCATCGGTTTTGTTCTGACAAAGTGTGTTTCCTCAATTCCGCACCGTTATTTGGAGCCGCGCTGGTCCGCGGCAAGTAGGAAGCATTGGAATGCGGAATAGTTGTTTCACTGGATATATATTATACATTCAAATTTTGGAATATGTTATTCACAATTTTTTTATTTAGGAAAAACTGGATTGTGATATCTAGTGCAGTATATTGGCCACACGAATGCATATTAAATTAAAGCCTCATTTTTCTATGTAGTTGAGAGCGGATCTTGAATCCAGGCCCTTTTCAGCCTGTTACAGAGGTTCAATGGAGTCAGAATGCTATAGGTACCTGTAGTCTTGCATGCCTGACAATGTATTCAAGACAAATTTATCATTCTTGGGCTTAGATAGCCTAAAGCCAGCACCATACTACTCAGTTCATGTGTAGTAAGAGGCAAGGTAATTCATTTTGAAGATAGAGTTAAAGATGTTGCTAATTGTCCAAAAATATTAAAATGTTATGAATCTAGGTAATCCCTGTCCTTCATATAAACCTGATATAGTGGAATAAACCACTGTTTTGAAAGGCAGGTTTTCTGCGGGCATAGATTAAGAAATGCTAGAAAAGTCATTTGTCTTAATATGGGCTTATTTGCTCATCTATGCAAAAAATAATTAGTGTCATTATAGACTCACTACAAAATGGTATAAACTGTTTTGTGATTCATTATTTCTTCATCTTAACCATGGAATCCATTAAAGAATAAATCTAGAAACACTACTGACACATTAGTATACGAAAATACATTTTGTGAGAAGTCACTCTATATATTTTTCTAAGTCCAAATAAATCAAAGAAACTACATGGGCCTTATACTAATTTTTTATCCTGGCTCTCTTGTTTATCAAGGAATTAGCGGTAAGCACTGACATAATCTATATGACATTCTGTTTGCTCATATGTAACATGTTGATTACTGTTATTCATTCTGCAAGTTTGTCTTAAAGATAGGACTTAATGTACCAAAATCACCCACTCTGATACTCACTTGGCTGCTGTAATAAACAGTCAATGAAATGCAGCTATTTATTATTATACTATTATTATTATTTAAATATAAATGCATTACCTTCAACCATAACATGGAAGTTTAAATGTTTAGCCATAAATTATACCTTTACTGAGAATATAATTCACATACCATCAAATAAAATATTCAAAAAGTACAGTTCTATAGATTTTAGTATAGTCATAGATTTAGGCAACCATCATAAAAATTTATGTTTTGAACATATTTTTTATTCCAAAAAGAAACTCTATATCTTTTAGCAATGACACCTCTTTTTCTCCTGATGCCCCTCCTAGTTAATTACTAGTCTATTTTCTGTCTGTCTAGATTTGCCTAGTCTCCGTATTTCATTTAGATGAAATTACAAAAGATGTGATTATTGTTACTAGTTTCTTTCACTTAGCATAATGTTTTCAAGAATCAAATATGCTGTAACATGTATCAGTATATTTTATTGCCAAATATTCCATTCAATGCATATATCACTTACTGTATAGTCCTTTATCAGTTGATAGACATTTGTGTTGTTTCCATTTCTTAGCTATAAATAATGCTGCTATAAACTATCATGTACAAGTTTTGTCTGGACAGATATTTTTATTTTGCTTTGTTTATCAAATTTGTTGATTTTTTAAAATATGCAACTTTTATAATTTTTTATTTTCTTTGTTTTTTTTCTATTCTTTTTTATTCATTTGTCCTCTAATCTTTATTCCCTATTTTGTGGTTGTTTTTTTTAAGTTTAGTTTGTTTTTATTTCCTAGTTTCTTAAATTAGAAGGTTAGGTTATTAATGTGAAACATTCTTTTTTAGATAGTAACAGCTAAAAATTTTCATCTAAACACCTCTTTAACTGCATCTCATCAGTTTTAGTAGGTTGTATTTTTGTTTTTATTCTTTTCAAAGTATATTTTATTTTTCCTCTAATTTCTTCTTTGACTGATTGCTTATTAGGCAGTATATGGCTTAATATTCATATAAATATGAACTTTCATAACTTTTTCTGTTGTTGATTTCTATTTAATTTTATTGAAGTCAGAAAATATGCTGTCTGACCAGGTGATGGAGCAGTGGATAGAGCATTGAACTGGGATGCAGAGGACACAGGTTTGAAACCCCAACATCACCAGCTTGAGCATGGGGTTACAGTCTTGACGTGAGATCATAGACATGACCTCATGGTCACTGGTTTGGACCCAAATTTCACTGGCTTGAAGCCCAAGGTCACTGGCTTAAGTGAGGGGTCATTGGCTCTGTTGTAGTTCCCAGGCAAGGCACATTTGAGAAGGCAATCAATGAACAACTAAGGTGCTGCAATGAAGAATTGATACTTCTCATCTGTCTCCCTTCCTAGCTGTCTGTCGCTATCGATTCCTCTCTCTATCTCTCTTTCTCTTCCTGTCACACACACAAAAAAAGAAAATATACCTTTTATAACTTTAAACATTTAAATTTATTGAGGTTTGTTTTATGCCATAACATATGATATATATGCTGAGTGATTAAACTGGACAAATATGTGTATTATATATATAATATATTGTGCGGTAGAGTGTTCTATATGTCTACTATAGTGTCTTTCAAGTCTTTTAGATTTTATTGATTCTTTTGTTAGTTTCATTTAGTATTTCTTTCTCAATTCTGTCTCTTTTTGCTTAATGTAATTTGGAGAGTTGTTTATGCATATACAATAATTGTTATAATCCTTTTATCATAATGAAGTGTCTGTATTTATCCGTAAAAACATCTTTTGTTTTGAAGTCTGCTTTGTCCAACTCTCTGTATATTTTATTGTGCATTCAACCCTCCCAAATCAGCCATGGCTTTTTAATTTGTTTTCAGTATGTCCCAAGTGGCTTTGTTCATTGATTCTTTGCTTATAATAATCTTTAGTATTAGATAATTGTTTTTCATGTACCTTTTAATTTTTCATGTATTATTTTTACCATAATATTTCAAGTTAACTTATAAGTAGTTTATCTTTGTAATACAATTATCATCTGAATTTATAGCAATCTAATTTAGATCATTAACTTAATTTCAATAGTATAAAAAACTTTGATAGACTATACCTCTTCTAATTCTCCAACTTTTTAATACTGTTATTTTCATACAACTTACATTTTTATATATCATAAATCAAGGAACAGAGTGTTTAACTATATTTATACTGTCTTTTTATATGTATCTCTATAGGTTTTTTTTTAGCAGTGTTCATCATATCTTTGTGTGAATTTGAGTTACTATGTAGTTTCCTTACTTTTCAATTTTGCATTTCAAGTAAGTCTGTTAGTGATGAAATTCTTTACATTTTTGTTAAATTGGAAGTGTTTTTAATTCCTCTTCATTTTTGAAGAATTATTTTGCTGGACATAGAATTCTTGGCTAATACTCTTTATTTCAACACTTTTAAGATGTTATCCCACTGTCTGCTGTCTGCCGTGGTTTCCAATGAGAATTAAGTTGTTAATCTCACTAACATTTAAAAGAAGAAAACATTCTTCTTTGGCTGATTTCTTGTTTTTTTTTGTTTGTCTGTTTTGTTTTTTGGGTTTTGTTTTTTTTTGCCTTTGAATTTTGTCAATTTGTCCATGATATATCTGGGTAAAAATTTCTTGAGTTGCTCCTACCTAGAATTCATGGAACTTCTTGAATGTCTACATTCATATCTTTCCTCAAATTTGGGAAGTTTTTGACCAAATTTTTTTTTTGCATTTTTCTGAAGCTGGAAACAGGGAGGCAGTCAGACTCCTACATGCTCCCGACCGGGATCCATTTGGCATGCCCAACAGGGGGTGATGCTCTGCCCCTCTTGGGCGTCACTCTGTTGCATCCAGAGCCATCATAGCACCTGAGGCAGAGGCCACAGAGCCATCCTCAGCGCCTGGGCCATCTTTGCTCCAGTGGAGCCTCGGCTGCAGGAGGGGAAGAGAGAGACAGAGAGGAAGGAGAGGGGGAGGGGTGGAGAAGCAGATGGGTGCTTCTCCTGTGTGCCCTGGCCAGGAATCGAACCCGGGACTCCTGCACACCAGGCCAACACTCTACCACTGAGCCAACTGGCCAGGGCCAAAAAATTTTAAATATTGTCTCTCCTCTTTTTTTCTACTTTTTCTGGAGCTCTTATTATGAGTTAGTATGTTTGATGGTATCAAACCTGTTTGATGGAATCAAGCCTCTGAGGCTTCATTCAAGTTTCCTTATTTTTTTCCATTCTGCTCCTCAGAATGGTCACTTTATTGATATAATTTTGACATTGATAAGATTTTATTATTTTGGTAATATTCTGGGGATATGACATTTTCTAACCCCTTCCTTTGAAATTTACTGATTCATTCTTTTAGAAGTTTAAATATGTTGTTGAACATCTCTTTTGTGTATTTCAGCTATTGTACATTTTAATTCCAAATATTTTTTTTGGTTCTACTCTATAATTTCTATCACTTTATTGATATTCTTTATTAGATGTGGAATTATTATATTGTACATTTTATTTTTGTAAACACATTTTTAGCAGCTGATTTAAAGCCTTTGACTGTTACCCCCAAATCTGGGTCTCCTCATAGGAATTTTCTATTGGCTACCTTTATTTTTTATATGTGCCATACTTTCCTATTTCTTTGTTATCTTGCATTTTATGTTGAAAACAGGATATTCAAGATTATATATTGTAACAATTTTGATAACAAGTTCCTTATCAGCATCCAGAGCTTTTTCTTGTTGATGTTGTTTTATGTTCCTTTTTTTTTTTTTTTTTTGTATATTTTGTTGTTCTATTGTTATTGCCTATTTGTTTAGCAACTTCCTTGGACTAAATTTGTAGATTCTCTATTCCAAGTAGTGTGCAGCCATTGAAATGAGCTAAAAGTTTTTAAGTTCTTGTTTTAAAATTTTTAAAGATTTTATTTATTCATTTTAGAGAGAAAAGAAAGAGAGAGAGAGAGAGGCGAAGGGGGGAAGAGCAGGAAGCATTAACTCCCATAAGTGCCTTGACCAGGCAAGCCTAGTGTTTTGAACCAGTGACTTAAGCTTTTCAGGTCAACACTTTATCTGTTGTATCACCACAGGGCAGGCTTGTTCTGATTTTAAGCCTAAACTTTAGATTCCATCCAGGGTTGGTATAATTTGGTCAATAATTGGTTATATTGTTTTAAATGCCTTAACTTTATATCTTTCACTCTCTTTTTAGGAAATTTGTGTGAGTGGGTAAGTTTTCAAACTTTGGAAATTTTTTGATATAGCTTTCACTTTTTGCTTTCATAGGGCCTCAGTATTTTCCAGAGTTGTGTGAGGCCTTCTATTGTCTCTGGTCTTTCCAGGGCATGAACATAGCCTTGTGCATGTGCACAGTCTTTTGGATTCCTAGAAATATCAGGTAATTTTTCTGAGTTCCCAATATTGTCATATAGTTTACTAATATTTCATTTTAAACTCCTGGCAAACGTCTTGTTTGATTGTTTGAAATAACACCCTTAGACATCAGTGATATTACCAGCAAAATTTTATTGTTTTGGTAATATTCTGGGGATACAACATTTCCTAACCCCTTCCTTTGCTGAATTCTGAGTCAATTCAAATAACCATAACACTCCAGAATAGATATTTTCCAGGAAGCTGCAAATTTGGACACAATATTGACTGTTTTCTGAGGATGGTGCATATAAAAGAATTATAAGATGGTTCAGTTCTTTCTGTTGACTGAAAGAGAGATGATTTTTTATGATTATTGTGCCAGTATATTAGGGAGGGAGGGGGTTAAAACACCACACATTTTGCCATGTTACTCCACAATTTTTCTTTAATAGACAATTTCTAATTTGCTCTGTGGCTTTGGTCAATTTCCAAAGTTCTGCAATAACTTTGAATGTTTGACAGCATTTGTATTATGTTTCTGGGAGAGCTATAATCAGGGTTCTTATTCTACTATTCCCGATGTTGATCCTCCATGGATTGTTATAAAATACTAGTCTCATTTTTTGGAAACTTTCACATTATTATTTATATTATCATTATTATATTTTAATGGGTCACATTCTCCACCTTGTGTAGATTTTATCTTGTTAGTGGCACTGACAGTATGTCTGTGGTACTAAAAACTACCATATATACCTACCCTTTTATCTCATACCTAATACATGAAATCAGGTAAAAATGACTTCTAGACTAAAGAGTGATATAGTAGGAGTTTATTTAAGTTGTAGATTACATATATATGTTTTTTTCAAAAATTAAATATATCATTAACTATTATCATAATATAATTTGAAATAAATGAAATGATTTTTATACTTTTAAATCTTATGCCCATATCTATTTTGTCACACTAACCAAATTGCAAATAACATGTGTAGAAAAAGGAAAAAATAAAAAGATTCTTGCTAAGTAGAGGTGCTGGTTTCCTATCTAGGGCTCTTGCATAATAGGGAATATATCAGGCTAGTTAGGACTGATCTCCTAGAAGCAGAATATTTGGGAAATCCTAGTTACAGCAACCAGGTGCATGTTAGACTGCTCAAATTATAATTTTTTTTATTCAATACAAAATGCCACAAAGGCTTGGAGGACACTTCATTTCCTCACTGGGCCTGAGTGGTACTTACCTAATGATCTCTCACATATACTGATTAGAATGTGAAAGAAAGAAAGAGAGGAGTTGGGGGGCACAGTGGATTGAGCATGGGTCTGATATGCTGAAGACTCAGGTTTGAAACCCTGAGGTTGCTGGCTTGAGCTCAGACTCATCAGCTTGAGCATAGGCTCACCATCTTGAGCATGGGCTTATTGACATGACCCCATGGTCTCTTACTTGAGGCCCAAGGTCACTGGTTTGAAGCTCAAGGTTGCTGGCTTGAACACTGGTGGCTGGCTTGGCTGGAGCCCCCCCCCCACCCCCCCGCATTCAAGGCATATGTGAGAATGCAATCAATGAACAAATAATGTGCCTCAACTATGAGGTGATTCTCCTCATCTCTCTCCCTTCTTGTCTGTCTGTCTCTCTTATTCTATTTATCTTGAAGGTGTATGCTAAAGGAAAAAAAAATTAAAAATGAAGTTAGCTTCATTATTTTGATAGGGTGACACTGGTTAACAAAATTATACAGGTTTCGGGTCCACAATTCTGTAACACATCATCTTTACACTGTATTGTGTGTTCATTGCCCCAAGTTAAGCCTTTGTCCATCATCGTTTATCCCCCTTATGACCTCTTCCACTTTCTTTTACTCCTGACCCCTGGCAATCAGTACACTTTCTTAAACTATAGAGTTCATCTTCCTTTTTGGGGGGAAATGATATAAAGCAAAGAATGTATTATCTTATTATTAATATATATTTAGATATGAAATAGATTTGAAATATGCTTCTTAAAAAAGGTTTATACTCTGATTTTATGCTTAGCTTCCTCCATTTATGAATCTATTAAGTCATTTTTGGAAAACACTGAAAACATAAAAAATGATGAATGATGACTAAATACTTTATAGAATACATTAACTCACACTTTTCTGAAGCAATATTTGGAAATGTTCACCCAAAAATGCTTGGTATTACCAAGCTTAATGACATAAACTTAGCTTAATGACATAAAAAGCATTATAAATTTCAAGTACCTACAAAAATAATTCAGTTATCAGAAAAAACATACACAATTAAGTTTACAAGATGAGAAAAAAAAATGGAAGATATACTTATAGACCCTGTAATTATGGATGTCAAAATATGACAAGATAAAAAAAAGTTTCAGAAATTAATATAATACATTGTAAATTTACAGTTAGTTTGTTAAATTGATCAAGAATCATCCAGATAAAACATTTCAATTATGCAAACTATAAATTCCTTTTAATTAATCTTATTTTTAATCTATCCAACAGTTTGATAATCTTCATGTATTTTTTGAAACAGTCAGGTATCTGGTCTTTTTAGAGAAAATATCTCTTTCATATTGAAGTTTACAATCTCTTGTCGATGTCTGTAAGAGGACTCCCATGTGAAGTCTATCACAATCTGTTCTCCCCATATCTAACTACCTATCCAAAGGCTTTAAAAGAAAAGCTTCATATAGTCAATCACAGGATATATGTGTATATAATATATAAATCTCCCCATTATGAAATACCTGTCATCCTGGAGATAGTATGTACAACATGAAGTTTTTTGCATAGAAATTGGAGAAATGATGAGGAAAGGAGAAAAAATAAATAAATTTTAATGTTTTTATGTTAACCCATCCCTGAAATCACTGACCATAGTGGATAATCATGCTTCCAATTATTTTGATACATCTACTTTACCTTTATAACCATAGCAACATTATCTCCAATAACACAGAAGAATTTCCATTTTCATACTTATAAGGGTAATGATGACGACACAGTGAGAAAGGAGATTTTTTTTTTCTCAGCTTTGATTTTAACAGTGCTAAGTAGAATCAACTGGAAAGTGAATGTAAATAATACTATCTATCATTACTGCAGATCTGGGAATTAAAAGTGCAACACTTGTTGCTCCCTTAGTCTCCATTTAGAATAATAGATTAGGCCTTTTCAAAGCCAAAGAAAATTTAGCTGCAAACACTATACGACATTTTCCAGAAGAAATTTGCTTTATGTTAAGGCATAGGATTCTGTTTATACATGAGCAATTGGCTATCATTGTTAAAAAATGAAATTACCTTATGGAGCTTTAATAGAAAATATAAATTTTTTATTTAATAATTTTGTCATTTCTACTGTAGTCAAGTAATTGCATTGTAAAATTTATGGTAACATGAAGCCATAGAATGTAGAGAAACAGAGAGCGGAAAGATTGTAATACTTGGACATGAACATGCATACACATACCCCCAGTTAGCCCGTGATATTAAACACATGGAATTTTTTTATTTTTATTTTTCTTTCTTTTTTTTTTTTTTTGTATTTTTCCCAAGTTAGAAGAGGAGAGGCAGTCAGACAGACTCCTGCATGTGTCCAAACAGGATCCACTCAGCATGCCCACTAGAGGGCGATGCTCTGCCCATCTGGGGTGTTGCTCTGCCCATCTGGGGTGTTGCTCCATTGGCTAGAGCCATTCTAGTGACTGAGATGGAGGCCATGGAGCCATCCTCAGCACCTGAGCCAACTTTGCTCCAATGGAGCCTTGGCTGTGGGAGGGGAAGAGAGAGATAGAGAGGAAAAAGAGGGGGAAAGGTGGAGAAGCAGATGGGCTGCTTCTCCTAACACATGGAATTCTTTTTTTTTTTTTTTT
Organism: Saccopteryx leptura; assembly: GCF_036850995.1. NCBI lineage: Eukaryota > Metazoa > Chordata > Mammalia > Chiroptera > Emballonuridae > Saccopteryx > Saccopteryx leptura. Next base: position 53,964,401 of record NC_089504.1, read on the forward strand.
TTTTTTTTCAGAGACAGAGAGAGAGTCAGAGAGAGGGATAGATAGGGACGGACAGACGGGAATGAAGAGAGATGAGAAGCATCAATCATCAGTTTTTCATTAGGTGTCACAACTAAGTGACACCTTAGTTGTGCATTGATTGCTTTCTCATATGTGCCTTGACCGTGGGCCTTCAGCAGACCGAGTAACTGCTTGCTCAAGTCAGCGACCTTGGGTCCAAGCTGGTGAGCTTTGCTCAAACCAGATGAGCCTGCACTCAAGCTGGCGACCTCGGGGTCTCAAACCTGGGTCCTCCGCATCCCAGTCCGACACTCTATCCACTGCACCACCGCCTGGTCAAGCATGGAATTCTTAATATAAGAAATTTTACTTACAAAGAGATTAATTGCAGCATGACCAGGTGGTGTCATAGTGGATATAGTGGTTTATCTGGGACTCTGAAGACCAGATTCAAAATCCCTTGGTTGCTGAATTGAGTGTGGGCTCATCTGACTTGAGTGTGGACTCACTAGCTTGAGCATGGTATTATTGACATGATCTGTGGTCACTGGCTTGAGCCATAGGTCACTGGCTTGAAACCCAAGGTCATTGGTTCGTCTGGAGCCTCCCAGTTAAGGCACGTATGAGAAAACAATCAAAGAACACTAAAGTGTTGCAACAATGAGTTGATGCTTCTCATCTCTCTCCCTTCCTATTTGTCTGTATATCTGTCTGACTCTCTTTCTCAAAATAGAAATAAAAAGCTGGGTAAAGGGGATATTATAAATGTTCTTGGAATTGTGCAGTGAACTCACTTGAGCTTTCTGCCCCAAGCCAGTGGAGAGGATAGACCTGAACAATCAGCAGCCTTGTGGAGAACAATGGCTTTGATTAAGGGAAAGAACCAACTTGAGCCAATCTTTTTGAAAGGGAGGAAGAAAATAAATGCCCTGATCTCATTATTTTCCTACAACACTCCAAACCTTTGCTAGTAGCCACAGTTCTCTACCCCCAGCCTTGCCCAACCTAAAGACAGTACAGGAGGACCCAACTGGTACCTGGTAGACGTACACACATCAAACACACACCCAAACATATGAATGTATACACTCAATTTTCCTTTCTCTTTCTTCTCTTCTTCTCCTTTTTTTTTTCTTAAGTGAGAAGTGGGAAGGCAGAGAGACAAACTCCTACATGTTTCCCGACTGGGATCTAGCTGCAAGCCCCCTATCAGGTAATGCTCTGCACATTTGGGACCTTTGCTCTGTTGCTCAGCAACCAAGCTATTTTAGCACTTGAGGTGAGGCCATAGAGCTATCCTCAGCACCTGGGGCCAACTTGCTCCTACTGAGCCATGGCTGTGGGAGGAAAAGAGAGAGATAGAGAGAGAAAAGGGGGGAGGGGTGGAAAAACAGATAGTCCTGACTGAGAAACCTGGGATGTCCATACACAAGGCCAATGCTTTACTACTGAACCAACCAGCCAGGCGCCCTCTCTCCTTTTTTCTGTCTCTCTCCCGGTCTTTCTCTTAAATTACTTATTAGTAGCAGTAAACTGGTATAGTAAGAATGTGAATTTGGATAAATCACCATTTTTCTCTAAGTCTCTAGTTTCCACAGCCATAAATAGAAATGTTCACACCCAATTCAAAGAAATTTTGAGACCTAATGACAAATATCTATATATGAGATTTGCCAAGGGTACAAATTTTATGAGTTCACATTTAAAAATTTATAATGAATGAGACATGACTGGAAAAAAAATTTCCTAATGAGATACTTCATATTTCACTGTGTTTCTTATATCAACTAACACAGTGTGTAGTCATAGCAGTTATTTTATAAGGGTTGAATGCGTTCATTCTTCATTACATTTTAAACTTACAATACCTACACTGCTTTTGTCCCCTACTCCCCAATAATTTTTGAAGGCTGTTTTTAAAATTGACACTAGTTTCCTGCATTTTGGAAATTCTTTTCATTATATCACTACTGTGTGAACAATCTGAGAATACAGAGATCAAAGCCACGCACTGAGAACTTAGTGATAAAACCTGTGACTTCCAGGAATTCAGAGACTGTTGAAGAAGACAAACAAGTAGTACATACACACTTACAACTCAGTGACCAGATTTCTGGGGTAGAGAGTAGTTTTGTTAAGGAGTGGAACACTGGAGTTATACTACTTGTTTTTGATTCCTGACTGTTGGGCAGATAAAATATATTATTCTAACTTTGTTAAAGATGGCGCTGCCCATGTGGAAGCCTGTTGCCCAGATGATTGCTTGGGATGGGCGTGATTATATTAATGTGTGTTGGCGGCAGGCTGTAGGCAGGTAGGATCCTTGTAGCCTGGGGCTTGGTTTTAGGACTAAACCTTTCCCACTTTTTTTGATGTAGGGTGGTACACTCTCATGAGGAATCCCATTATGCCTCAGATAAGTGACTTTGTATCAGAAACTTCCTTGTTTGTATATTGGACTAAAGGTTTTGAATTTACACTATAAAGTGGGGCAGACCAGGAGCTTGCTATCTCTCGGCTCCTGAAATTAGCATTAGAGAGGAGAGCAGAGAAAGGCCACATGGAGGAGACTAGGAGAAGCAGCCAAGATGGTGGAGTGCTGAGTGAGAAGCCATTTTGTGCAGAGTTTGTGCAGGGAGAAGGAAGGAGATGGGGAACAGAGGTGAATAATGCTGGTGAGCTAAAAACCTTTGATTCTAGGAAACTTGGCTAAGTCAGTAGCTTTGTGGGTACTGAATGAGTGGATTTTGGAGCCCAGTGTGTGTTTTTACTTGCCCACTGGGTGCAAGCTAGGATTAAAGATTGTAAAGCCAGTAGCCATGGCCACTACTATAGCCGCCTGGCCCATGCAGGTTCACATTGGATTCGGACAGTCGGTAAAAAAACAATGGAGCCAAAAACTGATGGGCCATTATCTTTAATCCTAGCTTGCACCCGGCGGGCAAGTAAAAACACACACTGGCCTCCAAAACCCACTCACATTCAGTGCTCACAAAGCTACTGACTTATCCAAGTTTCCTAGAATCAAAGATTTCTAGCTCACCAGAATTATTCACCTCTGTTCCCCATCTCCTTCCTTCTCCCTGCACAAACTCTGCACAAACTGGCTTCTCACTGAACTCTCCACCATCTTGGCTGCTTCTCCTGGCCTACTCCACATGGCCTCTTTCTGCTCTCCTCTCTGCTCTCTCCTCTAATATTAATCTCAGGAACTAAGAGAGCAAGATCCCGTTCTGCCCCCATTTTATAGTGTAGAAATCCAGACCTTTAATCCAATATACAAAATAGGGAAGTCTCTAATACAAAGTCACTTTCTGAGGCATGATAGGATTGTACCACCCCACATTAAAAAGGGTGGGAAAGGCTTAATCCCAAAACCAAGCCCCAGGCTACAAGGATTCTGCCTGCCCACAGCCCACAGAGACACACATTAATATCACCTGGGCAACGGCCTCCACATGAGCAGCACCATCTTTAACAAAGTGAGCATAATATATTTTATCTGCCCAACAAAGATGATGGCCCACTAGCTTTTGGCTCCATTGTTTCTTTACTGACTGTCCGAATCCAATGTTAATCTGCATGTGAATGGCCATGATAGTGGCTACTGGCCTTACACTGACCCAAATTGAAGCTATAAGATTTTTGGGTAAATTATTTGATCATTCTATGATTTAGTTTTTGTTTTTCTTTTTTAATCTCTAAAATGGAAATATTAAATTATATGATGGTGATGGTAATGATAGTAATTAGAGTAGCAAAATATGATATGGAAAGCAGGATGTTTTGGGAAGACTCTAAGAAAGAGATATGCATGATTAATGCTATGTTTTAGAGAGACCCCTTTAACAAATATGCCTTGTAAAGCCAGTAGCTATGGCCACCATCACAGCAGCCTTGTAAGTGCAGGTTCCCATTGGATTCCGACAGATGGTAAATAAACAATGGAGCCAAGAACTGGTGGGCCATTAGCTTTAATCCTAGCTCGCACCCAGCAGGTAAGAAATACAAACAGTGGGAAACACTTCCCTTTTCATTCAGGGCTCCCAAAGCCACTGACTTATCTGAGTTTCCTAGATTCAAATATTTCTACCTCACCAGCCTTATTGACCTCTGTTTCCCATCTCCTTCTCTCTGTACAAACTCTGCACTAACTGGCTTCTCCTTCAGCACTCCACCACCTTGGCTGCCTCTCCTCTCTTCCACATGGCCTTTTTCTGCTCTCTGATCTCCAATGCTAATCTCAGGAACTGAGAGAGAACAAGCTCCCAGTCTGCCCCACTTTATAGTATAGAAATCAAAACCTTTAATCCAGTATACAAACAAGGAAGTCTCTGATACAAAGTCACTTATCTGAGGCATAATGGGATTCCTCATGAGAGTGCACCACCCCACATCATGCAATCAGTCAAGGGTGTGGGGAAAAGTTTAGTCTTAAAACTAAGCCTTCGCAAAAAAAAAACACAAAAAACAAAAAAAAAAAAACACTAAGCCTTAGAGTATAGCGACTCAGCCTGCTTATAGCCCATCCCCCACACCCAATACAAACTGTAAGTGAGCAAATATATATATTATATTTACAAACTATTTGACCAACAATTTTCATGTAATTTCTCAAAAGATGACCAAAAAGATTCAACTAGACTTATTCATAAATATGATTTTATAATTATATGGTGATATATGGTGACATTCCCAAATTGAATATTTATAAAGAAATATTTATATCTGTGTGTGTGAAGGAAAGTAGTGTAAAGACCATTTTAAGTATAAAAAAAATATGCCAAAAGGTAGTTTATTATTTCATGCATTTAATACATAAATAAGAACAATAAAGGAGGTACACAGAACTAGATTATGTTATAAGAAAGAGTTTTAAAATACTAATGAAAAAATATTAAATAATACCAGACAAAAACCAGTAAAACTGTTATTGAAGATATTTTTATATTGTGCATATGAACGTTAAAAAAGTGTAAGGAATGTAAATTTGTGATTTCCACATTGGGCAGCCACCCAGAAGCCCACCTTAGAGAGATTCCTGATTACAAGGCCATTTTAACAACTAGGTTGCCAAACTCAACAAAAATTTAAGTATAACTTTTGCTGAACCAGTTTAAACTGGCTGAATCCCACCACTGAACACATGTTTTTCTCTGGAGTCTCTGCTTAGTAGTGGGTGATTTGGGTTCACTGGAATAGTCATGCATTCAAATGTTGGTTATTCTATCTATTTAAAGTTTAAATTTCAGATCCTTTAAAATTCTAAAATTTCAATTTCATGATTTTCTGAGGATAAAATATTTAATTGAGACTATCTGATACATAAAAAAACAGATATTTTGGTAAAGGGATGAAAAATTTAACAAACAGTCCAGAGTATACTATTATATTTTTTGCCTGTTTTTTTATGTTTACTGAAGTATATAAAAGAAATTTGTTGATCTAGCTTACTACGACCCTCTTTCCTAATCTGTCTATCCTATTTGTATCCCAATGTATGCTTATTCTATACATCTTTTCTAAAAACTAATATCCAATATTTGTAATAATACATTTATTTGTTCATTCGTTGAAGACTCATTTTTTGCCAGATACCAGGAGTTACTAGATACAAATAACAACAGTTACTAGACCCATGAATGAGCTTTTGAAACACTAGAGATAAATCCCTGTTAATGGTTTTCAGCAGGGAATTCAGGAATGACTGATACCTTTCACTTAGTAACTCAACTTCCTGTACCATGCCCTTGGATGATATAAAGAACTTTTTGTCCTGTTGAGCCCAGACATAGCCTTCGAACTGTTCACAAAACAATGCCCCAAGCAGTCACTATCAATTGATTAGAGCTGTCACATGAGATAAAATCTATTTGTCATTATTAGGCAGATGAATGGTGTTACCCTGTTAAAGAGAAGAAACTAGGCAGAATGTAGCAATTGCTCATCCTGAAAGCAATATTAAACTGATATGACACTAAATGGAATATAGTACAAACCTTGAGATGTAATTTTTGTTTGATTTTTATCTTTCAAGTGATTGATTAAATTTCCAATAATCTTGTTAAATACTCTGTGAAATGTTTAAATGGTTTAGATAAAGTTACATTCCCCAATGCTTAACTCAGATTTGTCATTGCTATTGTTTTTTAAGAATTCTATTGTAGTTTGTTTTTGGTATTTTTTGTTAATTTGCTTTTGTTTTGTTGTAATTGTTCTTGTTCACATCTCAGAAATTATAGACCAAGTTTTCAACAGATTTAAATACATTTAAATCTTTAGGGGAAAACTATATTATCAGCATATACTTTTTAATGGTCATAAAGGTAAGACAGACATGGCAAATATTGTTTCCTGAAAATAGAGAGGTTTAAGTAAATATAGATTAAATTCAAGGTACATGATCCTATGAATATTAATCCTCCAAAGTGTATATCTATAGCTAGAGAACACAAAAAAGGGTATATACATGTCTGACCATCACTGTGGTTGTGATATTCCATTATTTTACTCTAAAGGTCCAATATATTAAGGTCTTCAGTATGCATTGAATTAACTAACATTTTAATTCTTGAGCATATTAGATATACATGTGTGTTTTTCTTTGTTTTCCCGATAGAGACATATGAGCTACTTTAATACATATGGTGCTAAGTAAAACTGGGTGAAAGAGACCCAAAACTTATAGAATAATTGACCATGGGAATATTAGTCTTTGAGAATTTAAACTGATCTTTAGAAACTTTTGGACCTCTTTAGCCCATAGATATTGTGAATGGGTCAAGGAAATGTTATTTAGAGGGCAAAAGACTAAGAAACAGATTTAATGTGATCTGAGTTTCATAGGAGACATATTGGGAAGAAAGTTCCCATGGAGTGTAAATCGTTTTCAAAGTAGGTAGATATTAGCATAACATTGGCTCTGGCCAGTTGGCTCAGCGGTAGAGCATCAGCCCAGAATGTGGAAATCCTGGTTTTGATTCCTGGTCAGGTCACACAGAAGTGATATCTGCTTCTCCAACCCTCCCCCTTCTTTCTCTCATTTTCTCTCTCTCTCTTCCCCCCTTCCCACAGCCATGGTTCATTCGAGAAAATTGGCCCCAGGTACTGAGGAAGGAACCAAAGCCTCGACTCAGGCACTAAAACATCTTGGTTGCCGAGCAATGGAGCAATGGCCCCAGATGGGCAGAGCATCACCTGGTAGAAGGTTTTCCAGGTGAATCCTGGTTGGGGGTGCATGTGGGAGTCGATGTCTCTGCCTCTCTGCCTCTCACTTAATAAAAAAATAAAAAATAAAAAAGGAGTAATATTAACACATAAAATGCAATTTATGGACAAACCTTAAATCTCATTGACCCAGATTGACTTAGATTTTTCCAGCCCTGAACCAATCTGTTACAAAGGGCATACTGCCATGAATCATTTAGATTACTTATGGGACAGAATGAGAAAAATTGGGAAGTCAATTACAATGTCTACTGTCATGCAAACTTAAAAACTCAGACTATGCTATTGAGAAGGTTCAATCAAGGTCAAAAAGAAACATTTTTCTTTCTCTTTTTCTTTCTTTCTTTCTTTCTTTCTTTCTTTCTTTCTTTCTTTCTTTCTTTCTTTCTTTCTTTCTTTCTTTCTATTTTGTTATTCTTTTATTTGAGAGAGAGAAAGGGATAGACAGGGACAGAAAAACAGGAAAGGAGAGAAATGAGAAACCGCAATTCATTATGGCACCTTAGTTGTTGATTGATTGCTTCTCATATATGTCTCGACTGAGGCATAGGAAGGGGTGGGCTCCACCTGATCAGTGACCCCTTGCTCAAGCCAGAGACCCTGGGCTTCAAGCCAGCAACCTTTTGGTTTAAGCCAGCAACCATGGGGTCATGTCTATGATCCCATGCTCAAGCCAGTGACGCCACACTCAAGCTGGTCAGTGTGCGCTCAAGCCTGCAACCTTGGGTTTCTAACTGAGTCCTCTTTGTCCTAGGCTAATGCTCTACCTACTGCACCACCATCTGGTAAGGCTAAGTTTTCTCTGTTGAAGACACAAAAATATATTAGGGGGAATTCCATAACTAGGTAATAGTTTCAGATATTTTAAATTTAATTATACTAATTTTGTTAATATTCTTTTTCTACTTGCAAGATACAAACATACTGTGCTTAGTTGATTGCTACTCTGCAAATTGTAAACAAGACTTCTTTTTTAATTTATTTAGCATCTTTAATGATATTCAAAAACCATTTTGGCCATTTAATTAAATGAGACTCTCCAAATGTGGTAATAATTAAAGAGTGTCAGATTAAAGATGGTCACAGATTTTTTGATTCTGCAATCATACAGAAGGGGGGAATCTATGCCCAACTCCCTTGTTATGATTCTGTGAGGTCTCTGTGACTGTTCTGAACAATCAGACTCAGCCGCAATGGTGCAGTGCCAGTTCACAGGTCCAGGCCCTCAGAGACTGGCAGTTTTTTTTCTCTTGGAAGACTCACGTTTAGGATACTCCCTGTCAGAACACAGCTGCCATGCTGGAATATGTCTTGGCCACATAGAAAGATCACATATTGGTGCTGCAATATTCAGCCCTAGATATGAACCTAGCCAAACGTCAGCATCAACTGCCAGTCATAAGAGAGATATGTTGCACCTCCAGCTCAGTCTTAAAATGCCTTAAAAATGACTTCAGGACTATCCTACATCTTTCTTCAACTATATCATGGACCCTAAGTGAGAACTGTCCAGTTGGATTGAGTCAACTCACAGAATCATGTGAGATAATAATATATTATTATAATCTACTGTGTTCTGCATTTTTTTTGAATTGCACAATAATAGAAGGCTAGAACTTCAACTAAAAATTAAACATCAGAATGATCAAAGTTTCATTAAGTCAAAAATTTTTTCCCTTGATTTTGATAAGCAGAATTAATTGCTGTGTTCAGTAATATTGTGGTAACTATCACAATGTTAATATTCCAATAGTTAGAACAGTGTTGGAACAGCAAAATGATAATAAGAGCACATTTGTATTTAAATACTAAAAAGGACATTGCAGAGATGAAGAGAAATGACTGCCAGATTGTGCCTTCCTTTTGCCTCTTCCCCTCCCCCAAATACATAGATATTTTCAGCCAGGAAACTAAAGGCAATGGAATGTAACTGGCACTGGTAATGCTGATATATTCTTTCTTGTGCCAAAACAGTCTCTTGGCTATATCCACAGCACTGTTGCCCAAACAGAGGATCTTCTGTTTTAGGGCTGAACATGGCATGGATTCCAGTCTTTTGACTTCTTCCTTTACCATTTAAATTAGTAGAAAACATTTCCATATTTTGCTTTCTAAAGAATTTTCAATGAATGGCAATGGTACCTGTATTTACAACTTATAAGAGATAATTGATCCTTGAAATGCTTCTTACCATTGGCAAAGTTATATCTCATTCTAGGACACTGGATTTAAATGCCCTGGGCTTCTTACTAAAATGCTCATTGTTTTCATTAATGCCTTCATCCTTTGGGGCCTTGTTTTCTTCTGAATGGTGTTTAGAACACTAATGCATCATGTGCTAAAATCATAGCCTTTGGTGCTCAGAAGCATAAAGCAGAAATAACAGGCTGAATCAGTACTGATTTTGGAAAACACAGTCTGCTTAGACAGAAGGAGAGAAAATTGGCAAGGATGAAGAAATCAGACAGCTTCATGGAGAGTGTCTCAGTGGGAAAACCACTGAAGAAACACATAAGAGTTGAAAGCAGATGATGGCAGGGTTTATTTTTCCTTGGAGATATTTGAGAGCAAGTTTGGTGCCCGTCTGTGTGGAGAACTTTGAATAAAGAATGCCTGGATATGGAAAAATATATTTCATATTTGGAGATTCCTCTCAGCTCTATTATTCTTTGAATTTTGAACCAAGTAATTGTACTTTATTTTTCCCTTCATCATTGGTATCAGGAGCTAAAAACACATTCTATTCATGTAAACTAATGAAAAAGAGAATTGTATGTGGTTCATAGTTGATGACACTTCATCTGTATTTACTAATATAAATTATTCAATGCCTATCACAACTAATTTGAATTTTATTTCAACTCAAATCCTCTGAACAGGAATTTCAGTCAACTTTAAATAAATCGACATAAACACAAAGGAGGAAAAATGAAATAGCAAAACATTGATAATATTAGCATATTCTATTAGTAGTTTCTAATTTGGCTATGCATGTTCACAGTGAGTAGGCAAAGGGGAAATTTAATAGAGAGCATAACTCTAATCTTATGCAACACATATACTTTTGACAGTTCAGATATACCTTTATTTGGTGTAAAATGTTCATTGTTGTCAATTACACAGGGATTTGAGTGGCATAATAGATAATATGTTTACTTCGGTTTATATTAAATAAGAAATGATTTTTATACTTTTATAGAACTGGGTAAAAGGAATTCTAGGATGAGAGAAATTTCATAAATTTGGCTTCAGGTAAAACTATAATCAAATTTTGGTTGTCTTACTTTCTACTTCTCTGAACTTAGTGAACTTAGTCAAATGACATCTCTCAGTATGTGGAAATTATTATTTTTACTATCATATTGTTTCTTTTCATCACGAGTACTGAAACTTCTATTTTTTTTACTTAGTTAAAAGCTGTTACTATGAATAAAGATTTCATGATTTTCAAAAATTAATACTGTGAATTTTTGAGAGGCAAAAATTAAAAACTTCACTTTTAATTTTGAACAAAATCAAGTCATCATATTCATTATTCTTAATAATTCACAATAACTTCTTTAGAGTCATCAAAGTGCAGCATAATCAATTTTGTGTCACTTTTGTGTTTTAGTTAATCCCAATAGAGATTTATCAGCCTAATAATTCCATGAGTATCTTAAGTGATAAGTATATATTTGTCACTAATTTTCTAGTCTGGATTAGAATTTAATCTATCATTTTGACATATGACCCTTTGTAGATGGTTTAAATTACAAAAGATCTTTACCAAAACTTTTTCTTTAAAATTAAATTATTATCTCTTTTATAATAGGAACCATGTCTGATATTTTCTCATTACTCTTTGGGTTGCCTAAAAAAGATTTAAGCATAAGATTAATGATGAATAAATACTTCGTGATTTATTGTAATGAGGATGTAAGAGTGATAATTTTTACTCTTTCTTCGCTGAAACTCAGACTTTACAACTCTAGAAAAGACTGATCATAGTTCCTTGAATTGATGGTAATATTAGTATTGATTTAAAATAGATTTAAAATTTAGTAATCATGATAGTCAAAAGTAGGAAAACACAAGGTTTTCACTATAGCGGAAATTATATATATAACTATATATATATACTTATAAAATATATAGTTAATGTTTTATGAAACAATAAATTTAATTTGAGGAGGCAAAATTCCTTGGCCAGATCATTTCTGTTGGAGTAACTCTGACACTGAAAAATATCTCCATTTAATTTTCTCAGACTAAAACTAGCAATAAGGAAAAACTGGCTCAATATGAATTTACTAACTTAAATATGAATCAGAATTCCTATAATTACTCTATGAATGAAATATATTTTTAACTATACAAATAAAAATTTTACAAATATAAATATATAGTATTATTTCATATTTTTTTGAGATGAGATGTTAGATGAGACAAAATGAGTTCATACTACAGATATTCTTTTTTTTTTTTTTTTTTTTTAATTTTTCCAAAGTTGGAAACGGGGAGGGAGTCAGACAGACTCCCACATGAGCCCGACCGGGGTCCACCCGGCATGCCCACCAGGGGGTGATGTTCTTGCCCCCCTTGGGGCATCGCTCTATTGCATCCAGAGCCATTCTAGCGCCTGAGGCAGAGACCACAGAGCCATCCCCAGCGCCCAGGCCATCTTTGCTCCAATGGAGCCTTGGCTGCGGGAGGGGAAGAGAGAGACAGAGAGGAAAGAGAAGGGGAGGGGTGGAGAAGCAGATGGATGCTTCTTCTGTGTGCCCTGGCCAGGAATCGAACCCAGGACTCCAGCACGCCAGGCGGACGCTCTACCTCTGAGCCAACTGGCCAGGGCCCAGATATTCTTTTTCAATTTACTTTTTGACTTTATAGTATGTCTTTTAAATATTTCTATATGGATATATAGAGATATACCATCATTCTTTTCCTATTATAAAGTTTATATTGTAAACTTTATAGTATGATATAAATTAATAATCTTAAAAGTTTGATGATTTGATTTTACAAATCAAAGTACCTGTGAAAGCAACCCATCAAGTGGATTAATAACCCTACCATACCTCTCTGTTAATGTACTCCAAAGTTATTCTAACTTTGATCATTATGGTTTATTTTGCCTGCTTTTATAAATGGATTAGCCCTGGCTGGTTGGCTCAGTGGTAGAGTGTTGATCCAGTGTATTTATGTCCCGGGTTTGATTTCTGGGCAGTACACACAGAAGTGACCACCTGCTGCTCCACCCCTCCCCCTTCTCTCTCTCTCTCTCTCTCTCTCTCTCATTCTCTTCTGCAGCCATGGCTCCATTGGTTCAAGCCATGACTCCCTGGGCACTGAGGATGGCTCTATGGAGCCCCTGACTCAGATGCTAAAAACAGCTCTGTTGTGAAGATGGCCCCAGATGGGCAAAATATCAGCCTCAGATAGGAGTTGCGGGGTGGATCCCCAATGGGTCACATGCAGAAGTCTGTCTCTCTATCTTCCCTCCTCTCACTTGGAAAGGAAAAAAAATTTTTTCATATTTAAAAATTTTAAAAAATTAATTCATAACACATGTACACTTTTGTGTTTGAATATTTCTGTTCAGCATTATTTTTAAGATTTACCCATAAATATTGTAAGTTTTTTAATTTCACTATAATACTTCTTTATACAAACATGTAACTGGATGTTATACATTGTATTGTTGATGGATATTTATGTTGCTTAGACTTTTTAGTGATTACACATGAGGCTACTATGGATACTCCTGTACAGTCATCTCTCAGTGTCAATGGGCTGTTGGGCCCAGGAGATGCTCAAGTCCCTTATATTAAACGCTATAATATTCGCATATAATTTACATTCGTACATAGACTACAGCAGGGTATACCTACACATCATAGTGGATCCAGCAAAGTGCTCAGTGCATGGCAAATTCAAGAATCACTTTGATTTTTGAAATTTTCTGAGTTTTTTTCCCCAAATATTTTGATCCGCAGTTGGTTGAATCTGCAGATGCAAAACCCACAGATAGAAAGGGCTGACTGTGTATGTGCTCAGTGAAAAAGAGGACTCTTTTCATTTGTTATTTACTAGCAGTAGAACTGATAGCTCATTGGGTAAGCATATTTTTAACTTGAGGAAAAATTGACAAAATGTTTTCCAAGGCAGTACTACTAATTTATGCTCTAGTAGTATAGTAGCTGCAAGTTCCAGCAGCTCATTACACTCAGTGTTCTCAGTTTCTTTTTTTTTAAGATATAGTCATTTCAGTGAGAATGCAGTAATATTTGCATAGTTTTGCTTTCAATTTTTCTGAAGTTTTATGATATTGATCACTTTTTCTTTTTTACATTCTCTATGTGAAAATCTTCTTTTGTAATGTGCTTTTTCCAATTCTTTGTCTCTTCTTACAATAGCTATTTTTTATTTTCTTACTGATTTCTGGAAAATCAGCAAACATTGCATGAGTTCTTATTCGATACATATGCAGATACATTATTCCTCTTTGATTTGATTGATAATCCCCTTTTGCATATTAATGATTAGGAAGTTTCATTTTATTATTTTAATAATAATAATATTGTTTGTTAAATCTTTGCCGACGTCTAGGTCATGAAGCTGTTTTCTGATGTTATCTTCTAGAAACTTCATTGTTTAAACTATTACTGTTAGTTCTGTGCCCAATTGAGGCAGATATTTGAGTATGGTTTGTTTTTTCCCCATATGGACATCCAAATAATCACCCCACTTTTGTAAACTGCTACATGGAATTCCATAGTAAGAATCACTATTTTATATATCTCCTCCTTACCTAATGGATATATAAGTCACTTCAATTGTTCGCTATTGTGAACATTGTGGAAATAAATATCCTTATTCATGGCTCTCTGTCCTAATGTTTGTATAAATATTTCTCTAAAGTAGACGTAGAAAAGTGGAAGTGGTAAATCAAATTTAAGTGCTTTTCAGTTTTTAATACATCATATCAATGTAATCTCTGAGAGTATGTAATCCTATTGTTATCTCTTTGAACTTGACTAGAGCATGCTCCTTCTTGGAACTCTTTCCTCTAAAATTTTCTCTAAATTGTCTTTTATTTTTCAGGGAAAATATGTGTAAAAAATGATGTTATTTCCCAATACTTTTCTGCTTATTGTAAGAAATATATTTACTAATGTTTTGCATGATTATGTTCAGATATCATGATAGATCCTAATAAGTTTTATCATTTATTTACTAATGTTTTGCATGATTATGTTCAGATATCATGATAGATCCTAATAAGTTTTATATAAAAATGTTTTGGGAACAAAGTGCCAGAGTAAATTAAAGCACACAAACATTCTTCTTTACAGAGATATTTCTGGGAAATATCATGATTAAAATCATCTCAGTAATCTGAATGTGGATTCTTTTACACACTGCATTTGCCTACTATGAGGCAAGTTGTGTACTTACAATGCTTTACACATTAAATGCACTCAAGTATTAACTTATTTATTAGAAAGTCTTTTATAATGCACAGATGAGAGGGCTTTTCTTCTGATATGAGAATGGCAGCAGCCTAAATTCAAAACTAAGACCCAGCTTCTGAAAACTGAAAAAACCTCAGAGAGCAAATGAAATCATCAATTATCAGAAACTGCACAATCGCTGGGAAATAGAGAATGTAATACATTTTGATGTACATTTAAAGGTGAAAGAAGTTATCACCATTAACAGCACTGAATCTTACCTCAGGGAGAGTCGCAAGAAGACTATGTAGAAAAGAGGTGATGGGGCCCTGGCCGGTTGGCTCAGTGGTAGAGCGTCGGCCTGGAGTGCAGGAGTCCCGGGTTCGATTCCTGGCCAGGGCACACAGGAGAAATGTCCATCTGCTTCTCCACCCCTCCCCCTCTCCTTCCTCTCTGTCTCTCTCTTCCCCTCCCGCAGCCAAGGCTCCATTGGAGCAAAGTTAGCGCGGCGCTGAGGATGGCTCCATGGCCTCTGCCTCAGGTGCTAGAATGGCCCTGGTCGCAACAGAGCAACGCCCCAGATGGGCAGAACATCACCCTCTGGTGGGCATGCGGGAGTCTGTCTGACTGCCTCTCCATTTCCAACTTCAGAAAAATACAAAAAAAAGAAAAAAGAAAAAAAGAGAAGAGGTGACAGCAGTTTGGGCCAGCAATAGTGGAAAGGAAATATAATCATCTCTGGAAGGACAATGTCCCATCTGAAATGGGGACATCTTTCACGAAACAGAGCACTGGTTTCCAGGGACTCTAAAAGCAAGAGGCCTGAAAGTGCAGAAAATTATCTTTGGAAGGCATTCCATGAAGGCTGGATGGTAAAAGGGAAAATAGAAATAAATAAGGGAAATAAAAGGTCTATAAAACCAAAACAAATATATATATAATACATAGGAGGCAAAGCAGCACTTTCAAAAATAAAGTGGCATCTTTCTAAAAAGTACACTTTGTTGCACCAAAAAAATGTCACATTTGAAACTATATACCCTGTAAGTCATTCAAAACTCCCCCTATCTTCAAGGAATAACTCAATTTCACTAGTACAGGAAAATCCAAGATATATTTAACAAAAGGAAAATACTGGTCAATGAAAACAGATCATGTGAATTTAAAAAATTGATGAAAATATTTCCCCCAAATAATCACAAAGAGAGCAAAACTGTAACACAACACTATAAATTGAATTAAATATTTACAACACTAATTTGTAGTATGAAAGAATAATTAAAATTGGAAATTTAAAAACTCACTATAGAAATGGGAAACTGTGAAATAAGAGTTGACTAAACTAAGGAAACAAATTAAAGAAAATGTAAAAATCACCTAAGATGGCTGAAATAAAAGATGTCAACAGAGAAAAGTTCTGAGTGAAAAACCATGTGGAAAAGGTAGATGAGAATGGGATGAGAGGTGAAATAAAACTGGCCATCAGTTGACAAGTGTTGAAACTGGGTGATACATATGGGGATTTATTACAGTATTTTATTAGTTTTTAAAATTAGATACTTTATCATAATTTTTAAAAAGAAAACTGCATAAGTTGTGTTCATACTTTTCATTGTGTTTGTTTCCCCTATTGTGGTTGATGCAAAGTTTGATTACTTGTAAGATATTCTCTGTCAGTTCTTTGTCATTGTAAAGTTACTGTTCTCTCCTTTGTAAATAAAAAGGAATCTGAGATGATTCTGTTTTCTCCACACTAACATCTGTTGATAATATTATATGTATATCTGTTACTACTACGCTAATGGCTGCAAAACTGTGATTTTTCTAATTTTATCATTTCTTCTATGATTCTGAGCTAGCATGATTTTTCTTTAATTTTCCAGAATATGTTTATTCTAAATAATGCCTGGAAAAGTTGCTTCTGGCAGCTGAGAAGAACAGAAAGATATTTAGTGTCATTTTTTCTTCCTGGAAACTTTTTGTGTGTTCTCTTTTTAGTAAGAATTGATTCTTAGGTGGATTTTGTAGTATTTGTTGCCTGCTTTACCTATTATAGTTCAAATAAAAAAAACAACAGAAAAATAATGTCCCAAGTTCCAAAGATGATTCTGGAAACTACCTGTCTTCTTAGAATAGCATTATTTTTTTCTAATAAAGAATTTTCATTTTCCCTCCCTTTGCCATTTAATTTTTTATGTCACTATGGTTTCCTTTTATTTTTTATTTTTTAGCTCAGTGTGCTAATATTATCACTGCTATACTTTATGGTGCTTAAAGTGTCCCAGGCTGACCAGTGGCACTACCTTTAGTTTTTGAAAAAGACCCTATTAAATTTAATCACTTTCTTGCCTTCTGGAAGACTTTTGGGGCACACCTTGTATTTTAATCTAGTCCTGAAATCAGCTAATTATCTAAGTTGGTTGGGGCACACTGGTTCCTCAGAGGGGCACACTTGGTTTGGATTGTTCTTTGAAGTGGCGACGTCTATGACAAAGAGGAAAGGAAAGCCAGCAGCTTCTATCATGAGATCCTGGTGCCTCTGGATTCAAGTAAGAAACCAGTAGACTAGCGAGGAAGACCAGTAGGTGAGGCCGTCACTTATCACAGGCCACCAGAGGTGGCAGGGGGTGTAAATATACTGTGTGCATGCACAGTCACCCCCCATGCCTGGCAGAAGGAGCCTGTGATACCCAGAGGAGATGCCAGAAAACCCCATTGTAACAAAAAGCAGACTTGAAAACTGCCTGACTTTTTTTTATATATATATATATTTTTAATTTTTTTTAAATTTTATTTATTTATTTTAGAGAGGAGAGAGAAAGGGAAAGAGAGAGACAGAGAGGGAGAAAGAGAGGAGAGAGAGACAGAGAGAAGGTGGGAAGGAGCTGGAAGCATCAACTCCCATATGTGCCTTGACCAGGCAAGCCCAGGGTTTCAAACTGGTGACCTCAGCATTTCTAGATTGATGCTTTATCCACTGTGCCACCACAGGTCAGATGAAAACTGCCTGACTTTTGAATGTGCTTCCTGACCTGGACGCAGAAGCTTCAGTAGATAGTGGAAATCTATTCAGCTGTAACCCAATCTCTGACTGGTTTGTTTGAAAAAATAAACTATATGGAAATGAGGATGACTTTGGTGAAGTCAGGTTTAAAATCTAAATAAGCGTGACCAGATGGTGACACAATGGATAAGCATCGACTGGGATGCAGAGGATCCAGGTTCGAAACTCTGAGGTCGTCGGCTTCAATACTAGCTCATCTGGTTTGAGCACAGCTCACCAATTTGAACCCAAGGTTATTGGCTTGAGCAACAGGTCAATCAGTCTGCTATAGCCCCCCCCCCCACCATCAAGTCATATATGAGATAGCAATCAATGAACAACTAAGGTACCACAATGAAGAATTGATGCTTCTCATCTCTCTCCCTTCCTGTCTGTCTGCCCCAACCGTCCCTTTCCCTGTCTCTCTCTGTCTCCATCACACACACACACACACACACACACACACACACACACACACACAAAAAAAAAAATTAATAAAAAAAAAAAAGAAAACAGGGGAATCATTAGCTGCACATTGTTCAAGAAACAGACCTCACAGATTTACTCCTGCTAGAAAACCTGTCAAAAATGTAATGGGGCAGCTTTAGAAGAACCTGAAAAATGATTTATCAAGCACATTAAGAAGGAAGAACAAAACTGAATGCACCATTGACCTGATGGTGAGATCGCTAGTATTTTCCTCCAGTGTTTCTGGCCGGTGCAGAAATGGGCACTGGGAAGCATAGAGAGAGGGCTCAGGGAAAGTCCTCAATAGAAAGAGCACTCATAATGATCAGAGAGAATGAGGAGTTTCCTCTCTTTCTTTTTACCCTGCATGACCTCATGCCTTAGGCAGTCTCATAGTAGCATTGGCAGTAGCAGCAATGGGAACATGGAGGAGCTGAAACTCTGAAAGAATATGTCTAATTGTTGGATCTGTGTTCTCAGGATGGTGGGATCAACCCCATTGCTTTTATTTGTATTTCTCTCTCTTTCCTATTGTGTGACATACATTTTTATCCCTGTAATAATACCCTTTATCATTATAATGTGGTCTAATTTTCTTCTTTTCTTTTAGTAAAAGAAAGCACAAAAAATATGTGACAGACACCATAGGATTCTGTTTCTACAGAGTTCAAATCAAGACAGGCATGTGTTTAGGGAAACATTTGGCATGATGGAACTGTAAAGAAAGTCAAGGAACTAATTATCATACAAATTATGATAGAGCTTATTGGGAAGGGACAGGGCCTTCATTGGTCATCATAACCACCATCAAAGGTAAATATGAACAACTTCAGGAGAATGGAGGAATCCCCTAAGCCATATTTCTTATAAAATACTCAAAAACTACAAATTCACATATTTGTCTTCTACCTGTGGTGTTACAACAAGAGTGTATAGCTGAAACCTGATATTAAATATATAATTTTATATATGTGGAGATAATAAAACTACTTCTTCTACATTGTATATATTTGTATTAAAGTGTTTCATTCACGTTAAGTAATTTATCCTAATCCTAAAATCATCCTGGAATTTATAATACCACCCTTGTTCTAGTGTCTATGTATCGCTATTAGCTTTGTAAATATTGAAATCATCATCCTGTATATTGACTTTCAGCTTAAGATACATTCTCAATAAGGCTGTATAAATTAAATTATTATGTGTTAACTTTTCAGCACATATATTATTCTTAACACCAAGTTCTCAGTCCTACTTCTCAGTTTCACTTTTTGGTGAGACACTGAGGATTCTTTGTGGGCCCATAAGTGTTCTCATTGTTTATCATTACCTTCTCCCAATTCTTTTTTTGTGTGTGTGTGTGACAGAGACAGAGAAAGATAGATTGAGACAGAGAGAGGGACAGAAAGATAGAAAGGGAGATGAGAAACATCAATTGCTTGTTGCAGCACCTTAGTAGGTCAATGATTGCTTTCCCATATGTTCCTTGACTGGGGGGCTCCAGCAGACCAAGTAACTCCTTGCTCAAGGTGGCAACCTCGAGGTTTCGAACCTGGGTCCTCCGAGTCCCAGTCCAACACTCTATCCATTGTGCCACAGCCTCTTCAGGCACCTTCTCTCAAATCTTTTAGTGCCCCTTTAGGTATCAGATTTGTAAGAGAAATCTAATGATAGCTATCACAAATCAAATGATTACTGTAACATTTCATATAACACTTAAAATAAAACAAATGAAGTCAATATTTTACAGATTAAGAAACTGAGAGTCAAAGGTGTTGCATAACTAGGCCATGGTCAGACAGACAAATATGACATAACTTGTATTTTATCTGTCTCAATCATTCATTCATTCATTATCTATTAATGCCTATCTCTCATGCCATGTGTTTGTGACACAGTGGCAATGGGTGACAGCCAGAGTCCCTTCTCTCATGAAGCTGACAACTATAAATACACTAACGAATAAACAAACAAAACCGAAATAAATGCATAATTACAAGATCTATCAATATGCTACAAAAATGTACAGTGAATGAAATCTTCTGTGGTGGAGACTGCTAATTGATTTGTGCAGAGACAAACATGACTGGAATAACCTTTTGCACTGTACAATAGAACCCTTCATATTGGCACTGGAGCAGCATCTGTTGATGTGGACAAGCCTTTCTATAAAATTAGCTTCAGAATGATGACTTGACCAGTGCTCTACTTCGCAGGCTGAGGTATTAATTAGTACTTAGTAACATCATTCAGAACTTCAGTCATCACAGACGTAACTCTGGTCCTCAGTGTAATGAAAAGGCTGGAAGGGGACTTCAGAAGCTGAGTTCTGAAAGACTGTTCATGAAAAATTGATTTGATTTTTCATGTTTGTGATCGAAGGGAGCGTTGCCAGCTTTTTTCCAGTGAGAGTACCCCTTTTAATTTTACAAACATTTGTATATAAAAATTATATTTTTGATAATTTTGGATAGAAATAATGCAAGTCTAAAAACTGTCATATTATCAAAATCAACAGCTTGTTTTTAATTAATTAGTAAACAATCCTGATATACTTAAAAACTAATAGTATGCACATTAGGCTTCCGAGTACTATTTTAATAACTTTTCTAGAGGGCTTTGTCCCTTGGGTTCAAAATGCCTCTGCTGCATTGTTTGCTAGCTGTGTGACCTGAGGGTTATTACTTAACCTCTATGTACTTCAGTATCTTCATCAGTGAAAGCTGTTATAATAAAATATACTGTATATCTCAGAAAAACTAAAGAGGCGGCATGAATAGTTCTTAAATCATCTAGTTTTGTAAAACAAATGATGATTTTGGCTCTCGTTAACAATCATATAAGAAATGAGTAGAGAAAGGCTTAAGAAGTAACTTTTTATTATAACGTCTCTCTCACCCACAAATATACTACACAGGAAATAAATACACATGAGCTCTATTTTTTTACATATATGCTATTGAGGATTAAAAATTTTTTTAAATAATCAAATCTCTCATAAATAAATTTGAGAAGTCATTTGAAATATAAATTTAAATTAAAAAACAAAATAAACAAAAATGTTTATTCAGCAATGCAAATCCCTGGGCACTCCAGAGAAATTTTACATAGATCATTACTTCTGCTGCAGGTACTCCTTCACTCCTTCAGTTTCTACCACTAATTATATATTTAGCTCTATCTTGTCTCCTGCTTAGAAGAAAGAAATTAGTCATGCCTAGAATTATCTTAAGGCACATACAAGTATCAAGTTCATAGTTTAAATAAAATAATTTCCGACTAGTTTGGAGGAAAAGAAAGAAGTTCCAGAAAAAATAAATAACAATAATGTCAACTAAGTAAGAATATAAGAACATAATAAAAGACAATGTAGGCTTGTCAGCTAAGTTGTATAAGAATGAGGTCTATACATTTAGAGTAGAGAAAGTTTGGATAGTTTTGGAAAACTTCAAAAAGTCTGATTTGCATAAAATGGCCCTTGATATTGTGGGTGGGCAAAAGATGAATGAAATTAATTAAATGAAGTGAAAGAAAATATACAAAGATTGAGGCATGGAGAAACTTTATGTGGGTCTATTTGGGAGTGGGCTGTCGATCTGGTTAGATTGGATGTGGTTAAACAGAGACTAAGACTGGCATACAGGGAGGAAGCTACTGTAAAGCTCTTTGAATGGCTTAAGGAGTTTTGACTTTTCCTGTAGTATGTTTCATGTAAGAAAACCAACTAAACATTAAATAAGAAAACCTATTATTTGTCACCTATTAGTAGACTTTTACCTTGGGCAATTCATTTAACTTTGTTCTCTAATAATTTAGAAGAGCAAGGTGGGCAATACTGTATACAAGGGAAAACTGAAGAACAACCTCTGACCTTCACAAAGCTGTACAAACCAAATGTGTGTGAATTTATTTTACAAACTATAAAGAGAAAGTAATGTAAATTGACACTAATACATGCATTGTAAGGTAAATATTATCAGGTGAAACAACCTATCTCGCTATGTTTTTGAAAGAAGAAAACTTAATAATGCCTTTGAATTTTATTTCGAAGCATACTTTTGCAAACTAGCATTTTTTAAAATGCAAAATATTCTTGTGTAGAATTTAGCTCACAGAAAATAAAATATGTTTGCAGTTTGCATTGCAACACCCTTCAAATTATTGTAGAAAAACAAGAAAAAGCATTTGGATGGATTATACCACAAGCATAAAGATTGTTTACATTTTTTTAAAAGCAATCACTACTCACATAAAAAAAATGTCCTTAGGAAAACTTTCTCTAAGTGTGTAAAGTATTGGCAAATAAAACAAATTATTATTATGGTCCTTAAGAATTCCCCAAAACTATTTGAGTAAGATCTTTTTATTGAATAAGAAGATATAAAAGAAAAAGTATTACTGATTTGTTTGAGACATATAATATGTTATAAGCAGAACTGAATTGGAAAAAAAAAAGATTTCAGTGGCAGTATAGTTTCACAGAAATTGAGGATTTCCTGATATATGAGTTAGATCAGTGTTTTTCAATCTTTTTCATCTCATGGCAAACATTAACTAATTATAAAATCCAGCTAACTAAAAAGATTGTATACTTTTGGAAGTCAGATAAAAACAGATATAATATTGATTTATTTACACTGAACAACTATTGCTGTATTTGTTGTCATTTTAAAAAGTTATTTTCTTACTGATTTCTATAGAGAGATAAAGGGAAAGAGAGAGAAACAGAACATCTAAGGGAAAAGAGTTCTGCACCCATGACTAAAAGGTCAGGTATTGAATGTTTTAAAAATTCTATGGCACACAGATAGAAATTGTTGAGTTAGATTAATAAATGTAGCCCTCTCTCCCCCAAAAATGTGAAAAATGAATACAAATGGAAACAGTAGAAAGATGAAATACCTTCTAGTTCCTATCCAATGAGTGGACTAAACAGCCAATATAGGGTTTTTATTGGTTATTATTTAAGACCAACATGAACATGTAAAAAAGAAAGAAAGTGGAGATGACGTCAGAGTAATGGCGGGGTAGGAAGCGATACCGATAAATCTCCCCCAAAACTCAACAAGATCTTCAACCAGAAACAGAAAAACCTATACTTGGAGCTTCCAGATGCTTCGCAATACACCCAAAGGTATGATTGAGTGAAAAATTGGCTAAATATATAACCAAACCCCGAAGGAAATAGGGAGTAAGAAATGCTCCGCCTTCCTCACTAACCTAAACAGGGCGGCTTTCTCTGGTAACTGTGAATATAGAAACTGAGGCGGGCAAAGGGGGTGAATACAAACGGCCGAAGCAGGCCGTGGCACGGAGATCCAAGCCGAGGAAGATCTGATCCTGGGGCAACCCGGGCAATACAAGCTAACACTCGCGCCAAACCCAAACAAAGAAAGACAAGTGGCGCGGCCATTTTACCCGGTCTCCTGGTTGGTGCGCAGTTAGTGGGCGAGAGATTTCTTCCTAGGCCCCGGGAGTCAGTGCCCGTGTTGCCCCACGGAGAGGCAGGGTCAGAGGCCTTTCTGTGGGCCGAGGGCAGAGTCTCTGGGCAGCCCCAGCGCCCTGGGAAAGCCACGCACGGGAGGGAGTGAGAACTAATTCCAACGGTGGAGATTTTCCTTGCCGAGGGTGTTTCACTCAGAGGGAAAGCGGCCGGCCTCATATCCTGGTTTGCGCGCGCAGATAAGGAGTGAGCGATTCCTCCGAGTGCCTCGGCAGTGCGCGCCCGTGTCACGGCACAGAGGAGCAGAGTCAGGGGCCTTTGTGTGGGCCAAAGCGGAATCTCGGGCCGCCCCAGCGCCTTGCAAAAGCCGCGCACGGGGACGGAGCGAGACTCAATTCCAACGCTGCAACTTTTCCCTGCAGTCGGGGGTTTCACTCAGAGCGTGAGACTGCTGGCCGGATATCCTGGTCTGCGCGCGCAGCCAGTGAGTGAGAGTTTTCTCCAAGCGCCCTGGAAGTGGGCACCCGCTTGTGTTACCGGACAAAGTGGCAGAGCCAGAGGTCTGTGAGTGGGTGGAAAGCCCGCCTGATTATGCTAGCAGCTCTGACTGACTGAGCCTTACCCAGAGCCCTGTGCTGAGTGGAAATAGAGTGGGGAGTTGCCAGCTCTTTGAGCTTCTTACTATCCAGGCAGAGGCAGCAGCAACCCCATAGCTGGATTATCAGGCTACTAATTGAGGAAGGAAAGACTAGGAGAAAGGCTCCAGGAACACGGACTCTCTTACTGTCGAAGCCTATAAATGCTAATAGCCTCGACTGCCAACGAGACTAAAGCACAATACATGACATTGCCATAGAGACTTATCAACTGCAAACCTCCACCTGAGCGTGGCAAAGGGGCAAAACCCGGGGTACAGAGTCACCGACCAGGAAGAGGGAGAGAAAAGAAAAAGCAAGAAGATAACCTCTCAAAATCAAGAATAATCTGCAGACTTTATAACCTATCCCATTTTATTATATTTGTTCGTTTGTTTCTCTTATCTTCATTCTTGATACTTTTTTTTTTCCTCCTCCAATTTGGCCGATTAACTCTCTACCGGTCTTACTCTCTCCTCTCCTTGAACTACACTACCCATAAGTGTTACATCTCCCATTATCTTTTCTCTTCTCTTCTTTTCACTCTATGAGGGTTGCACTCCAAAACCCTTAACTCTCTCTCTCTCTCTCTCCTTTCATTTTCTTCTTTTAGTGGTTCCCTCTTTTTTTTTTTCTCTCTCTCTCTCTTTCTTTTCTCCCTCTATATTAGTTTCTTCCTTTTTCCTTTACACCTCCTCTCATTCAAACCTCAATAACAAACAAATTATCTTATCTGGGACTCAAACTTATGTTTGTGGCATTTTGGGGGGTTTTTACTTCACCTTTTTAACTCACTAGCAGTGCTCCCATCCCTGGCTCTCCATATTATCTAGTTCTTGTTCCACTAAATACAATAGTAATTTTTTAATTTGTCCCCCCATTTTTCCGTTTTCCTCTTAATCCTCTCATCATAACTCTTAGACAACCAACACCTAAAAGCAAATCATTTTATTCTTGACCCAAATTTTTTCCTTATTTGCTTTTTGTGGGTCCATACGCTCTTTTTTTTCTTTTTTCTTTCTTTTTTTTTTTTTTTTGCCCCTTTATTACTTTTCCCCAATTCAGGCCCTCCATCACAGGCATTGTTTGTTATAATTCACAGTCCACCACAAGATTTTATCAAAAAAGAGGGGAGAGGAGAGGAGAGGAAAAAAGGAGGGGGGGAATAATTTCCTTTTTTTTTTTTTTTTTTTTTTTTTAATTTTTATTTTATTTTATTTTTCTTTATTTCATTATTAATTTTTTTTTTAAAAAACAACTCTTTTCGATTTTTTTTTATTTTTTTAAACTTTTTATTCTTTATTAAATCTCATTAATACTATCAACAAAACCACCCTCAGATGCCATTAAGGAAGAGAAAATCGAATATCATGGATACAAAAGAAAGAGAGGTAACACAGCTAGATGAGGAAAAATCTATGGAGAAAAAATTTAATATATTGGAAACCTTGGAGCTAAATGACAGAGAATTCAAGATAGAAATCCTAAAAATCCTCCGAGATATACAAGAAAACACAGAAAGGCAATTTAGGGAGCTCAGAAAACAACTCAATGAACACAAAGAATATATGTCCAAGGAAATTGAAACTATAAAAACAAATCAAACAGAGATGAAAAACTCAATTCACGAGCTGAAAAACGAAGTCACAAGCTTAGCTAATAGAACAGGTCAGATAGAAGAGAGGATTAGTGAAATAGAAGACAAGCAACTTGAGGCACAACAGAGAGAAGAAGAAAGAGACTCAAAAATTAAAAAAAATGAGATAGCCCTACAAGAATTATCTGACTCCATCAAAAAGAATAACATAAGAATAATAGGTATATCAGAGGGAGAAGAGAGAGAAAATGGAATGGAGAACATACTCAAACAAATAATAGATGAGAACTTCCCAAGCCTGTGGAAAGAACTAAAGCCTCAAGTTCAAGAAGCAAACAGAGCTCCAAGTTTTCTTAACCCCAACAAACCTACTCCAAGGCATATCATAATGAAATTGACACAAACCAACAGCAAAGAAAAAATTCTCAAGGCAGCCAGGGAAAAGAAGAATACAACATATAAAGGAAGGCCCATTAGATTATCATCAGATTTCTCAGCAGAAACTCTACAAGCTAGAAGAGAGTGGACCCCAATATTTAAAGTCCTGAAAGAGAGGAACTTTCAGCCACGAATACTATACCCATCAAAGCTATCCTTCAAATATGAAGGAGAAATAAAAACATTCACAGATACAGAAAAGATGAGGGAATTTATCATCAGAAAACCCCCACTCCAGGAATTACTAAAGGGGGTTCTCCAATCAGATACAAAGAACAAAAAAAAAAACAGAGCCACAAGTAAAAGCTCCAAGAAGAACACAATAAAACCAAATTTAAACTGTGACAACAACAAAAAGAAAGAGGGGGAGAAGATGGAGATTAACAGTAGCAAAGGACGATGGAGTGCAAAAGTACTCACAAAATAGTTCGCTACAATGAACAGGGTAGGGACCCTTTTCATTATTCAAAGGTAACCACCATTGAAAAAACCACCACGGAAGCACATGAGATAAAAAAGATAGCAACAGTGGAAAGATGTATGGAATACAACCAAATAAAAACAAAAGATAGAAAAACAAAAGAGAAGGATCAAACAAGACACAAAACTAACAGAAAGCAAGATATAAAATGGCAATAGGGAACTCACAAGTATCAATAATTACACTAAATGTAAACGGATTAAACTCACCAATAAAAAGGCACAGAGTAGCAGAATGGATTAAAAAAGAAAATCCAACTGTATGCTGCCTACAGGAAACTCATCTAAGTAACAAGGATAAAAACAAATTCAAAGTGAAAGGCTGGAAAACAATACTCCAAGCAAATAACATCCAAAAAAAAGCAGGTGTAGCAATACTCATATCGGATAATGCTGACTACAAGACAGGAAAAGTACTCAGAGACAAAAATGGCCATTTCATAATGGCTAAGGGGACACTGAATCAAGAAGACATAACAATTCTTAATATATATGCACCAAACCAAGGAGCACCAAAATATATAAGACAGCTACTTATTGATCTTAAAACAAAAACTGACAAAAACACAATCATACTTGGAGACCTCAATACACCGCTGACGGCTCTAGATCGGTCATCCAAACAGAGAATCAACAAAGACATAGTGGCCTTAAACAAAACACTAGAGCACCTGGATATGATAGACATCTACAGGACATTTCATCCCAAAGTGACTGAGTATACATTTTTCTCCAGTGTACATGGATCATTCTCAAGAATTGACCATATGTTGGGCCACAAAAACAACATCAGCAAATTCAGAAAAATTGAAGTTGTACCAAGCATATTTTCTGATCATAAAGCCTTGAAACTAGAATTCAACTGCAAAAAAGAGGAAAAAAATCCCACAAAAATGTGGAAACTAAACAACATACTTTTAAAAAATGAATGGGTCAAAGAAGAAATAAGTGCAGAGATCAAAAGATATATACAGACTAATGAAAATGACAGTACGACATATCAGAATCTATGGGATGCAGCAAAAGCAGTGATAAGAGGGAAGTTCATATCACTTCAGGCATATATGAACAAACAAGAGAGAGCCCAAGTGAACCACTTAACTTCACACCTTAAGGAACTAGAAAAAGAAGAACAAAGACAACCCAAAACCAGCCGAAGAAAGGAGATAATAAAAATCAGAGCAGAAATAAATGAATTAGAGAACAGAAAAACTATAGAAAAAATTAATAGAACAAGGAGCTGGTTCTTTGAAAAGATCAACAAAATTGACAAACCCTTGGCAAGACTTACCAAGGAAAAAAGAGAAAGAACTCATATAAACAAAATCCAAAATGAAAGAGGAGAAATCACCACGGACACCGTAGATATACAAAGAATTATTGTAGAATACTATGAAAAACTTTATGCTACTAAATTCAACAACCTAGAAGAAATGGATAAATTCCGAGAAGAATACAACCTTCCTAGACTGAGTCAAGAAGAAGCAGAAAGCCTAAACAGACCTATCAGTAGAGAAGAAATAGAAAAAACCATTAAAAACCTCCCCAAAAATAAAAGTCCAGGCCCTGACGGCTATACCAGCGAATTTTATCAAACATTCAAAGAAGACTTGGTTCCTATTCTACTCAAAGTCTTCCAAAAAATTGAAGAAGAAGCAATACTTCCAAACACATTTTACGAAGCCAACATAACCCTCATACCAAAACCAGGCAAGGATGGCACAAGAAAAGAAAACTACAGACCAATATCTCTAATGAATACAGATGCTAAAATACTAAACAAAATACTAGCAAATCGAATACAACAACATATTAAAAAAATAATACATCATGATCAAGTGGGATTCATCCCAGAATCTCAAGGATGGTTCAACATACGTAAAACGGTTAATGTAATACACCATATCAATAAAACAAAGAACAAAAACCACATGATCTTATCAATAGACGCAGAAAAGGCTTTCGATAAAATACAACACAATTTTATGTTTAAGACTCTCAACAAAATGGGTATAGAAGGAAAATATCTCAACATGATAAAGGCCATATATGATAAACCATCAGCTAACATCATATTAAATGGCACTAAACTGAAGGCTTTCCCCCTTAAATCAGGAACAAGACAGGGTTGTCCACTCTCTCCACTCTTATTTAATGTGGTACTAGAGGTTCTAGCCAGAGCAATCAGACAAGACAAAGAAATAAAAGGCATCCATATCGGAAAAGAAGAAGTAAAGGTATCACTTTTTGCAGATGATATGATACTATACATCGAAAACCCCAAAGAATCCACAAAAAGACTACTAGAAACAATAAGCCAATACAGTAAGGTCGCAGGATACAAAATTAACATACAGAAGTCAATAGCCTTTCTATATGCCAACAATGAAACAACTGAGAAGGAACTCAAAAGAATAATCCCCTTCACGATTGCAACAAAAAAAATAAAATACTTAGGAATAAACATAACAAAGAATGTAAAGGACTTATATAATGAAAACTATAAACCATTGTTAAGGGAAATCGAAAAAGATATAATGAGATGGAAGAATATACCTTGTTCTTGGCTAGGAAGAATAAATATAATCAAGATGGCTATATTACCCAAAGCAATATACAAATTTAATGCAATTCCCATCAAACTTCCAATGACATTTTTTAAAGAAATAGAGCAAAAAATCATCAGATTTATATGGAACTATAAAAAACCCCGAATAGCCAAAGCAATCCTAAAGAAAAAGAATGAAGCTGGGGGCATTTCAATACCTGACTTCAAACTCTATTATAGGGCCACGACAATCAAAACAGCATGGTATTGGCAGAAAAATAGACACTCAGACCAATGGAACAGAATAGAAAGTCCAGAAATAAAACCACATATATATAGTCAAATAATTTTTGATAAAGGGGCCAACAATACACAATGGAGAAAAGAAAGCCTCTTCAATAAATGGTGCTGGGAAAACTGGAAAGCCACATGCAAAAGAATGAAACTGGACTACAGTCTCTCCCCCTGTACAAAAATTAACTCAAAATGGATCAAAAATCTAAACATAAGACCTGAAACAATTAAGTACATAGAAGAAGACATAGGTACTCAACTCAGGGACCTGGGTTTTAAAGAGCATTTTATGAATTTGACTCCAATGGCAAGAGAAGTGAAGGCAAAAATTAATGAATGGGACTACATCAGACTAAGAAGTTTTTGCTCAGCAAGAGAAACTGATAACAAAATAAACAGAAAGCCAACTAAATGGGAAATGATTTTTTCAAACGACAGCTCAGATAAGAGCCTAATATCCAAAATATACAAAGAACTCATAAAACTCAACAACAAACAAACAAACAATCCAATAAAAAAATGGGAAGAGGATATGAATAGACACTTCTCCCAGGAAGAAATACAAATGGCCAACAGATATATGAAAAGATGCTCATCTTCTTTAGTTATTAGAGAAATGCAAATCAAAACGGCAATGAGATACCACCTCACACCTGTTCGATTAGCTGTTATTAGCAAGTCAGGTAACAGCAAATGTTGGAGAGGCTGTGGAGAAAAAGGAACCCTCATACACTGTTGGTGGGAATGTAAAGTAGTACAACCATTATGGAAGAAAGTATGGTGGTTCCTCAAAAAACTGAAAATAGAACTACCTTATGACCCAGCAATCCCTCTACTGGGTATATATCCCAAAAACTCAGAAACATTGATACGTAAAGACACATGCAGCCCCATGTTTATTGCAGCATTGTTCACAGTGGCCAGGACATGGAAACAACCAAAAAGCCCATCAGTAGATGACTGGATAAAGAAGATGTGGCACATATACACTATGGAATACTACTCAGCCATAAGAAATGATGACATCGGAACATTTACAGCAAAATGTTGGGATCTTGATAACATGATACGAAGCGAAATAAGTAAATCAGAAAAAAACAGGAACTGTATTATTCCATACGTAGGTGGGATATAATAGTGAAACTAAGAGACATTTATAAGAGTGTGGTGGTTACGGGGGGGAGGGGGGAATGGGAGAGGGATAGGGGGTGGGGAGGGGCACAAAGAAAACAAGATAGAAGGTGACAGAGGACAATCTGACTTTGGGTGGTGGGTATGCAACATAATTGAACGACAAGATAACCTGGACTTGTTATCTTTGAATATATGTATCCTGATTTATTGATGTCACCCCATTAAAAAAATAAAATTATATAAAAAAAAAAAAAAAAAGAAAGAAAGAAAGAAAGAAGGAAAACTTGCTGTCCCCAGAGTGTGAATAATTTTTAGAGACTGATAACACAGAAAATATGCAGGGAGATGAATATTGGCATCTTGACACATGTCATAAGTATGAACAGTCTACTTGAGAAATGTTCTTAAAGACCATTAATTCAGGGAGAAACCAGTTGTTCACCAGAGAGCAGGCCACTTGAAACAAAAAGAGCAAGAAACCTGTTACAGATGAGTCTCTTGGAAGTTCTCTGACTTCAATATAAGAATATAATAAATTTTTAATACTAAATTAATATCTATATATTTTTAATTAATTATATAGATCAGGGGTCGGGAACCTATGGCTTGCGAGCCAGATGTGGCTCTTTTGATGGCTGCATCTGGCTCACAGACAAATCTTTAATAAAAAAAAGATAAGTTAAAAATGTAAAACATTCTTATGTATTACAATCCATTCATTTCCCACCTCTCATGTTCAAGGGTGCAGGTGGCTGGAGCCAATCACAGCTGTCCTCATAGAGAAAAGTATAAAAATAAAAAATATAATATGCTGTCATATTCTCTTTTTAATTCTTGATATTTATAATTTTTATCTTCTTTTATGCTTTATCATGTTATTGGGGGGCTTCCCAATTTTATTTATCTCTTTAGAAACTAGCTTTCAGCTTTTAATTTTTACTATTGTTTATATATATTGATTATATCTATTGCATACTTTCTGTAAATCAAATCATCTCATAATTGGACATATTATTTATATCAAATGTTTAGACATGAAAGTCCTTAATTCACTTTTAATATTTGCTCTAAAGAATATTTTTAAATATTTTTATATTAGAAATATACTAATCATGTAATTTAATGGTTATATGTATATTTGACAAAAAGTATTTTTTTTTTTATAAAAGTCTTCTTTCTCTTCTGGTCTACATTTGGTTTTTTTTGGTTTTTTTTTTGTTTTTTTTTTTTGTATTTTTCTGAAGCTGGAAACGGGGAGAGACAGTCAGACAGATTCCCGCATGCCCCCGACCGGGATCCACCCGGCATGCCCACCAGGGGCAACGCTCTGCCCACCAGGGGGCAATGCTTTGCCCCTCCGGGGGGCTGCTCTGTTGCAACCAGAGCCACTCTAGCGCCTGGGGCAGAGGCCAAGAAGCCATCCCCAGCGCATGGACCATCTTTGCTCCAATGGAGCCTTGGCTGCGGGAGGGGAAGAGAGAGACAGAGAGGAAGGAGAGGGGGAGGGGTGGAGAAGCAGATGGGCGCTTCTCCTGTGTGCCCTGGCCGGGAATCGAACTCTGGACTTCTGCACGCCAGGCCAATGCTCTACCACTGAGCCAACCGGCCAGGGCCTCTTCTGGTCTACATTTATTTGAAGGATATAACAGATTATTTGTTTATTATCAAGTACTATTTACATTTTGATGGATTTTTCTTAAATGGCATCCAAATGGTCCCTAAACACAAGAAAAGGTTCCAAAGACCTTGCTTTTTAGATTCCACTTACAACTTATAGGAATTATCCTGAGGGGGAAAATAAGAAAACAGATACAAATAAAAAACCCAGGAACTAGTTTTTAAATGTTTTTATTTTACACTTGAACTGAAACTTCATTTTTAGGAATAATGTTTCAGACTATGTATGACTTCTGAATTGATTATGAAGAAAATTATCACACGTTTAAAGAATTACATACATCACATTATTAAATATTACAACAGGAAAGGACATAAACAGTCATTAACTTTCATTTAATATACAAATAAAGGAGTGGAAGTTTTTAGAAGGTTAATAATATTTGGGAAAAAAGACCAACATAGCAACCCTAAATATTTATCACTATTTATATCAATGTGAAATTCTAATTTAAAATAATAGGCATGTCTACAGAATTATATATTGTCTCCATTCTCTGTCTTAAAACACATAGAAAAATTAATATATCTAAAACATTTCTTTAAATGAACTCATACTCGATTTTAAAAATTTAGAACTGAAGTGATTAAGAAAAATTATTGAAGATATACTAGAAAATAATTTGTGGTCCATATTTAAAACATGTATAAATGCACTGAAATCTTTTAAAGCAACATTAACATTCTTCTGTCTTTCTCTCATCTATATCTTGCTGAGGTAAGAATACATTATAAAAAACAAAAGTTTTTTTATATTACTTTTTTTTTTTTTGTATTTTTCTGAAGCTGGAAACGGGGAGAGACAGTCAGACAGACTTCCGCATGCGCCCGACCAGGATCCACCCGGCACGCCCACCAGGGGCGACGCTCTGCCCACCAGGGGGCGATGCGCTGCCCCTCTGGGGCGTCACTCTGCTGCGACCAGAGCCACTCTAGTGCCTGGGGCAGAGGCCAAGGAGCCATCCCCAGCGCCCGGGCCATCTTTGCTCCAATGGAGCCTCGGCTGCAGGAGGGGAAGAGAGAGACAGAGAGGAAGGAAGGGGGGTGGAGAAGCAAATGGGCGCCTCTCCCATGTGCCCTGGCTGGGAATCGAACCCGGGTGCCCAGCACGCCAGGCCAAAGCTCTACTGCTGAGCCAACCGGCCAGGGCCTTTATATTACTTTGAGGAAAGACTTTTAAAGAGAAAGAAACTCCAAAGAAACATCTCTTGCTATATGTAAATGACATGGAAATAGCCAATATTTTGTGTTATTTTTTTAAATTCACAGTGTAGTGTATACAATAATTAGGATTATAAAATTAAAGATTAAATTTAATACTGCACCTTAGTGATTTTTAAGTCAATACTCAAATTAATATTACAGTTAATATTTTAAATTGTACTACTATACATTATTACTAGTTGGATAAAATTAAGTAGCAATTTTAGTTCTGTGTATTTCAAGTTTGGTGTTGCAGCAAATATTTCTTTCTGAGATCCAAGTTTTGTAATATATTCTGTTCTCTCTTGGCTTTTCATGTTATCAAGCTGATCATATTGTGAGATATCTCTCATTTGTGATCAAATTTTGACAGAGATTTACAGCTATCTAAAAACAAAATATAGCCAAGTTTTTCTCCCTCCTATATAATTTGTCTTCTGACTTTGTGAGTATCAAAGAATGACCTCTGTGCTTGTGTTGTATGATTTATCCTCTTCTGCTTTCCTCAGCTAACTTCCTGGGATACACTTTCCTTCCTACATTCTTGTCTTCTTTATTCATTTATGAGAAGGAATGAATCAGATTATAGCATGAGATAAATTTTTAAGAGGAAATCTCATACTTCTAAAAATTTGAACATGGTAAACTTTGGGGAAGGGATGATGTCGATAAAAAGAAATGGGCAAAGGCAACAAATGATGAGGAAATACCACTAGACAAAGAAAAGCAATTCACATCTTCTAGACTCTGAAAAACATGACTATCTTTATCCAATGTGCTATTTTACTACACTTTTTTAATTTAAGTTTTATAATGAGCCTGACCTGTGGTACACAGTGGCCAAAGGGTGGACCTGGAATGCCGAGGTCTCCAATGTGAAATCCTGGGTCTGCCCAGTCAAGGCACATACAAGAAACAACTAATACAAGTTGATGCTTCCCACTTCTCTCTCCACTTTCTCTCTCCTCTCTCTAAAAATAAATCAGTAAATTCTTTAAAATAAAGTAAAATAAATTAATAAATAAATGTTATAATGACTTGCAAAATGCCTAAGCAAAATAAGTCAGTTGTAATTTTCTTTGGATTAGTTAAGTTGAGAAACTCTCAAATTTCATCTTGTTCTATTTCTGAAAAAGATTTTGTTAAAAAAAAAAAATTCCTACCTTAACATATAGTCTACTGATTATAAGACACAGGGGCAAAGACCATACAATGGAAGAAATATTATCTTTTCAACACATGGTGTTTGGACAACTGGATATTTATTGTCAAGAAAGATAAATCCAGGCACAGATCTTACCCCTTCACAAAAATGAACTCAAAATGATCACAGACCTAGTGGTAAAATGCAAAAATACAAATTCTTAGAAAAGAACAGGAAACAAACATCAGTAACTTTGGCTATAGAGATGACTTTCTGTATAAATACCAAATATGTGATTCAGTAAGGAAATAATTGATAAACTAGACTACCATAACCCTTTGAGTAGTACAAACATTCTTGTATGTTCTCATGCCTTCTGACCATCCAGAGTACAATTGTACAAAAATTTTTATTTTAAAAATGGTAAAGCAACATTATTAAAAAGCCAAATGAATATTCTTGTTTCTATAAACTGGGTTATCAATCAAACATGATTTTAAGTTAATAAAACTGTAACTGTAACTAATTTCATTAAAAATAAAAAAACAACAAAAAAACTCAGTCGCAGGGGTCAGCGAGCATGGAAACAACACCACTCAAAGGGTTAAAATGTAAAACTGCTCTGAAAATGATTATGTCAAGATAATGAGAAGACAAGCCATAGACAGCGAGTAAATATTTGCAAAAGACACACCTGATAAAGGACTGTTACCCCTCAAAAAAGAACTCTTAAAACTCAAGAAAAAGAAAACAAACAACCCAATTTAAACATGGGCAGAAATCACTTTGTAAAGTATATCATTGTCTAACCACTATACTTTATACCTGAAACTAATACTAAATAATAAGGATATGAACTATAAATAAAAAAAATAAAAGAAAAAAATTAAATGGGCCAAAGATATCCTATTTAAGAAGATATACATATAGCAAATAAAATTTAAACAATGATGACATGCTACCACACACCTGATAGAATAGCCAAAATCCAAAAACTGACACCACCAAATGCTGATGAGGATGTGTGATGACAGAAGTCTCATTCATTGCTGGTACAAATGCAAAATGGTGTAGCCACTGTGGAAGACAGTCCGACAGTTTCTTCTCTCTCTCTCTCTCTCTCTCTCTCTCTCCCTCCCTCCCTCCCTCCCTCCCCCCTCCCCCCTCCCCTCTCCCCCCCCCCCCAGATCTTGGCTATTGTAAATAATGTTGCAAGAAACATGGGGGTGCATTTCTTCTTTTGAATCAGTGTTTTGGGATTCTTAAGATATATTCCTAAAAATGGGATAGCTGGGTCAAAACGCAGTTCCATTTTCAATTTTTTGAGGAAATACCATACTGTTTATCACAGTGGCTGCACAAGTCTGCATTCTGACCAGCAGTGCAGGAAGGGTTCTCTTTTCTCTACACCCTCACTAGCACTTGTTGCCTGTTGATATGTTAATGAGAGCCATTCTGACAGGTATGAGGTGGTATCTCATTGCAGGTTTTTTTTTGTGTGTGTATGTGTATGTGTATGTGTGACAGAGACAGAGAGACAGAGAGAGGGACAGACAGACAAAAAGGGAGAGAGATGAGAAGCATCAATTCTTTGTTGCAGCAACTTAGATGCTCATTGATTGCTTTCTCATATGTGCCTTGGCCTGGGGGCTACAGCAGACCGAGTGATCCCTTGCTCAAGCCAGCAACCATGGACTCAAGCTAGTGAGCCTTGCCCAAACCAGATGAGCCCGTGCTCAAGCCTGTATGCAATCTCAGGGTTTTGAACCTGAGTCCTCCAGGTCCCAGTTCTAAACTCTATCCATTGCTCTACGGCCTGGTCAGGCTTATTGTGGTTTTAATTTGCATTTCCCTGATGATTAGTGATGTTTGTTGAACACTTTTTTATATGCCTATTGGCCATCTGTATGTTCTCTTTGTAGAATTGTCTAGTCAGGTCCTTTGCCCATACTTAAATTGCATTATTTATCTTCCTGCTGTTGAGTTTTAGAAATCCTTTATAAAAATTGGTTATTAACCCCTTATCAGACAATTGGCAAATATGTTCTCCCATTGTGTGGGTTGTATTTTTTATTTCGTTAATGGTATTTTTGTTGTGCAAAAGTTTTAGATTGAAATACTTGTTTATTTTGTCATTTTTTTCATTTGCTTGTGGAGGTATATCAGCCAAAATATTGCTAAAATGATTCAGAGTGTTTACTGTCAATGTTTTTTTCCAAGATTTTTATGACTTTGAGACTTACATTTAAGTCTTTTATCCATTTTGAGGTTTTTTTTGTTTTGTTTTGTTTTTTGTGAATGGTGTAGGTTGTTGGTTTAGTTTTTTTTTGTTTTTTTGTGGGTTTTTTTTGCATGTTCCAGTCCAATTTTCCAAACACCATTTATTAAAGAGACTTTGTTGTTACTCTTGCCTCCTTTGTTAAATTTAGTTGACCATAAAGGTGTGGGTTTATTTCTGGGTTCTCTATTCTATTCCATTGATATATGTGCCTGTTCTTATGCCAACAACAGGCTATTTTATTTATAATGGCCTTATAATATAACAATATCAGGAAGTGTGACACCTCCCACTTTGTTCTTCATTTTCAAGATTGCTGAGACTATTCAAGTTCTTTTTTGGTTCCATATAAATTTTTGGAATAGATGTTCTAGATCTGTGGAAAAGACATTTTTAAAATTTCTTTTACTTTTTAAATATTTTAGCTTTATTGGTATGTAAGTGACATATAAAATCATAATATATTCAGAGTGTAAATTGTGTTGATTTGATATACATTATGGAAGGGTCCCTCCATCTACTTAATTAACAAATCCAGAAACATCATATTTCATAAAGCGTATTGTCATCAGTAAGTCTCTCTTCCTTTAGCTTGTGTTCAGTTTATATCTTTACATGTAGTTCCTTGCATGTCAAAGAAAGAAAAAAAGCCCACCAGAACAAATGTCTTCTATTCTTTTCACACTCCTTTGGCACTTTCTGGACTTGCACTAAATCTATTCAATAGCCAGGAAATGAAAGCTTAAGATCTTTCATGGCCAGTTGGTTCAGTGGTAGAAGTTTGGCCTGGTATGTAGATGTCCCAGGTTCAATTCCCTGTCAGGGCACACAGGAGAAGTGACTATCTGCTTCTTTACCTTTCCCTTTTCCCCCTTTCTCTTTTTTTTCTCTCTCTTCCTCTCCTGCAGCCATGGTTTGATTGGTTTGAGTGCATCGGCCCTGTGTGCTGAAGATGGCAGTATAGCGCCTTCATCTCAGATGCTAAATATAGATTGGCTAG
The DNA here is from genome assembly GCF_036850995.1 of Saccopteryx leptura. Lineage (NCBI taxonomy): Eukaryota > Metazoa > Chordata > Mammalia > Chiroptera > Emballonuridae > Saccopteryx > Saccopteryx leptura. The sequence continues at coordinate 54,002,449 of NC_089504.1, forward strand.
GAGCTTGGCCCCAGATGGGCAGAGCACTGGCCCCAGACTTGAGTTGTCAGTAGATCTGGGTCAGGGTGCATGCAGAAGTCTCTCTCACTATCTCACCTCCTCTCACCTGGAAAAGAAGAAGAAGAAGAAAAAAGGAAAGCTTAAGATCTCTTAGGTCTTTCTCTTTTCTTGTGTGGTTAGACACTTATATAATTTATAAACTGATCCTGCCACAATAAGTCTAATATGCACCTGGCATTCTCTATGTGTAGTTGTTGCATCTTAGGTCTTTCCTGAGCATGCACCCTTTCTTAGTATGCAGGTTGATTTCTAAATTTCCTGTTATACAAAGGAGTTTTGATTGCCCTAACTACTAAATAATCTCTTCTTCAGCTTTTCCTCTGAGTTTTTAGATGGTCTATTATGTATCTCAGTAGTGATATTTTGCCTCAGATGGCTGCAGGTTAATTGGTTCTATAATGTTTTTGAGTGATGCTCTCTACTTTTCTATTCTTATTTGCTTTCTCATTTAGATGAAACAGAAATGAGTGTCTTATCTCAGTCCTTCAAGTTGCCCTCAATTTAGCACAGATATTCACAAGAATAAGGTCTTCTCTGTACCACCAAAATGAGGAGTCAAGTTCTCACACTGAAATTGTGTCTGCTGTATTCAAGTCTGCCACTGAGCCAGAAAGGATGCAGGCTATGGACAAGAAATAATTTTCTAAAGTTTTCTGAACCATCTCTTAATTTACTGTTCACTTGGCTGCTGTAAATCTTTGCCTTTTTTCCAGAGTGTTGATAAGGTTGGTTCTTCGCTGAAAAATGCCAGTGAATGACAAGTACTCTGCATTACATATTGAGATGCTAGATCATATGAGATGTCTTTCAAAACAGGTGTTCATAGATTGAATCCTTATTTGACTATTCAACTATAACAGCGGTTCTCAACCTGTGGGTCGCGACCCCAGCAGGGGTCGAACGACCAAAACACAGGGGTGGCCTAAAGCCATCGGAAAATACATATTTATTATACAATACATTTTTAAATAAAATATATATTTCCAATAGCTTTAGGCGACCCCTGTGTTTTGGTCATTCCACCCCCGTCGGGATCGCAACCCACAGGTTGAGAACCGCTGATCTATAATATACTCAAAAAAGTGGGGAGGCTATAAATTCAAAGAAAGAATTTCAGAATTACCTATTTATATTCTGATAGCCTTTTTCCATTGAAAATAGGTATGTAGGTTGTTTTTGAAGTGAGTAAATGTTCATGTTTACCCTGGAATTTAAGGGGTATATTACACTTAGATTGTGGACAAGTCCTGCCGAGGGTGAGGATGACAGAGACGCAAAGACTCAACTCTGGGGACCAGGTTCAGTGATGTAGATCTACTTTATTCAGGAAGTAAGTTATCTTATATACACAGGTTTAGCCTATAGGGAGTTATGGCATGTCCTTTATAGCCAATGGCTGAAAAGATCAAGGAGCTGCGTGGTTGGAGCTAAGTCACTTCCTTATAGAGGGTGAGCTTCCTTCCTGGGTATACCCAGGAGGCTTCTGAGAGCTGGAGTATTCTCACAGCATTGCATCAGCCACAGCTGCTAGGAATGTGCTCTGCGCTCCACACAGTTCCCCCTTCTCTTTTAATTAAGGCCAATTGGACTTGATGGATGACAGCTTCCTGTTGTTGTAGCTTCTGAATGCTACGTATTATGCAACGGAACCCTAGCAGAACTAAAACAACTATAATACCTATTATACTATATGCTAATAGATTAGCTGGATTAAACAATGAGGCAAGCGTCTGTATGTTTGACTAGTTAGGAAATAGAATGGGGTTCTTAAACAGGGGATTCCTCCTAGGGGTCGGGATGTCATTTCCCTTCCATCATGTTACAGAGACCTTCTAGGTGCAGTTAAACACAGTTCCATTTTGATTGTAAAAAATGGATGTAGGTCCATGCATGCCCCCTTCCCACAAAGGTCCCAGCATCCAAACATAGAAGGGATGACTTGCCATGGACTGTGTACTGCATATGGTTGTAAGGCACATTACACAAATTACAACATTACAAATCATACAATTTCAACAATTACAAAGTTACATTTCACCAGTCTCGGAGCACTTTGCCAAAAGCACAAAATGTCCTCACCCTTCTTTCTAGCCATGGGAAAAGCTTCCCAGAGCAGGGTATGGCAGCCGCCCCTAACCCCATCAGGACATTTCACATTGTTCAAAATTCGTAAGTCCGTCCAAAAAAGGAGCCAGTGCTCACTCCAGTTGTAGTCCTGGAAATCAGTCCACACACATGAGGCGTCAGCCACCCCCCTCATTCCTGCCATCCTGGTAGGTCATACACTGTCCCAAAGAGGGACATGTGGCAATGGCAGTCAGCATTTCCATCTCTGCTCTGGAGAGCATAATGGCATTCACCCCTATGTCCCAAAATGTCAGTGAACCCACCAGCAGCTTAGCAGGCACTCCCTGCCATTCCAGCAGCCACTTGGTGATGCAAGCCTGGCTTCCAACACCTCCATTCATCCTCCCACCGCAGCTGCTGCCTTTTACCTGCTGGAGTCTGCAAATCGCAACTCTGGCTCAATTCTCCTCATCCTACAAATATGAACTGAAAACACCAGCTCCCGCTGCCAGGCTCAAGCTCCGGGCTGCTGCAGCCTGTGTCTGGGAGTCAGCGGTTATTATAGCACACATAAACAAGAACAGAGCACCAGGGCCTGGGGGCCCATCAGGGGCAATTCTCTGGGCTCGCCCCACCAAAGCCTCCACATCCCCCCAGGTGATGTGGCACGCACGCTGGCAGCAAGGGCTTCTTCTGGAGTGCTGAGGACCTCCTCCCCTCAGGCGTAGTCAGTGTGGAGAAGGCCAGGTCTATGGCTTTGGATGGGTGAAGACTGAACCACTTAGTTGGTGCTTAAGAAACCCTGTCAAGCAGGTTGGGGGGTTCCTGGGATCCAAATTGGCTGAAAAACATAAGCATAACCTCTCCCTTGCGTTAGAAGAGGGTGTAGTCCCTGCCACTGAGCTGTGGCTGAGTCCTTTCAGCGTCATTTCAGAGAGAAGGGTGGGGAGAGAGAAAGCAAGAGATACAGAAAAATAGATAAGATAGACAGACATACAGACAGAAAGAAAAAACACACATGGGGGCGTATAGGCTGGCCCATGGGTCTGCAGCAGGAACACGTGTTGGAGTTAAATCTGGGGTAGAAAATGGCATCTGAGAGGCTGGGGTGGGGCATTGAACTCTGGCAGGGAATGCACAAGTAAAGACTTCTGCTTTTTCTGGCGGCAGAGCTGATGGCGCAGTTAGCAATTCGGTTGGTTTTGTTTCTGCGCGCTCAGCCGCAAACTCAGAGGCTAAACTACTTTCCTCCTCAGTGGAGGGGGGTGAAAAGGGAGGTAGGGGCTCCTCTAAAAGAGGAGTAGCCTGTAGGACCTTAGGGACTGGTGGAGGATCCCCAGCAGGAGCACTGGTCAAGCAGGTGTATATTGCCAATGAGGCAGAAGTGAGGCTGAGAGGGAAGGCTTGCCCCCCATGCTCCTCGGCCAAATGAACGCATTGGAGAGCTCGGGCACAAGTATCTGGGTCCCAGAGGGGTGCGTACTCAATCCAGGGATTGAGATTAGAGACAATCTCCCAGTAAGTACAGAGATCCTTTTCACTAACTTCAACTCGCCTACTCTGCAATAGGGCGTGCAGGGCTAGAGCCTATGGAGCTCGAGAGAGAGGGAGAAGGTTTCCCATTGCAGAGGGTCACTCACCTGTCCCTTGGATGCCGGTTAGGTTCCTGCCCGACCTTGGGCACCAGTTGTGGACAAATCCTGCTGGGGGGTGAGGACGATGGAGACACAAAGACCCGACTCTGGGGACCAGGTTCAGTGACACAGATCCACTTTATTCAGGAAGTAAGCTAGCTTATATACACAGGTTCTGCCTATAGGGTGTTACAGCGTGTTCTTCATAGCCAATGGCTGAAAAGATCAGGGAGCTGCGTGGTTGGTGCCGAGTCACTTCCTTATAGCGGGCAAGCTTCCTTCCTGGGTATACCCAGGAGGCTTCTGGGAGCTGGAGTATTCTCACAGCATTGCATCAGCCAAAGCTGCTAGAAATGCGCTCTGCACTCCACCCACATAGATCTATGTGAAAGAGCACCTGAAACAGCATTATATAAAGCTAATTTCAGAAATATGTTTATTATAATATATTTATATAATAGGTAAAATATGTGCATTTCCCATTGATCATAAGCAAACCATTAGTGTACAGAGAGAGAGAGAGAGAAAGAGAATAAGCACTTGGCCTGAGAGAGTTGCCAGAGGAGGTAATCAAACCAAAACCAAGAGGTAGTCTATATGGAAATAACATACCAAGAACCTTGAGCTTCTTATTTCTGTATCAAAAAATACAATATCAATACTTTTTTATTTTTTTAAAAACTAAACTGTTCTAGAATAGCCTCTCCATAAACTGTCATGGAAGTCACAGTTGTGTGAGACCAGGTATGGTTAAGTAATGTGCATTATTAGCATGAAACAAGCAATTAGCATTATCTCACCTAACATGCTTATACACTAAAGTTTACTTATATTTCTTCAAGTTCTTATTTTAACTGTTACAAAGAGATATACTGGAAGAAGTCAATACATAGTAAAAAGTTGGTATCTATTAGTACAATAAAACAAAGGAGAAAAAACACTCAAGGGAATTTCACTTTGGCAATTTATTACATCAGTTGAGGTGAGCCTTTAAACTGCTTATTGTCTTTTTATATTTTAAAATTTCCAAAAACATATTTCTTGCTTATGTCAAATGTTGCCTTTTTATACTTTATACTTATATTTTATATTTCCTTTACCAATGAATAAAGCAACCTGAAGCCACATCAGCTATCAAAGGAAGTCTTCTCAGAATTCTATAACTGTGAAAATCTTAACTGTTGTAACAATTTACCAGCTTAAGAACAGATTTAACATATATTTTGTGAGTTCTGTTTCATGATCACATACTGTTATGAAAAAATTTGTTATATGAGTAAGCATCCTTGAGTTATTAAAATAGAGCCATATTTTAATTCTTGTAATTCAGAAAATATATTTTTAAAGTTAATGTTAGAATATTTTAAGTTGATCTCCAAGCCCAAAATACAAACATTTAAAACATTATACTCAATTAATGACACAATTCTCAAATCTTCTTCAATAACAATTGTTGATCTCTTTCAATTTAATCATATTTGCCTTGAAAAATAATTCAACTCTAGTTGAGCCATTTTTATTCTCAAAGTGATGCAGAGCTTATCGATAACTAATTTTTCACCTTTTATTAGAAATATGAAACGATAACTTGTAAATGTACACACCAATTCTAGAGTTATGTGAGAATGAGGACTGTTCATTTGCGTCTCTTCTTAAATCATTATAATAGGCTTATAATCATTCTAGTTTTGGGATTCTCAACTAGTGTTCATGAATTCATTCTTTCATACAAATACTTCTAAGCATCTATCATTTGCCTGGCATTTTAGCATATAGTGAACATAAAAAGAAGAGTCAATCATGGCTCCTGCCCTTATTCTAATTTATCTAAAAACAATTTTGCAAGTTGAAAAATCTTTATTTCTTATTGACTGTGTGTTGTAAGGCTATGTTAGATAACTGGTTTCAAAGTATTCTACACTAAATCTTGTATGCTGGTTTCCATAAGGCTTCAGTGGTATGACCATGTTGAAGTGGACCCAGAACTGATATTTTAAGATTTTGGCCTAGATAATTGTTTTTCTCTTGGCCAATAGTAATTGGGAACCATAATGACCAGCTTTTTAAGCATGTGCCTTATTAAATTCTATTATTTTCATTACTGAGCATCACCAAGTTCCATGCTTAGGATTCTAGTCAGCAACAAAAAATATTTGCATTCTGAATTTGTTTAAAAAAAAAACTATGACCTTGAAATATTTGCCATCTAATTCTTCTCCAAAACAGAGTTGTAAGAAATGGCATTATAGAGGATTGTCTAGGGCCATGCATAGAGCATGATCCAGAGTACTGTTACCTAAATTGTATACAACTGAACACTAATAACTTTAAATACTAATACATGGTTCTACTAAATAATAAAAACAAACAAGAAGGTTCAACAGTGAAACAAACAAGCAAAATTAATAAAATGTGCATTAAATGTAGTTAAATAAGTTGCTTAAAGAATGGTATTTCAGAACCTCAGATATGCTTATATGCACTCTGCAGCCTGAAAAAGAGTCTTTAAGAGGCTGAGTTTCACAAACCAACATGTGTGAACCATTTTATAATGCTAGTGTTCTGTAAATTATGCTCCAGAAAGAGTTCTAGATGTTCTAAATTATTCTCTTAGACTAAACCAGAGTGACATTCCTGCATCCATTAATATGAAAGTCATTAAATATACAATTTTACATCAATATTTTTATTACCTAACCAAAAGGATGTTGGGGTCACTAAACGTTAATATTCCTTTCGTTTAAACTGTGTCAGGCACCAAGTTAAGTACTTCACTAAACTTAACCCACTTCTCTTGCAACAGCCTTGCAAAATTGGAGCTCCTTTTTCCTACTTTACAAATAAAACAATGAAGTCTTAGTTGGTTAAGTAACACAGTAGTTCCTAAGCCAGGATTGAATTCTAAACAATGTGGTATCAGGCATTCTCTCTGACCTTGCAAAGCATGTGTTAAGGGAAAAAAAATAAACTGGAGTATCAAAGACACTATTCTTCCTATAAAGACTCATGGAAGAAAATTGACACTACTCTCATTTTGAGGCAAAATTATGTTTCTCTTAAATTACTTATTTGTTGAATTCTGTGAATCTTAGCACTTTTTATTTTTTCCTTTGTGTTTTGCTCTCCATGAACCTCAGAATTAAATTTGATGTCCACCTTTATTAACTACACATTGACACAAAGGATCCCATTCCATGAGATAACTTTGCCTTTGTCTTTATTTTCTCATATATTTTAATACCAATTTTTTTATTATTTATTCTTTTTATCTATGTTGGTAATAATCTCAGATTTTAGCTTAAAAAGGCTATAAATAAATACATACACATAATTATAATATATGTTTGCATTTATGTTATATTAAAACTCAAAATGAAAAGTATAAATGAATTAACTTAAAAAAACAAATCTTTACAAAACTTAGGGAATAAGAACATTTAACTTAATTTATACTACACACATTTTTAACATATAGTTATAAGGTTATCAAATCAGGTAAGCCAGTGGATCACTTACAAAGATAAATGCAAGATCTGGGTGCTCTGAGATACGTCCTGGAACATTTTGTGTTAAAAATATTTTTATGTTTTTCATGCCTGCAAATGATTTGTGTGCCAAATAATTGAAACAATTTCTGCTAACCCCTATGATTTCAATGACAGAGACAAAAATGTCAGAGAAAACAACAATAGTTTCAAATCAAAATGTCAAGACATCCATTAGAGAGGTATTGGAAGCACATGATAATATGAAAAGGTCAATGTTTTACAATGCTGTCATGGCATGTAATGCTGCTTTTCTTTAACTTTTGATGAGGTACATAGTATTTACACAACTTAAAACATGCTCCAAAATAGACTATAAAATATGGTTCATGAATCATGGTAAATTGGAGAATAAATCATATAATAGAGTTCACCATTTACTCAAAAATGTGCCTCCAGTATGCAAGCTCACAAGCTAAACCACCATGGATAAGCTTTTGTTGTAAAGAATTAATGTTTTTTAATGGGGTGGCAAGTGCTTGGTATGTTATTAGTATATACCCAGCTAAATCTCCTAGTCCTGTGTTGCCATAAATTTCATCACTTACAGTGGGAAGTTTGCCTTACTTTATTGATGATGTTTGTGCTACAAAAACATCAGGCTTTGACATCCCAATTTCAATATTACTAATTCCAGAATGATATTATAGTCTTCTTGTTTTCTATAGTTAATGAATGCTTTTCACATAGTAAAAAATGCCTTTAAAGAATTAAGACGCTAAAAAGAGCTACCCCTCACTAAATGGATTCAAATATAAGAATCTCATTCTCTGAACTGACACTCACTGAAAGGAAGAAGAAAATGAGAGATTTTTATCATAGCATTATTTTTACAGAAATCAAGACTTTAGCACAAATTTCTTCTCTGTAATTAGTTCTACAAATGTGTTATAAATGACCACTATTAAGGTATCAACATGGATATTTTTTTGATGGTAATAACAAAAAAGATCAGTCATTTTCTTTAAACATTAAAAGAAAAAAAATAACTATATAGCTGCCAAGTGTCTTTCTGTTCTTTTCATTTAAGAATAAATGAAAAAGATATTATTTTTAACATAAATCCAATTGGTTTCAATACAAAATAAAAGAAAATTTGGAGACTTTTCATAGTCTTAAATGATATTTATTATTAATTTGGTTCTTATACTGTGTATTTTCATACTAAAATATAATTATATAAGGATTTAGACCTATATCTTCACTGTTACCACTGTTAACACTAGTTGTAGTGAAAATATGTAAACTATAACTTCTGTTATCTAATTTTGAATATCAAAACAGGATATTTTGGTGCATTGTATATTTTCACTTATGAATATTTCTTCTCAATGGCATAATATAGTTCTGTATTATTTTAATACATTTAATATTAAGTTCTGTAAACAGCAAATTTTTTTTAGCTCTGTGTTAGATTTTTCATGTGCAAATTCAGGATATTATGAGTGCTTATATCAAAGGATTGCAATGAGGGGTAGACAATATATCACAGCATTTTATTACTATGATGATACTTAAGTTCTCATATATATTAGCTCTTTCTGTTGTTGCTGTGTTTGGTATTAAATAAGAAACACTAAAGCTGAGTGAAAAGCAAATATCTGGTGACTAGCAGATTCTTTCCCTGGTAGAATTTTGCTGTTGACATCAATATTCACTGAGTCAACTTGGCCCAGAATTTAGTTCTCAGTTACAGCTCTCAAAACTGGTCTTATTTATTTATTTGTTATCCAAAATAAAATTTAAATTCTGGAAGCCATAATTGATTAACAAAACTCAAAAGGGACTGATTTAATAGAAGAAGGTTTTTATTACTAATAATGACAGGTAACCAGGAGGATCACTAATATTAGTTATTTACTGTAGGCACTCACATTAATGAAATTGTCCCATGATTGTATTTAGTGTGAATTCTAAAAGGCATAGATTAGTTTGTAGATTAGATTATAAATTTAGTTTAAGAAATTCTATATTTTAGCTTTTGCTAGTCTTTGTCACCATAGGAAAGTCAATATCAGTCTTCAAACTTGAAATCAGAATGAAATTTTCAACATCAGCTCTCCTGGTTCTTAAGTCTTCAAACTTGAGAGCTTTGCTATGGGCTCTCTGAGTCTCCACCTTGCCAACTGCATATCTTGGGAATTTTCAGCCTCCATAACTGTGAGTCAAAATCTTACAGTCAATCAAACTCTCTCTCTCTTTCTCTTTCTCTCTCTCTCTCTCTTTCTCTCACCCAACTCCATAGATAAACAGATATATAATTAGATATAGACAAAATATCTATATCTGTATCTTACTGATTCTATTTCTTTTTTTCCACCCTTGTTTCTCTGCACTTTATTTTTTTAATTTTTATTTATTTATTTTAAAATTGAATTTTTGGGGATGACAATTAGTTAATAAAATTATGTAGGTTTCAGCTGTACAATTCTAGAATATATCATCTGTATGTTGTATTGTGTGTTCACCACCCCAATCAAGTCTCCTTTTATCACCATTTATTCCCCCTTTAACTTCTTTGATGTCCCGCTACCCCAAATATAGTATTGGTACCCATTCTTGGGTTCTATATATACTGGGTACCTAATGTACTTGAACCTACATTTTATACCCTACTGGGTCTAACATAATCAATACTTTAAAGGAGGTTTTTTTCTTTTAATAACTTTCATCTCCATTGTTTTCTGTATTATTTTTGCTGTCTCCACAGGCCAAAAGCTATACTAAATTCTTTAGTTTGATAAACTCATCTGACTCTACTTAATGGGAAAATATGTCTAAGAAAATGATTATGGTGATGAATAAATTTTTTTATTTATTCATTATTATAAAAAGAGGAGAAAGAGAGAAGAAAGTATCAATTCCCATATGTGCCTTTACCAGAAAAGCCCAAGGTTCCCAACTGGCGACCTCATGGTTACAGGTCAATCCTTTATCCACTGCACCACCACAGGTCAGGCTGAATAAATATCTTTAGATAAGTAGCTAATGTTCACTTTTCATACATTAGACTATTTAGGAACAACAAATTTTTTTCACATCTTCAAATATTGCACCCCATTAGTCACTAATTTTTACTTAAGCCACATCAAATAGTCAATGTTGAATATCAGCGATAATTATATAAAAGTCAGTAATAGGCATTTGAAAGATGCTCTGCCATTGAGTTTTCATTTCAAAAGACTTAGATATTCAAATTCTATGAGATTATTCATGTGAGAGGTGATATCACAAGTGTACGCTTGCTTTTCTACCTTTAAAACATCATCTTCAAGAGGAATATTATTCCCACAAGGCTGAACATTCAGTCAGCTTCTTGTTGTGGTTAGTGATTGTCTACTTCCATTAATAGCATTAGAAGTGTTTTTCCATCTTCCTTTCATTCTAAAGTATCTCTTTGCCAAGAAGTGGTTGCTTTTATTCCTCAAAATCATTAAGTATGACTTGTTTATTTAGAAGGGAATTCACTTTCCTGCAACTGAAGTGGGTCTTCCTTTTCAGGGGTTCTTAAAGATGATTACATGGCAAAGACAGAAGAGATCTTTTGGTTCTTTTAGAATTTTTCTGGGTTAACCAATTGAATCTAGTAGTACTATCCCAAGGAAAGCACAGTTAGAATTTCAGATACGGAAGCATAACTCAAAATTGTTTTCTAGTATATTAATTATAGCACCTGAAAAATTCCACACTATACAGAATTGTGTATCACTAAGATTTTTATCTTAGGGTTTAATAATTTGGTAATTAGAAACTATAGTGGAAATAGTTTTCCTTGCAAAATCTACATTTTAAAAGTTCAAAGCTTTTTACAGTTCTCTTTACCCACATCCATGAGAACACAGAACATGTGTGTTGATATTTTCTTTCTTCATATACATTGAACTACAATTATTGTTTTGATCATTGGTCAAACACATACTTGAGTAAAATTAGATTGCAGCATGTCATGAACAGCTTGGTACTGGGTCTACATTTAACTTTTTCTGTGATTGGCTTCTTGTCTTACACTTGTTTAACAACTTGTTCAAATTTATTTTCATTACATATCAAAACTAACTAAAATCATTAGAAGATTTTTTGAAATCAGAAGGTAGTGGAGTAGAACTGGAATAGATATTCTCATTATTCTTTTTATACAGCTATGACCTTCAAGAGCTTCTTATCTCACTTCTTAGAAGAGAGAATGAAATCTGACATTTTAAGGATATCCCCTATTCTACTTGACTAATATTTTGATATGTTCTTGCATCATAATACAATAAGAAATAAGGTATCACACCAGTTTTATATTTGTTTCAGAATTCTAAGGCCTGTATGTATTATTATCCATATAATTTTCTCAAAAATGTCTTGAAGTTCTTTGTCAAATTTTATTTAGATATTTTAAATTTTTGTAGTTGGACCATTTGGTGGCTTATGTTTTTTTTATTACTATAGTATTGTCTCTATAGACATTCACATATACATTTTTTATTAATTTAAGTTGTTATTTTTCTTGAGTTAATACCTAAATGTGTAATAGGTGGATAACATAGAAAATCTACATTTCAGTGTATAGAATATCACCATACTGTTTCCCAAAATGACGGTATCATTTTGCATTTCTATCACCAATGTATGAAATTTCTAATTTACCACATCCTCTCCAACACTTGATATTGTTAGTCTTTTAAACTAAACTCTCCTTTTGGTTACACAGTGTAATTTTGATTTTAATTCATATTTCTCTGATTATGATGTCAAACATCTTTTTAGGTGCTTGTTGGCTATTTTTATATCTGCTTTCTAACGTGTTTATTTAAATATTTTGTCTCTTATTATTGTTTTTGAGTTGTAAGAGTCCTTTATATATTCTGGATACAGGCCTTTACTTAGATAAGCTCATTGTTAAAAAATCTTCTCCTTGACCACAATTTTCCTTTTTTTTAAACTGTATCTTTTGAAAGCAGACATTTGTAATCTCAAACCTTTTTCTTTATATTTTTTATATTTTGTGCCAAGTTTAAACAAAAAATTTTTACTTAACTCAGTATCACCAAGGTTTATTTTATGCCACTTCTATAATTTAATTATAACATTTAGATCTATGATCTATTTTTAACTTTATATGAGATAAAGTTCAAGGTTCATTTTTTTTATGCCCATACTCAATTGTTCTGTAACTATGTCTTGAGAAGCCTAACTGCTCAGCATTGCAAATCAATTGAATAATAAGTATGGATCTATTTGGACTTGTTGTTCTGTTACATTAATTAATAACTATGCCCTTCTGTAAACCAATACTAGAGTAATAACTTTTATTTTGATATCAGATATTTAATATCTTCTTTGTTTTCTCTTCAAATTTGTTTTGTCTATTCTATATCCTTTGTCTTTTATATGAATTTCAGATTGACTTGTCAATTTTGTCCAAAATTCCTATTCGGATTTTGATTATGAAGGCATTGGACATTAGATCAATTTGTGTAAGACTCTTAACTTAAAAATATTGTCTTTTAAACCAGGATCTTCCTCTGAATCTCTATTTTTTAGGTCTTTTAAAATTTTCTTTTGTAACACTTTGTATTTTTAAGCATATAGAGCTTGGAAAAATTTTGTCACATTTATACCAAAGTATAATGTTTTATGCAATTATAAATATTGTAGTTTTTAAAAAATTTTACTTGGGAAATATATGTTGCTTATATATAGAAATGCAAATGATTTTGTATAAAGACTTGGTATTCTGCACCATTGCTAAATTCAGATATTAGTTCTAATAGATTTTTGTTGAATTCCTTAGGGTTTTCTACATATACAATCACATTGCCTACAAATACTGCAAGTTTTATTTCTTCATTTCCAAAGCTGTAAAACTTATTTTTTTCTCTTGACTAACAGTACTTGGCAGAATCTTTAGAACAATGTTAAATGGAAGCCAACATTTTTACTTTTTCCTAATGTTTAAGTAAAAAGTATTGAGTTTTTCATGTTGAGAATGATGTAGCTGTAATTTTTTGTAGATGTCTTTAATTATAATATTGATGTTCCCTTCTTTGCCTAGTTGGCTCAAAGGGATTTTTTGTTTTATTTTTGAGATAAATTATCTATGCAGTAAAGTTACCTATTTTAATGTACACTTATGTGAGTATTGTCAAATATTTGCAATAGTGTTATTTAACCACCTCTATATAAAGATGTAAAACAATTCTACTGCAGCCACCCTCACCTTCCCCTATAATTATCCCATAGTCTCATACCCTTTTATAGTCAGTCATTCCCTGAGACCCTTACAACCATTTGTCTGTTTTCTAGTCCTAAAGTTTTACTTTGTAAAATGTCATGTAAAGAGGATTATACAGAATGCAGTTTTTAGAGTTTTCTTTCATTTATGTGTTTTACTTAAGTGTATCCATGATGTTCCATGTATATCAATGATGTACTTTGTCCCACATTATTATTCTGCATATTATTTCATTCTTTTTAGAGGAGAGAAAATGAAAAGTCAAAATGTCTAAGTAACATTCTCAGGGACACAAAGTTAGCAAGTGGCCAAACTAGTATTTATACTTATTTTTGCCTCATTCTAACGTGCATGTCATTTTTCATACAACCATTCTGCATTAACGCATTCATGTGTATACTCTTATGTGCATGCAAAAATACTTGGAAGTAACATACTATCAGTAACATACAATCGTTAGGTGGTAGAATATTAAGTGTTTTTATTTTATCCTTCATTCTTGTCTATATTTTTCACTTTGAATAATAAGCATGCATTACTTTACTAATCCATTTTGCATACATGTACATACACACTAAATATTAAAAGGCAATTTATTTTCTCACTGTTACTGATCATATACAGACAGTAAATACATTCCACTTTCAAAAGCTAAGCAAGTTTTTCTATACCAACCCTTAAATATTTACTTATAATAAAAAAAGTATTTGAGATTGCCACATCAAAAAATCAAATGTGAGTTTTGAAACATTTTTGAGAGAACAAACAATAAAAATTGTTAGTCTGATCCTCGGTATGATTTCTGGCTGAGCACCTATATTTTAGAGCTTTGAATAAAATGTGGTTTCTTTACCTGTTAAAATCTGCTTTTTAGTTTTTAGGAGGGGAAGAGAGAGAGAAGGGGGAGGGGTGGAGGAATCTGTGGAGAAGCAGATGGTCGCTTCTCCTGTGTGTTCTGACCAGGAATTGCACAGAGGACATCCACTCGCAGGGCTTACTCTCTATCACTGAGTGAGCCTTCTAGGCTGATTCCATAGTTCCTTAACAGTTTATTCTAACCTTTCCAGTACGCTCACTCTGCTTCAGTCTCTCATTACACAATATCTAGAGTTAATTACTGAAGCTACCATTCTTATACTTAAAAGCTGGCAGAGGATCTGTGCTGCATTAAGGATAAAATCCAAACTATAAAATATACCTTACAAGGACCTGTATGATCAGGCAAATAGACGTATCACCAGTCTCATTTGGAGCTCTTTTTCCCCTTTCTCTTTGTCAGCTGCCCTCGTCTTTGATAATTTCAATGTTGTTAAATTCTTTACTGCTTCAGAGCTCTCTGAACACATATTTTGCCTTCTGCCTTTAATGCTCAATCTCATGGCTCTTCATTTGACTGGTTCATTCTCAAATTTCAGGCCTCACTGCCTTAATAAGGTTTTCCCTTGCTACTGTTATAATTTAGTTTCCCCTGACCACTGTTTCTCATATTATCATCTTCATGGTATATTACACATAGCAATTTTATGTTATTTTTTAAAATTTATACCTTTCTATCTCTCTATAATTAGCTATTGATAATTGACAGCATATTGGTTTGATGTACCAATGTATATAAAGTATCTGGAACAGGGATGCCATTTTATACAGCTCTATCAATGCTCCTATAGGACAACTCTGGCACTTAGGTTCTGAGAGTATGTGTGTCTACACATGTGCACATAACCATGTATGTATATATGTATGCATGTATGTATGTGTGTGCATATATAAATTATATATATGCATATATATGATTTTAAATATATTTATGTTGAATTTTATTTAATGATTAATTCGACAGAAAAATACACAATTAATTTCTACATTTCTTAACTTTTAAGTAGTTCTGTAGCCTCATCGTCAACTCATGTAAACAGAAACATGGTTTGTAAACTGCAGGGTTATATTCATGATAGCTATTTTTTTTTAAATATAGGAAGACTATAACTCCCTCTGCCTACTCCCGACTGATAATAGATTGTTTTGTCCATAAAAAACTATGAGTCAGACATTCAAGACTTACTGATTTCCAGAAACACTTTTCAAAATGCCTAAAAGTATTTGTCCTGTCATTTGGTTTTAAATCATGACATCAAAACAGGGATTCCTCTTTGATATTTATCCATTATGTTCCTGAATCAGTATCCTCCCATTGAGCCAATATAAAGGGTTCTTTACACTAGAAGATTTGTAGGCAAGTTGTACACATTTTAGAACATATATGATCTACCTTGGCTGGTTGGCTAGGCAGTAGAGCTTCAGCCCAGTGTGTGGAAGTCCCGAGTTTCATTTCTTGTCAGGACATACAGAAGTGACTATCTGTTTATCCACTTCTCCCCTTCTCTCTCTCTTTATTCCTCTCTCTTTCCCCCTCTCTCTTTTTTCCCCTTCCACAGCCATGGCTCATTAGAGAAAGTTGGCTTTGGGTGCTGAGGATGGCTCCATGGCCTTGCCACAGGTGTTAAAATAGCTTGGCTGCTGAGCTACACAACAGCAGCTCCAGATGGGCAGAGAATTGCTCTGCAGGGGGCAAATAGGCAGAGCATTGCTCTGTAGGGGGCTTGCCAGGTGGATCTTGGTTGGGGTGCATGAGAGAATCTGTCTCTCTGCCTCCCTGACTCCTCTCTTCTCACTTAAAAAGAAAAAAAAATGAATATATATAATCTATATTCAGAACTATTGAACATTGTCACATAATCAAGCAGGCAAGAAGAAGCACAGAAAGACTAACTGTTGGTACAATTGATTAAAAATATGAAGCTAATTTTTAGATATTACAACCTTATTGAAATATATTAAATATATTAATTATAACTCAAGTAAAACATCATCTAGTTGTAAAAATAATATTGCTGAATCTACTATGTTTTATAAATTTACGCATTATCAATTCATGGCATAACATGAAAAACTCAGAGGATATTAATTTATCTGGTTATATTAAATGTTAAAATTGACATGAGCACACATGCAGACACCTATGAAAGCTAAAGATGACATGAAGCATGTATTTAAAGCATTGAGGAATTACAGTTATTCATTTACATCACAAGATAATCAATAACCATTGTCATAGGGTCAAATGAGATCCTTTTATCTGCGCCGCCTGTCCACAGGACACATTTAGCATTACATACCTTTGAATCACTGATTTCTTCTGAAAGTCCTACTAGTTTAAGCAATTTTAAGCTTCCTATGAAATGCTGTTTCTACAAAGATTTTTTTCTAATAGAAGATATGCAATCAGCAGTTAGATCTTCACTGCTAATGGTTTTATTGTCTGTGAGACAGGAACAATGGTGGACCCAAATCTGAGACACTTTTTCACAGACCACTCAGAATATCTGAAACCTTGAAATGGGTTCTGGGTTACATCATCAAATTTTATAAATGCAGGGCATCATGTTTTTTATTGTCTAAATGAGGAATGGTGCGTTATTGCTGTGGTGGATACTAATAAGTCCTCAGATAATTCTAGACAGGGTAGATTCAATAAAAGCAGAGGCTTTAATTGCTTATTTAAAAAAATTTTAAATGCTAAATGTTTTATATGTACCTTTCTCTGTTGCAAACATATAGTTCTGTATGTCTTGTTTATATATTATATCTTTTAATCATCATCTTTGAGCTCTTTTCCATGTAATAAAACTGAGGCTTAGTTGTTTTTTTTTTAATTTATTCAATATATAAACACTTAACAAGTGCTAGTATAGTATTCAAACCTAGAAAATATGGGCCTCAAAAAAGAAAAAGTACATGTTTCAAGACATGGATAAAAAATGTAAATAGTATTTCCTGATTCAATATACTTCAAATGTGGAAGAGTGGGTAGAATAAAACCCATAGATATAGAAAATGAACATCTTTTTAATGGTGTTTCTATAATAATTGTTCTTGCCTAGCTTCTCAACAGTGAAGAGATACTGTGCCATATAACATGAGGAAAGGGAAGAGTTGAGGGGACACGGTCAAATTGCTAGTGGCATATATGTTTTTTCTGACACCATCTTGTTCATAGTTCCTCATTCTGGTGCATGTTTTGTTTTTTTTTGGTGTTGACAAAACTGTATACTGGCAGTATGGCTTTGCCGTATAACTACCATTATCCTTTGCTAAATATCTCACTTCATATTGTAGTCATAAAATAAAGTTAGATGTTGCGTAAAGTATAGAGAAGTAAGAAAGCATAGTAAAATTTTTAAAAATTGGTCCTGGCCAATTGGCTCAGCAGTTGAGCATTGGCCTAGTTTGTGGAAGTTCCAGTTTTGATTCCCAGTCAGCGTACACAGAAGAAGCGACCAACTGCTTCTTCACCCCTTCTTTCTCTCTCTCTCTCTCTCTCTCTTTCTCTTCCTCTCCTACAGCTATGGCTCAATTGGTTCAAGTGTATTGGCCCAGGGGTGCTGAGGATGTATTCATGGAGCCTTCACCTCAGGCACTAAAAATAGCTTGGTTACCAGCATGGTCCCGGATGGGCAGAATTTAGGCTCTATATGGGGGTTGCCAGGTGGATCCCAGTCTGGGTGCATGTGGAAGTCTGTCTCTCTATCTCCTCTCCTCTCACTAGGAAAAAAAGAAAAAAAAACATTAAGAAAAACTTTTTTAATGGGAAGAACGTTTTAATGAACATACTTTACAATTAAACAATCTTTGGGTTATACATCAATTCAAATCAAATCCACGTATATTGAACTTATTACAGTGGGTTGAACTATATTGTCTATATAAAAAATCAGCAAACTTTTTTTCTGTAAAGACCAGATAGTAAATATTTTAGACTTCTGTAAAGAGCCAGATAGTAAATATTTTAGGCTTCATGCTGTCTCTGTTGCAACTATGCACTCTGCTATTGAAGTGTGAAAGCAGTCATGGATATTGCAAAAACAAATAAGTATGGTTGTGTATCAATGCAACTTTATTCCAACACAAGTGGCAAAAGGGGAAAAAGAGGATACAGAGATGCTTGTAATATTAGAAGGCCCAGAAAATTTGAAAAACAAACAAACAAAATAAAACAGGTAGCAGTCTGTTTGATTGCCAGTTATAATCTGTTGATACTTGGTCAAAAAATTATGTCCAAAGAAAGAACAAATGGATTTATAATCAAATAAGAAACCTGCACTGATATACCTCTCATTGAGGTATATCAGTATATACCTCTCATTCTGTATATCATACATACAGAATGCATTTTAAATGCAAATATAGAAGTATATACAATTTTAAATAGACACATATGTTAAAATTATTTTCTTTCAATTATGAAAAGTTTACATTTTTACAAATATGGTACAATTAAGTGAGAACTATTAAAATAAGAAACTTCTAACTATGCAAATAAAAATCACACATATTTCATAAATATTTTATTTATATTGTATGTATTAGAAAACCAATTCTTAACATAAAAAATACTCTAAATTAAATGCCTCTTGTTATCAATAATTATGACATTTTGCATTATTTTATTGGTTTTACTTATATATTTAGTAAAAACAATATTGTTTAATGTTAATAAATAAGATTATTTTTATATGATTATATATTTTTTATCTTATTTTCATTCATTTTAGTGCAGTGACATTGAAAAATCAGGGTACATATGTTCAGAGAAAACATCTCCAGATTATTTTGACATTTGATTATGTTGCATACCCCTCACCCAAAATCAAATTGTCTTCCGTCACCTTATATCTGGTTTTCTTTGTGCCCCTTCCCTCCCCCCACCCCCTCTCTCTTCTTCCTCGCCCCCTCCCCAAGCCCCACCACCCCTTACCATCACATTCTTGTCCATGTCTCTGAGTCTCATTTTTATGTCCCTTCTATGTATGGATTCATATAGTTCTGAGTTTTTTTCTGATTTACTTATTTCACTCTGTATAATGTTAACAAGGTCCATTCATGTTATTGTAAATGATCTGATGTCATCATTTCTTATGGCTGAGTACTATGCCATAGTATATATGTACCAAAGTTTTTTAATCCACTTGTCCACTGACGGACACTTGGGCTGTTACCAGATCTTCGCTATTGTAAACAATGCTGCCATAAACATGGGGGTGCATTTCTCCTTTTAGAACAGTTCTATGGTATTCTTAGGGTATATTCCTAAAAGTGGGATAGCTGGGTCAAAAGGCAGTTTGATTTTAAATTATTTGAGGAATCTCCATACTGTTTTCCACAGAGGCTGCACCAGTCTGCATTCCCACCAGCAGTGCAGGAGGGTTCCCTTTTCTCCACATCTTTGCCAGCACTTATTCTGTGTTGTTTTGTTGATGAGCACCATTCTGACTGGTGTGAGGTGATATCTCATTAGAGAAATTTGCATTTCTCTAATGATTAGTGATGTTGAGTATTTTTTCAAATGCCTATTGGCTATCAGTATGTCCTCTTTGGTGAAGTGTCTATTCATTTCTTTTGCCCATTTTTCGATTGGATTGTTTGTCTTACTGGTGTTGAGATTTACAAGTTCTTTATAAATTTTGGTTATTAACCCCTTATCAGACATATTGTCTAATATGTTCTTCAATTGTGTATTTGTGTTTTTATTCTGTTCTTGTTGTCTTTGGTTGTGCAAAAGCTTTTTAGTTTCATATAGTCCCATTTGCTTATCCTGTCTTTTATTTCACTTGCCCGTGGAGATAAATCAGCAAATATATTGCTGCGAGAGATGTCGGAGAGCTTACTGTCTGTTTTCTTCAAAGATGCTTATGGTTTCATGGCTTACATTTAAGTCTTTTATCCATTTTGAGTTTATTTTTGTGAATGGTGTAAGTTGGTGGTCTAGTTTCATTTTTTTGCAGGTAGCTGTCCAATTTTCCCAACACCATTTATTAAAGAGGCTGTCTTTACTCCATTGTATGCCCTTACCTCCTTTGTCAAATATCAGTTGTCCATAGAGCTGTGGGTTTATTTCTGGGTTTTCTGTTCTGTTCCATTGATCTATATACCTGTTCTTATGCTAGTACCAGGCTGTTTTGAGTACAATGGCCTTGTAGTATAACTTGATATCAGGAAGTGTAATACCTCCCTCTTTATTCTTCTTTTTTAAGATTGCTGAGGCTATTCGTGTTCTTTTTTGGTTCCATATAAATTTTTGGAATATGTGATCTATATCTTTAAAGTATGCATTCGTATTTTAATTGGTATTGCATTGAATTTATAAATTGCTTTGGGTAATACAGACATTGTAATGATGTTTATTCTTCCTAACCATGAGCACGGTATATGCTTCCACTTGTTTGTATCTTCCTTGATTTCTTTTATCAATGTTTTATAATTTTCCAAGTACAAGTCTTCAGTCTCCTTGGTTAAATGTACTCCTAGATACTTTATTTTTTTTGGTTTTAATAGTGAAGGGAATTGTTTCCTTGATTTCTCTTTTTGACTGTTCATTGTTGGTGTATAAAAATACCTCTGATTTCTGAATATTAATTTTATATCCTGCCACTTTGCTGAATTCATTTATCAGGTCCAGTAGTTTTTTGACTGAGACTTTAGGGTTTTCTATATACAATATTATATCATCTGCAAATAATGATAACTTTACTTCTTCTTTTCCAACTTGAATGCCTTTTTATTTCTTCTTTTTGTCTGATTGCTGTGGCTAGGACTTCCAGGACTATGTTGAATAAGAGTGGTGAAAGGGGGCACCCCTGCCTTGTTCCTGATCTTAAGGGGATTGCTTTTAATTTTTTCCCATTGAGTATGATGTTGGCTGTGGGTTTGTCATAGATGGCTTTTATTATGTTGAGGTATGTTCCCTGCATTCCCACTTTGTTGAGAGTTTTGATCCATAAATGGGTGCTGGATTTTATCAAATGTTTTTTCTGCATCTATTGAAATTATCATGTGGTTTTTCTCCTTCCTTTTGTTTATGTGATGAATCACATTGATTGTTTTGCCAATATTGTACCAGCCTTGCATCCTAAGAATAAATCCCACTTGATAATGGTGTATGATTTTTTTTCATATATTGCTGGATCCGGTTTGCTAGTATTTTGTTGAGGATTTTAGCATCTATATTCATCAGGGATATTGGCCTATTATTTTCTTTCTTTCTGTTGTGTTTGCCTGGTTTTGGAATCAGAATTATGCTTGCCTCATAAAAGGAGCTTGGAAGTCTTCCTTCCTCTTGAATTTTTTGAAATAGTTTGAGAAGGATAGGAGTTAGTTCTTTGAATATTTGGTAGAATTCACTTGTGAAGCCATCAGGCCCCGGACTTTTCTTTGTTGGGAGTTTTTTAATAACTGTTTCGATCTCATTTGGTGTAATCAGTCTATTTAGGTTTTCTGATTCTTCCAGATTGATTTTTGGAAGATTGTATGTTTTAAGGAATTTGTTCATTTCATCTAGGTTGTCTAGTTTTTTGGCATACAGTTCTTCATAGTATTTTCTTAAAATATTTTACATTTCTGTTGTGTCAGTTGTTATTTCTCCACTCTCGTTTCTAATTTTATTTA
The DNA here is from genome assembly GCF_036850995.1 of Saccopteryx leptura. NCBI lineage: Eukaryota > Metazoa > Chordata > Mammalia > Chiroptera > Emballonuridae > Saccopteryx > Saccopteryx leptura. The sequence goes on from NC_089504.1 coordinate 54,024,480, forward strand.
TTTGAGTCCTCTCTCTTTTTTTCTTGGTGAGTCTAGTTAAAGGTTTATCTATCTTGTTTACCTTTTCAAAGAACCAGCTCCTAGTTTCATTGATACTCTGTATTGTTTCTTTTTTTTTTTCTTTTTTTTTTTTTTTTTTTTTAAATAAATTTTTATTAATGGTAATGGGATGACATTAATAAATCAGGGTACATATATTCAAAGAAAACATGTCTAGGTTATTTTGTCATTAAATTATGTTGCATACCCCTTGCCCAAAGTCAGATTGTCCTTCGCCACCCTCTATCTAGTTCTCTGTGCCCCTCCCCCTCCCCCTAACTCTCCCCCTGTCCTCCCTCCCCCCACCCCTGGTAACCACCACACTCTTGTCCATGTCTCTTAGTCTCATTTTTATGTTCCACCAATGTATGGAATCATGTAGTTCTTGTTTTTCTCTGATTTACTTATTTCACTCCTTATAATGTTATCAAGATCCCACCATTTTGCTGTAAATGATCTGATGTCATCGTTTCTTATGGCTGAGTAGTATTCCATAGTGTATATGTGCCACATCTTCTTTATCCAGTCTTCTATTGAAGGGCTTTTTGGTTGTTTCCATGTCTTGGCCACTGTGAACAGTGCTGCAATGAACATGGGGCTACATGTGTCTTCACGTATCAATGTTTCTGAGTTTTGGGGGTATATACCCAGTAGAGGGATTGCTGGGTCATAAGGTAGTTCTATTTGCAGTTTTTTGAGGAACCACCATACTTTCCTCCATAATGGTTGTACTACCTTACAGTCCCACCAACAGTGAATGAGGGTTCCTTTTTCTCCACAGCCTCTCCAACATTTGCTATTACCCGTCTTGTTGATCATAGCTAATCTAACAGGTGTGAGGTGGTATCTCATTGTAGTTTTGATTTGCATTTCCCTAATAACTAATGAAGCTGAGCATTTTTTCATATATCTGTTGGCCATTTGTATCTCTTCCTGGGAGAAGTGTCTATTCATGTCTTCTTCCCATTTTTTTATTGGATTGTTTGTTTGTTTGTTGTTGAGTTTTATGAGTTCTTTGTAAATTTTGGAAATTAGGCCCTTATCTGAGCTGTTGTTTGAAAATATCATTTCCCATTTAGTTGGCTGTCTGTTTATTTTTATATCAGTTTCTCTTGCTGAGCAAAAACTTTTTATTCTGATGTAGTCCCATTCATTTATCTTTGCCTTCACTTCTCTTGCCATTGGAGTCAAGTTCATAAAATGTTCTTTAAAACCCAGGTCCATGAGTTTAGTACCTATGTCTTCTTCTATGTACTTTATTGTTTCAGGTCTTATATTTAGGTCTTTGATCCATTTTGAATTAATTTTAGTACACGGGGACAGGCTGTAGTCGAGTTTCATTCTTTTACATGTGGCTTTCCAGTTTTCCCAACACCATTTGTTGAAGAGGCTTTCTTTTCTCCATTGTGTGTTGTTGGCCCCTTTATCAAAGATTATTTGACCATATACATGTGGTTTTATTTCTGGGCTTTCTATTCTGTTCCATTGGTCTGAGTGTCTATTTTTCTGCCAATACCATGCTGTTTTGATTATTGTGGCCCTATAATATAGTTTAAAGTCAGGTATTGTAATGCCCCCAGCTTCATTCTTTTTCCTTAGGATTGTTTTGGCTATTCGGGGTTTTTTATAGTTCCATATAAATCTGATGATTTTTTGTTCCATTTCTTTAAAAAATCTCATAGGAATTTTGATGGGAATTGCATTAAATTTGTATATTGCTTTGGGTAATATGGCCATTTTGATTATATTTATTCTTCCTATCCAAGAGCAAGGAATATTTTTCCATCTCATTGTATCTTTTTCGATTTCCCTTAACAATGCTTTGTAATTTTCATTATATAGGTCCTTTACATTCTTTGTTATGTTTATTCCTAGGTATTTTATTTTTTTTGTTGCAATCGTGAAGGGGATTATTTTTTTGAGTTCGTTTTCTAATATTTCATTGTTGGCATAGAGAAAGGCTATGGACTTCTGTATGTTAATTTTGTATCCTGCGACCTTACTATATTGGTTTATTGTTTCTAATAATCTTTTTGTGGAGTCCTTTGGGTTTTCGATGTATAGGATCATATCATCAGCAAAAAGTGATACCTTTACTTCTTCTTTTCCAATATGGATGCCTTTTATTTCTTTGTCTTGTCTGATTGCTCTGGCCAGAACTTCTAGCACCATGTTAAATAAGAGTGGAGAGAGTGGACAACCCTGTCTTGTTCCTGATTTAAGGGGGAAAGCCTTCAGTTTAGTGCCATTTAATATGATGTTAGCTGATGGTTTATCATATATGGCCTTTATCATGTTGAGATATTTTCCTTCTATACCCATTTTGTTGAGAGTCTTAAACATAAAATTGTGTTGTATTTTATCAAAAGCCTTTTCTGCATCTATTGATAAGATCATGTGGTTTTTGTTCTTTGTTTTGTTGATATGGTGTATTACGTTAACCGTTTTGCGTATGTTGAACCATCCTTGAGATTCTGGGATGAATCCCACTTGATCATGATGTATTATTTTTTTAATATGTTGTTGTATTCGGTTTGCCAGTATTTTGTTTAGAATTTTAGCATCTGTATTCATTAGAGATATTGGTCTGTAGTTTTCTTTCTTTGTGCCATCCTTGCCAGGTTTTGGTATGAGGGTTATGTTGGCCTCATAAAATGTGTTCGGAAGTATTGCTTCTTCTTCAATTTTTTGGAAGACTTTGAGTAGAATAGGAACCAAGTCTTCTTTGAATGTTTGATAGAATTCACTAGTATAACTGTCTGGGCCTGGACTTTTATTTTTGGGGAGGTTTTTAATAGTTTTTTCTATTTCCTCCCTGCTGATTGGTCTGTTTAGGCTTTCTGCTTCTTCATGACTCAGTCTAGGAAGGTTGTATTGTTCTAGGAATTTATCCATTTATTCTAGATTGTTGTATTTGGTGGCATATAATTTTTCATAGTATTCTACAATAGTTCTTTGTATATCTATGATGTCTGTGGTGATCTCTCCTCTTTCATTTTGGATTTTATTTATTTGAGTCCTGTGCCTTTTTTCCTTGGTGAGTCTTGCCAAGGGTTTGTCAATTTTGTTGACCTTTTCAAAGAACCAGCTCTTTGTTTTATTGATTTTTTCTATAGTTTTTCTGTTCTCTATTTCATTTATTTCTGCTCTGATTTTTATTATCTCCTTTCTTCGGCTGGTTTTGGGTTGTCTTTGTTCTTCTTTTTCTAGTTCCTTAAGGTGTGAAGTTAAGTGGTTTACTTCGGCTCTCTCTTGTTTGTTCATATAGGCCTGAAGTGATATGAACTTTCCTCTTATTACTGCTTTTGCTGCATCCCAGAGATTCTGATATGTCGTATTTTCATTTTCATTTGTCTGTATGTATCTTTTGATCTCTGCGCTTATTTCTTCTTTGACCCATTCATTTTTTAGAAGTATGTTGTTTAGTTTCCACATTTTTGTGGGTTTTTCCCCCTCTTTTTTGCCGTTGAATTCTAGTTTCAAGGCTTTATGATCAGAAAATATGCTTGGTACAATTTCAATTTTTCTAAATTTGCTGATATTGTCTTTGTGGCCCAACATATGGTCAATTCTTGAGAATGTTCCATGTACACTAGAGAAAAATGTATACTCTGTCGCTTTGGGATGAAGTGTCCTGTAGATGTCTATCATATCCAGGTGTTCTAGTATTTCGTTCAAGGCCACTATATCTTTATTGATTCTCTGTTTGGATGACCGATCTAGAGCCGTCAGCGGAGTATTGAGGTCTCCAAGTATGATTGTATTTTTGTTAGTTTTTGTTTTAAGGTCAATAAGTAGCTGTCTTATATATTTTGGTGCTCCTTGGTTTGGTGCATATATATTAAGGATTGTTATGTCTTCTTGATTCAGTGTCCCCTTAATCATTATGAAGTGACCATTTTTGTCTCTGAGTACTTTTTCTGTCTTGTAGTCAGCATTATCAGATATGAGTATTGCTACACCTGCTTTTTTTTTGGGTGTTGTTTGCTTGGAGTATTGTTTTCCAGCCTTTCACTTTGAATTTGTTTTTATCCTTGTTGCTTAGATGTGTTTCTTGTAGGCAGCATATAGTTGGATTTTCTTTTTTAATCCATTCTGCTACTCTGTGTCTTTTTATTGGTAAGTTTAATCCATTTACATTTAGTGTAATTATTGACACTTGTGGGTTCCCTACTACCATTTTATAAATTGCTTTCTGTTAGTTTTGTATCTAGTTTGATTCTTCTCTTTTGTTTTTCTATCATTTGTTTCTGTTTGTTTGTGTTCCATACTTCTTTCCTCTGTTGCTACCTTTTTTAAGTCATGTGTTTTTGTGGTGGTTTTTTCAAGGGTGGTTACCATTAAGTAATGAAAAGGGTACCTACCATATTCATTGTAGTACCCTATCTTATAAGTATTTCTGCACTTCATCGTCCTTTGCTACTGTTAATCTCCATTCTCTCCCCCCCTTTTTTTTTCCTTTGTTGTCACAGTTTAAGTTTGGTTTTATTGTGTTCTTGGTGGAGCTGTTACTTGTGGTGTTGTTTTCTTTTGTTCTTTGAATCTGGTTGGAAAACCCCCTTTAGTATTTCCTGGAGTGGGGGCTTTCTCGTGATAAATTCTCTCATCTTTTCTGTATTTGTGAATGTTTTTATATCTCCTTCATACTTGAAGGATAGCTTTGATGGGTATAGTATTCTTGGCTGAAAGTTCCTCTCTTTCAGGGCCTTAAATATTGGGGTCCACTCTCTTCTAGCTTGTAGAGTTTCTGCTGAGAAATCTGATGATAATCTAATAGGCCTTCCTTTATATGTTGTACTCTTCTTTTCCCTGGCTGCCTTGAGAATTTTTTCTTTGTCATTGGTTTGTGTCATCTTTATTATGATGTGCCTTGGAGTGGGTTTGTTGGGGTTAAGAAAACTCGGTGTTCTGTTTGCTTCTTGAACTTGAGGCTTTAGTTCTTTCCACAGGCTTGGGAAGTTCTCGTCTATTATTTGTTTGAGTATATTCTCCATTCCATTTTCTTTCTCTTCTCCCTCTGATATACCTATTATTCTTATGTTATTCTTTCTGATGGAGTCAGATAATTCCTGTAGGGCTTTCTCGTTTTTTATTATTTTTGAGTCTCTTTCTTCTTCTCTCTGTTGTGCCTCAAGTTGTTTGTCTTCTATTTCACTAATCCTATCTTCAATCTGGGTTGTTCTGCTAGCTAAGCTTGTTACCTCGTTTTTCAGCTCGTGAATTGAGTTTTTCATTTCTGTTTGATTTGTTTTTATAGTTTCAATTTCCTTGGTAATATATTCTTTGTGTTCATTGAGTTGTTTTCTGATCTCCCTATATTGCCTTTCCGTGTTTTCTTGTATATCTCTGAGTATTTTTAAGATTTCTATTTTAAATTCTCTGTCATTTAGCTCCAAGGCTTCCAATATGTTAAGTCTTTTCTCCATAGATTTTTCCACATCTATTTGTGTTACCTCTCTTTCTTTTGTATCCATAATATTCGATTTCCTCTTTCTTATTGGCATCTGCGGGTGGTCTTGTTGATAGCACTAATTAGAATTAATAAAGAGTAAAAAGTAAAAAACAAAAACAAAAACAAAAACAAAAACAAAAAAAAAAAAAGAAAAGAAAAACAAAAAAACAAAAAAACAAAAAAAAAACAAAACAAAAACAAAAACAAAAAAAAACAAAGGGTAAAACACCCCACAAAAAAAAAAAGCAGTAATAATTTATTATTTCCCCCTTTTTTTTTTTCTTTGTTCTCCTTCCCTCCTCTCCCCTCCTCAGGGAAATATCGTGCCTATCATGGAGGGCCTGGTTTGCGGTGAAGAGTTCAAGGGGGCAAAAAAAAATAAATAAAAAAAAAAAAAAAAAAAAAAAGGGAAGAAAATCTTAGACAAGCATAAGTTGATCTGCCTGCGGGTGACGGTCAACCAAGAGATATAATGGGAGGGACAAGAGGGAACCAGAAAAAAGGACAAAAAAAAGGAATAATCAAGAAGAAAAAATAAAAATAATAAGTAAAAATACGTTGTATTAAGTGGAGCAAAGACCAAATACAATGGAGACCTTGGGTTGGGAGGACCCAAAATGCCACAAAAACAAACCAACCAGAAAAAAACAAAAACAAAACCGAAAAAGAAAAACAAAGCCAAAAAAAAACCTTGAGTCCCAAATTAACTAATTTGTTCGTGATTGAGGATTAAATGGGAGGAAAGTAAAACGAGAAAAGAAAAAACGAATAGAAAGGAAAAAATAAGAAAAAGTGAAAAACGAAGGAAGAAATAAAAAAGGAAGAGAAAAAAACAAAATAAGGCAAAAAAAAACAAAAGAGGAGAGAGTGAGAATTAAGTGTCCTGGAGTATAACCCCAAAGGAGGGTGAGGATGAAGGAGAGAAATAAAATGTAACACTTATGGGTAGTGTAGTTCAAGAAAAGGGAAGCATAAGATGGGCAGAGAATAGAAGGGCTGAGGTGGAGGAAATAAAGGCAATAAGATAGAAGGAACAAACAACACAACTACAAAAAAAAAAAAAAACCAACAAACAGTGGAACAAGCTGCAAAGTCTGTGGATTTTTCCTGATTTTGAGATGTCAACCTCTTCCTCCTTCTCCTCTCTCCCTCTTCCCGGTCGGCGACTCTGCACCCCAGGCCCTGCCCCTGCGCCACACCCAGGCAGGGACTTGCAGTTGATGGGGTTCTATGGCAATGTCACACAATTGGCTTTAGTCTTGTTGGTAGTCAAGGCCTGCCGGCGTCTGCAGGGTCTAACGACTAGAGAGTTCGCCTTCGTGGATTCTCTCTCCCAGTCCCCCCCTCCCGAACCAGCAGCCTGGCGATCCAGCCCCAAGGCTGCCATTGCTTCTGCCTGGGGAGTAAGAGGCTCAAAGAGCTGGGAAATCCCCACTCTATCCCCACTCAGTGCAAGGCTCTGGGAAGGGCTCTGACAGTCAGGGCCTCCAGTGTAATCAGGCGGGGGTGGGAGTCAATTGTTGTCAAGGTGATTGTTCAGCGCCTAGCATTCCGTTGGACCTCTCAACCCAGGCTTTCCACACTTTGTAGCCTGTTTTGGCTGGTAAAAAGAGGCACTAGTCTCTGCTTGCGACTAGTGTGGTATAGATCTTATTATCTGCCAAGTCCTTCTTGTTAGCGTTTATCCCTGAATATGGAGGCTCTATCAATCAGAAGTTGCCCCCGCCCCTTTAGCGAGAGGCACCAAAAAATATCACGCCTCTTGTCTTGGGTCGGTGAACTGAGAGAGATCTTATCAATTAGAACCGAGGGTGCGCAGATTTCACGGGTTAAGTTAATTTTAGTAATTGGGTCGCAGCTGTGCTCCCGAAGGTATTTCAGGCTGCCTGCGTGCGCCCCTCCCCCAACGCTTGATTGTTAGCTTGAATGGCTGGGTGAGGTGCCCCGCCCACGGAGAGAATCTCCCAAGTAGGGAATACCGCCCTGGGGCCTCTCCCGCTCCCCGTGCGCGGGCCGCTGGGAACGTTAGCGGTGCTCGGTCTGCAATGCTCGGTCTGCAACCAGACCGGGAGCGCGCCAGCGGCTGTTTGCCGCTGGCTCTGCAACCGACCCACTGCTCGCGGCGGCGGCGGCGGCGGCGGTTTCCGAGTGCGGGATGACTTACCCCCGGCGCACTTTCTCGCGGCTTGAATGAACGTCCCTGCGGTAGCTTCCTCCACACCCTCGTCTCTCAGATTCGAGTGATAACAGTCCTTTTGCTTTCAGTTTGCTCCGAAGATAAATTTTCCTGTTTCTAGTTGATAAATTTGTTGTGATTTTGGGGAGATCTGTCGGACGCGCTGCTCACGGCGCCATTTCCGTGACGTCACTATACTCTGTATTGTTTCTTTAGCCTCTATGTCATTTACTTCTGCTCTAATCTTTATTATTTTCTTCCTTCTACTACATTTGGGCTTTACTTGCTGTTCTTTTTCTAGTTCTTTTAGATGCAGGGTTAAGTTGTTTATTTTAGCTTTTGAGCTTTTTCTAGTTTCTTAAAGTGTGCCTGTAGTGCTATGAACTTCCCTCTCAGTACTGCTTTTGCTGTGTCCCATAAATTTTGAGTTGTTGTATGCTCATTATCATTTGTTTCTAGGAATTATTTTTATTTCTTCTTTGATCTCGTTCTTAATCCATTTGTTATTTAAAAACCTGCTATTAAATTTCCATGTGCTTGAGAATTTTTGAGTTTTTCTGTTGTGGTTGATTTCTAGTTTCATGCCATTGTGATCAGTCAAAGTGCTTGATATGATTTCAGTCTTCTTAAATTTGTTGAGACCTCTTTTGTGCCCTAAGATGTGGTCTATCCTAGAGAATGTACCATGAACACTTGAAAAGAACGTATATTCTGCTGCTTTAGGGTGAAAGGTTCTGAAGACATCTATTAAATCGAGTTGATCTAGTGTGTCCTTTAAGTCTGCTGTTTCTTTGTTAATTTTCTTTCTTGAGGATCTATCTAGTGATGTTAGTGGGGTATTGAAAACCCCTAGTATTATAGTATTGCTGTTGATCTCACCCTTTATATCCACCAAAGTCTACTTTATATATCTAGGTGTTCCTATATTAGATGCGTAGATATTTATAATAGTTATATCTTGTTGAATTGCTCCCTTTATCATTATGTAGTGGCCTTCTTTATCTTTTACTATATTTTTTGTTTTAAAGTCCATTTTTTCTGATATAAGTATTGCTACCCCAGCTTTTTTTTTCATTTACCATTTGCATGAAATTTTTTTTTCCATCCTTTTACCTTAAGTCTATGTGCATCTTTTGTTTTAAGGTGTGTCTCTTGTAGACAGTATATGTACAGGTCCTGTTTTCTTATCCATGCAGCTACCCTATGTCTTTTGATTAGATCGTTTAATTCATTTACATTTAAGGTTATTTTTATTGTTGTTGTTACAGAGACAGAGAGAGAGTCAGAGAGAGGGATAGACAGGGACAGACAGACAGGAATGGAGAGGTGAGAAGCATCAATCATTAGTTTTTTGTTGCTCATTGCAACACCTTAATTGTTCATTGATTGCCTTCTCATACGTGCCTTGACTGCAGGCCTTCAGCAGACTGAGTAACCCCTTGCTCGAGCCAGCGACCTTGGGCTCAAGCTGGTGAGCTTTTGCTCAAACCAGATGAGCTCTCACTCAAGCTGGTGACCTCAGGGTCTCGAACCTGGGTTCCGCATCCCACTCCGACACTCTATCCACTGCACCACTGCCTGGTCAGGCTTAAGGTTATTATGTAGTTGTTTATTACCATTTTATTCTTTAAAGCTGTATTCTTCTTTTGCTATATTTTTTTCCTGCTTTGATCTGTTTACAACATGCCCCTTAACATTTCCTTCAGAATTGGTTTGGTTGTAATGAATTCCTTGAGTTGTTTTTTTTGTTTTGTTTTGTTTTCTTGTTGTTGTTTTTTTGTCTTTTTGTCTGGAAAGCTTTTTATTTCTCCTTCAATTTTAAATGATAGCCTTGCTGGATAAAGTAGTCTTGGTTGTAGGTTCTTATTCTGCATTACTTTGAATATTTCCTGCTGTTCCCTTCTGGCCTCAAGTGCTTCTGGTGAGAAGTCTGATGTCATTTTTATGGGGGTTCCTTTATAGATGATAGCCTTTTTTCTCTGGCAGCTTTTAATATTTTCTCTTTATCACTTAGCTTTGGTATTTTAATTATGATATGTTTTGGTGTAGGTTTCTTTGGATTTCTCTTTAATGGAATTCTCTGTGCTTCTTGAACTTGTGAGAGTTTCTCTTGCATTAATTTTGGGAAGTTTTCAGCTATGATATGATTGAACAAAGTCTCTATCCCTTGTTCTTTCTCTTCTTCTTCAGGAACCCCTATGATGCGATGTTATTTCTCTTCATGTTGTCACAGAGCTCTCTAAGAGTTTTCTCAGACTTTTTGAGTCTCTTTTCTTTTTTCTGCTCTGCTTTCATGTCTTCATTCCACTTGTCCTCCAACTCGCTAATTCGATCCTCAGCTCCATTCATCCTGTTTTTAATTCCTTCCATGTGGTCTTCATTTCTGATATTGTATTTGTCATCTCTGGCTGATTCTTTTTTAATATTTCAATATCCTTTTTTATACTTGCTATTTCTTTATTTAGGTGTCATAATGACCATCCATTGTTGTTCTAAGATCCTTAAGCATCCTTACAATCATTATTTTGAACTCTGCATCTGGAAGTTTGGTTATTTCCACATCACTCAGTTCATTTCCTGGATATTTCTCTTGTGGTTTCATTTGAATTGCACTTCTCTGTCTTCTCATTATGTCTGTGTGTTTGGGTGTTTTGTTTGTAGAGCTGGTTGTGTCTATGCTTGTTGTTGTCGCCTCCAGTTTTCAATTGTGTTATTTTTAGGTCTTCTTGGGTTGGCATCAGCTATTATTTGTAATCCATTGTAGGATTTGGGCCACTTTGAAGTCTTGATTTGTTTGTTTTCTTAACAGCTGATAGTCTTGTTTACTAATCTCAGCAGGGGGCTTATTTGAAACTCTATCCAGGAATGCGGTGGCTGTAACCTGAGACTCTGAAGATCTCTTCTGCTAGTTACTCTCTCTGGGGGTAGGGTGTTTTTACAGCTTCAGTAGGGGGAGGTGTATCTCAGATCTCTATGGAGACCTTAGTTACTGCCCCTCCTCCCCACTTCTTGTTTTTAGCTGTGTCTTGTTGCGCTGATTGGAGCTGGAGAGATGTCTGGAGATCTGTGACCTGGAAGCACTTCAGTTTTGTTTGTTTTTTTGTGGAAGGATCAGACCCTCCCCCAGCTATGGCCACCTCCAGCACTGGATTAGTCAGCTTCTCAGGTAGTCCCCTGCATTCCTCTGCCCCTCACCATCTGTCTCTCTCTCTTTCTCTCTCCCCTTTCTTTTTGGAAGACAAGCAGGCCCTTTCAACACACCTTGTTCCCTAGTTGCCAGGCAAGTGGCTGTGAGTAGTATTTTCTGCTCTTTTCTTGGAGTGAGAGCGCTTTTGGGCTCTCAGCCTCGCCCCCCCACCCCACCCCCGTTCCTATAAGCAGGGGAAATTCAGGCGCTCTCTACAAGGTTTGTTGTGGCTTCTTCTTTGCTCCTTGGTTTTTGAGAGCTGTTCTGATAGTCCAGAGTTGGTTTTTCACCCTAATTGTTCATAATTTAGTTTGTAATCCAGTTTGGTGGTGAGAGCTGGGAGTCTGTGCATCTGCCTACTCCACTGTCATCTTCATTTCTCCTGTTTATATATTTAATGGCTATTATGTAGTTAAACATAGAGGTTTTTTTCCAGTCATTTTTCTTCCATTATTACATCACCATGATTTTTTAGTGTTAATAAAAGTTTCTTTAAAACATATTTTTAATGATTTTGTAATTATCCATCCTACTGGTATTATAACTTAATTAAAAACTTCCATATCTTCATATTTAAATTGTTTCCTATTTTTGATAACAAGCCATTTAATGAATGTTTATATATATACACATATGTTTAGGCTTCTCTAATTATTTCCTTAGGACAGATTCCTAGGAAATAATTTGTTAATTCAAAGAACATAAACTCTCAAGATATTTTTATACACAATATAAAATTTATTTTCTAAGAGAATATGTTAATGTATAACATCTTGAACTCATATAAATATAATTTTTAAAATCTTATAATTAATGAAAAGGACCTATATATCATTACCAATTTAATAAAAGCAACTTATATTATTTGAATATTTTTATATTTATATGATTATTAGAGAGAAAGATTGTGTACTTTTTCCTGTGTTGAGTGTCTAATTGTATCTTTTCTTTCACAAATTGCCTTTCCATAACTTATGTAGTACAGTAAGTTACAACTTTGCCTTTTGAGAAGTACTAGAGATGTGCTTTGATTTATATTTAATCAGAATATATATTTAATATTTATTTTAAAATTTTATTAAAAGGGCCTGATTATGTTTATTTTTTTCAGAAAGAGTCATAGTTGGGAAAAAGTTTATGGTATACTGTTTAAGCATTTAGCATGATAGAGAAGTCTAAGAAAAAAATAGATTATTGTGTTTTGGTAATAAGCGTGTTTTCTGCCTGAATGCTTGCAGTGTGTTTTTGTTTTTTTCTGAATTTAATAAATTTCTGTAGGACATGTTTATGTGTGCATGTCTATTTCATAATTTAATCTGGAAAAAGGTGAGTTCCCTCAATGATCATATTCATAATTATTGTTCATCTGATATACTTTTCCTGTATATATTTCATTATTGTTTAATTATTCTATCTGTCCTTCACTCTTTCAGTTATGTGTATTTATAATTCTTAGGCACTGTTTTGTTCACATTAATGAGTTCTCATGTTATTAATGTTTTCCCCTCTTTAGCAATGTTCTCTTTATTTGGCAATATTCATATGTTTTTCCTCCACATCCATTTTGCTTTCTTAACAGTTATTTGTATTTTCTCATTAAGGATGATTTTTGTTCTGTTTTGTTTTCTGTAGTATTTTTAGAGTTGTGATTTACAGAACACTGACCTTCCAAATGTGTTCACATCCTAATCCTCTGATTACATTACTTTGCATAGATAAAGGGCCTGACCAGGCACTGGCACAGTGGATACAGTATCAGCCGGGGACGCTGGGGTTCCAGGTTCAAAACTCTAAGGATGCTTGCTTAAGTGCTTGAATGTGGGCTCGCCAGTTTGAGTGTGGGGCCACCAGCTTGACCATGAGATCAAAGACATGACCCCATGGTCACTGGCTTGAAGCCCAAGGCCACTGACTTGAGCAAGTGGTCATTGACTGAGCTTGAGCCCTTCGGTCAAGGCAACACATATGAGAAAGCAATCAATGAACAACTAAAGTGGTGCAACTACGAGTTAATGTTTCTCATCTCACTCCTTTCAGTCCCTTAGTCCCTGTCTGTCTATCTTTCTCTCTAACTAAGGAATAAAAAGAAAGGAAAGGAAAAGGAAAGAAAGGAAAAAAGAACTTTGTAGATGTGAATAGTTATGGAATTTAGGATGGGGGATTATCCTAAATAATCCAGCTGAGGTAAAAAGAGATTAAATAATAGAAGAAGGGTCAGCAAGAGATTTGATTTGCTGGTTTTGAGGGTGGAAGTGGGTGGCCACAAACCAAGAACTGTCAGAAACCTCTAGATGTTGGCAAAGGAAAAGAAATGAATTTTGTCCTAGTGTCTCCAGAAAGAAATGTGACCTTGGTGACACTTTGATGTTAGCCACATGAGATCTATACTGCACAACTGATCTACAGAGTTGTAGGATAAATGGGTTTTGCTTCAAGCCACTAAGTTGTAGTAATTCATTACAGCAGTAATAGAAAATAAATACAAGATAGTTCTTTCTGGATAATTCAGAATTATGTTTTTTTTTTACTTTTAAAAATTTGCATAATAATTATTAAGGGATATAATAATTCATATGTGGATTAATCTGTCTTATTTAGTCCATTATTTTCTGTTTTTAAACCTTTCTCAAATCTATAATAGGATGCATTTGATCAGATAAGAGTCAAGCATATAGATATTTATCTATGGGGATAATGGTGGTATCTATATATATTTAAGTACTTCTATGACATTCTGAGCAGATGAATTATATGAAAAACCACAGTTACCTGTGTATTTTAAATATTAAACTTATGTTAGTAATTTTGTTTCTTCTTGTTTTCACACCAGCTACAGTATTTTACTTTAGGGACTATATAATCTAGCGTTAATTCACACCCACCAGATATTATCAAATTTCTATCCAGTTTTTTATAACTTTTAATTTATGAAGAAATATAAAAAAGAAGTAAAATTAGGTAGAATTATGAGGAAGAAGATAAGCATTTTGCCTGAAAATTTTTAAAAGAATTATGTCATGTATAAAGAGAAATGGCTATCACTTTTTTCTAAACTGTAAGAGACATGTATTACTTAAACTTAAACATGTTTATTATAGAAGAGTTGCAAAATATTCAGAAAATCACAGAAGACAAAATGTATATTATCTGTTACTCCATTACTCAGACATGGCTGCTTCTTAAAAAACTGGATAGAAATTTGATAATATCTGGTGGGTGTGAATTAACGCTAGATTATATAGTTCCTAAAGTAAAATACTGTAGCTGGTGTGAAAACAAGAAGAAACAAAATTACTAACATAAGTTTAATATTTAAAATACACAGGTAACTGTGGTTTTTCATATAATTCATCTGCTCATTATAATATTGTATAACCTTCCAAACATTTTAAAATATCAAAATAATATGGCTTTATAAAGTCATTTGTCAATTTAATATATTAAATGTGTTTCCCCAAGTCATTGGGTTTAACTTAGATGATAGTGACTTTAATATTTTATTTTATTGTATGTATTCTATGTGTGGTGAATGTGTGTGTGTGTGTGTATTAGAAGGCACAGAAAATTTGGATCAACAGTACATTACTAATTGAGCTCAAAAAACTTTTAGTTTCAATTAGGTTATCAATTGTGATTCATTGGTAATGGTTACCTGTGTTGTTGAATATTCTGAGGTCAAGTCAAACTCATCACGTAAATACAGTGGTGTATTAGCAATGTTACAGTGAGTTGGGAAAAAATGATTTGCAGTATAAACTTCATATTTGCTGTCCTTATTTAACTCAGATTTTACCCAGGAATGTAAAATGTGAGTGCAATCTAATCTAAAATAGTTACTTTTGTCTTGTCTTTCTAAAATGATAATTATACTGCAGATGTCTATTAATCAAGAGCTATCTGGCGCTGGCCAGTTGGCTCAGTGGTAGAGCGTCAGCCTGGCGTGCGGGGGACCCGGGTTCGATTCCCGGCCAGGGCACATAGGAGAAGCGCCCATTTGCTTCTCCACCCCCCCTTCCTTCCTCTCTGTCTCTCTCTTCCCCTCCTGCAGCCAAGGCTCCATTGGAGCAAAGATGGCCCGGGCGCTGGGGATGGCTCCTTGGCCTCTGCCCCAGGCGCTAGAGTGGCTCTGGTCATGGCAGAGCGATGCCCCGGAGGGGCAGAGCATCGCCCCCTGGTGGGCAGAGCGTCGCCCCTGGTGGGCGTGCCGGGTGGATCCCGGTCGGGAGCATGCGGGAGTCTGTCTGACTGTCTCTCCCAGTTTCCAGCTTCTGAAAAATACAAAAAAAAAAAAAAAAAAAAAAAAAAAAAAAGCTATCTAACAAGAGTGAATATGTAGGTACACCATGGGCAAAGATGTTACAGTAAAATAGAAGCAATTAATTGTCTCTCAAATACAGAAAACACATGATGCATTGATAATCTCCAATAGGGCAAGTACTCTAGAACTAAGCCATTTAATGCAACCTCTACAATAAGTACCTTAACTTAGATAGTTTAACTTTGCTATACTATATTAACTATAACAAACTACTAATTTTACATATTAAATGTTTACTTTTTAAGGATACTATTAAAAAGCAATAATAATGTACCTACTTTATATACAATAAAATTGAGACACTTAGGTATTCATTAATTTGCCAAAAGTCTAGAATAGGTAAATTGCTTAACCTGGTGAGTTATAATACCTGTAGTCACAAAACTTAACTTTTGCATTCATAATTTGAGCTTACTCAAAATGCTGCCATAGTCTATTCTCTTTCCAGTATAAAGTAGTAATCTCATCACATAGTCTTCTAGAAAAACATTCTCATGCTTTCTTTTTTAACATTCTATTAAGCAAAGATAGAGGGAAATATTTATCCACATATTTATTATAAAGGTGATAAATTTACATGTATTTATAGATTATTAACAAAACTAAAAACTTATTAGCATGAAATTTTCAAGGAAAAAATAGTATATATAACTTTAATTAATTTAACATTAATTGAAGTCATTTGAAGTGAGAAAATAAGAGATTAAGAGAAAACCTGACCCTGGTTGGATAGCTTGGTTGGTTAAAGCATTATCCTGAAGCTCAGAGGTTGCCAGTTTGATTTCCAGTCAGGGCACATAAAGGAACAGATTGATGTTCCTGTTTCTTTCTTTCTCCCCTTTCTCTCTCACTAAAATCAATAAATAAATGTTAAAGAGAGAGAGAGAGAAATTAATCCCACCTACTTCTCTTCAGAACATTTGTAAATTGGAAACTATTTGAGAATGATACTAATTCATATTCTTTCCAGTACATAGAAGATATTATGTACTCAAAAACTATTTTTGATAAGTAAATGAAGAACACTAAAGGATTGTCTATAAAGTCGAAGCAATGGAACACACTTTACTAAAATGTTGAGAATATATTAGTGATTATTTGTGAAACAGCTATATATGTACATTTCTTTTCAGGACCAACTTATAGGTGAATAAACAGTACTGAAATTTAAACTCTAGAACAAGGTTTTTTTTGTACTTTTTGTGCTTAAGGACTTTGTGAGGAGATTGCCTTCAATGAATATTTCCAACTATATCAATTTAAGTGACTACCCAAGAAAGTATCTTTAAAACAAGCACAACAGTGATCTAGATTCATAAAGAACATGGACAGCATGACCAGGTGGTGGTGCAGTGGATAGAGTGTCCAACTAGGACACAGAGGACTCAGGTTTAAAACCTCATGGTCCCTGTCTTGAGCATGGGCTCATCTGGCTTGAGCATGGGCTCAACAGCTTGATTGCGGAGTTGCTGGCTTGAGCGTGGGATCATAGACATGGTCCCATGGTCTCTGGCTTGAGCCCAAAGGTCACTGGCTTAAAGTCCAAGGTCACTGGCTTGAGAGCTTAAGGTTGCTGGCTTGAGCAAGGGGTTACTCACTCTGCTGGACCTCCCAGTCAAAGCTCATATGAGAAAGCAATCAGTGAACAACTAAGAAGCCACAATGAATAATACATGCTTATCATCTCTCTCCCTTCCTGTCTATCTCTATCTGTCCTTCTCTGTGACTCTCTCTGTCTCTGTCAAAAAAAAGAGAGCATGGACAGTACTTTAGAAACTTTGGGTCTAGAAAATATAAACTAGACGCAGGTGTAGTCAACCTTTTTATACCTACCGCCCACTTTTGTATCTCTGTTAGTAGTAAAATTTTCTAACTGCCCATCGGTTCCATAGTAATAGTGATTTATAAAGTAGGAAAGTAACTTTACTTTATAAAATTTATAAAGCAGAGTTATAGCAAGTTAAAGCATATAATAATAATAATTACTTACTAAGTACTTTATGTTGGATTTTTGCTTAGTTTGGCAGAATAAATCTTTATAAAACAACTTACTATAGTTAAATCTATCTTTTTATTTATAGTTTGGTTGCTCTGCTACTGTCCACCATGAAAGCTGGAACGCCCACTAGTGGGCAGTAGGGACCAGGTTGACTACCACTGAACTAGAATGAATTGTTAATTTACTTTTCAAGCAGCTGACACTGACACAGTAATTATGAAAATAATAATATTTAGAAAGTTAAAAAGCATACTATTTAAAAGCATATTGCAATATGTGTTCTTAAGTAGATAAGAATCCTGTGGTGCTAGACACAGAGTCACTGAATTAATCCTGTTGATCTGTTACCATCCGGTAATGGGGATTAAATGTTGTGGACCATTAAGGGCAAAAAGCCATTATAGATTCGAGGCTTGGCAGGGGGCTAAGTTCTCCCCCGTCCATCTCCATATTTGGCTTTGATGCTGAGTATTTGCACCCACTCCACTTCCTTCCTTGGGTTGCAGGAAGCAATATACATGCCCTTTTTCTGACTCTTTGTTTGTTTCAGATGTTTGTAAATTTCATTAATGTATCCTGTTTTTGCCTTGGGAGAGTTCCTGTCTTAGCCTTTGAAGTACAACTTTGTATCAGGGTCCTTGATTTGCATAGGTCTATATAATAAAGCAAACTGGGGCTTTGAGGCACTCAGATACTGCCAGGCAGTTTGAGGAGTCCTCCCGGTCCCATCGGTTTTGTTCTGACAAAGTGTGTTTCCTTAATTCCGCACCATTATTTGGAGCTGCGCTGGTCCACGGCAATTAAAGACTAGTCCTCTGTCCACTAAATAATAACACCTTATCATTACATTCACCCTCTTTTCCTCCCACACCTTCTACACAAGATGGTTTAGTAACTTTTTTCCTGGTTAAAGTGCTAAAAATGTTTTCCAGAGTGTGATTTTGGAAATTCATAAAAAGGGACTTGCCCTGTTCTAATACTTATAATTTACACCTAAAAAAATAGTTTGTAAAGTTGTAAGATATGTGAGCTTCATGTTGAGTACAATCTGAAGCTCAGTTCTCTTTCTTCAGTGCAATAATGCTTTTCCTTTGAAGAGCAGCAAGCACTGAAAAATTTGTTTTTAGAGTATACAAATTACTTTTGCAATGAAGGTTTTTCAATGCCCTTTGAGCATGTGAGAGTGAGAACATGGGAAGTAAAGAAGAGTGAGAAAAAGGGGAGGTGGGATAGAAGGTATAGAGGAAGAAGTGATTGCAGTTTCAAATGACTGAAAGCATTATGAATTGCCAATGACTTTATTTTTAGGATCATTGAAGCTTCTGATAGTGATGCTTATTGAAAATAGAAAGGTACCTGTAATGTGAGAATTTCAGAACCATAGTTTAAACTAAGCTAGGAAGCTTTCCCTAACACCACTCCAGTGGTCTTTCTCTGGCTTTTCCCTGGTTATTACAATATCAAGTTTCTCACATCTGGACACAAGCTAGGAATATCCAAAGCCCTCCATTCAGGAAGAACTTTTCATTCCCATGAAATAATAAATAAATAGATGTATCTGTTCTGCATATGGTATAACCCTGAAAATTGAACAGTAAAATTTCTGTGCAGTAGTTCACAGGTGGACTTTTCATGTAAACTCAAACCACTTCCTTAATTTTTGAGGTCATGTCAATCTTATAAACTATGCTTTACTTTAAGAATCACAGGTGAGCTTTATAGACATTAACTCTGATGAGATCTAGAAAATACTATTAGGTTTTATATAACCAGTCTTTACAATAACTTTCACCTTCTGACTTAAAACATATGCTCCTTTTGAAAATATTCATTAACCTTTCACATGATGTATGACTAGCTTTATCACAGTGGATAAAAAATAATCCCACTTAGAGTTTTGAAAGAGAGACCCAGTGGGAAATACACAAATGGTAAACTCTACCGAAGGACACAAAAAGGCCCATAAAACATCAGAAGGGTTACAGAGGTCTATGGATTTTAATTGCTGTGTGCCATTGGGCCTTTACAAAGCAATCAAGCAGGCAATCTCCAAAGACAGTCCTGCCATAATACATTTAACAATAGAGTTCTCACCCCATCGGCAGACTAGGGTTTATGAAGGTCCCAATAGCAATTAATGACCTTGTATGCTGAGAGAGAGAAAGGGGAGCTTAAATTGACTCTTTTTGATGATGTACAATAGAAATATAGAAATGATCATTTCAAGAGGAGGGAAGTAAAAGTTAGAGGAAGGGATACAATGATATTCATAAATATTCTTTAGATATTCTTTATTTTACTTTTTTTAAAGGTAAAGAGATTTAGAGGAAAAAAAAGTGTGTCACCTAGATTAATTATTACTTAAAAGACAATTTTATTATATTTTCCAGGATGAAGAAAGTGAAATTCATAGATTTATTTAAGAGACCCTGAATATCTGATTATTATTGATCCTAACTCACTAACAATGACTTATGTTCATATTCACACTGTATCTCATCTTTCTGTTTACTGTGATATGCACATTACTTTATTTAATTCTATGTTGTAAGTGTTATCCTTTTTAATTGATGCATTAAAGCAGGTAGAAAGCTGGCTCAAGGGCAGACTTCTACATTACTATACTAGGATTCATACCCAGATAATTTAACACCACAAACTCAGAGTCTTTCTGCTAATCATATACCACCGGAGTAAAGCAAAACTATATTTTAAGAGTCTCCTGCTTTGCAATGGCATTATTCCATCTTTGGCTTAGGCTTCTGGAATAGTTGGAGAGTGTTTAGATATGATATATATTATCTCCACATCTGCCTTCACGTGTCACTAAGCAAACTTAGGGACTATATTTGGAGAATCTTTCCTACAAGTCATCAGAGACTATAAATAGCATGAAAGCATTCTGCCTAATATCCCAGTGGCTTATATTGACTAGACCTATTGGCCTCCAGAGAACATTATTCAATAGCCTCCTCATTTAGTTCCCATTATTTGCACCCATTTCACCACATGGATAACTTTGGCTCAGTACCCCAGCTTTCTGTTTCTTCATATAGTGGGGGCTGAAAGAAGGCAGGTCTGAATAAAAGTTTAAAGCAAAAATCCACATAAATAAAAGAAACTTTCCCTTGACTTAAATTTGTGACTCTTCAGTCTTAAAATTTAGAACTTTCCCTCATCCTTTGTTTTTGTGAGTTGAACTTAGATTATTTCTATACACATCTAACATTGAATTTAGAATACTGTCTTTTTGCCTTTATGACAAATCCTGGCTTAGTAGAAAATAAAATCTGTCTTAGTTTGTCCTAAGCAAACTTTTAATAATTACCATTAAATTCTTGCTTTTGCCCTCCAACATACCTTATGTCAACTGAAGAACCAATTGTGATAGGAGACAGATAATATGACATTACAAGCACTCCTCTTAAAATTTAGCAATAAAAACGTTTCATAAAGGAAATTATCATATAAAACATTATTCACCCTGTATTTTTGTATAATTGATATCTTAGTACCACAGGATGGCTTGGCCATCCAAGAAGGAAAAGCTCTGATAATAAAAATAATAATAAGCATCTTTATTATAAACCTGATAAGAATAAATCTCTTTATAAATGTCTAACATATTTATTTTTATTTAATGTTTAATTAGAACTTTACAGTTTCCAAAGGTATTTTTTACAAAGACAATCTTATAATTGCAATGTTAACATAAAAAGCTCTATCTACCAGCCTGACCTGTGGTTGGCGCAGTGGATAAAGCGTCAACCTGGAAATGCTGAGGTCGCCAGTTCGAAACCTGGGCTTGCCTGGTCAAGGCACATATGGGAGTTGATGCTTCCTGCTCCTCCCCCCTTCTCTCTCTTTTTCTTCTCTCTCTCTCCCTCTCTCTCTCTCTCCTTTCTAAAATAAATAAATAAAACAAACAAAACAAAACAAAAACTCTATCTACCAAATTCAAATTTATGCCTGAAATTAAAATGAAGTGTTTTGAATTCTGACATTTAATTTTGTGGCCCAGCACAAAACAATGTATGATACCTTGATATAAATAAAAAAATGTTTCTGGGCCCTGGCCAGTTGGCTCAGCGGTAGAGCGTCGGCCTGGCGTGCGGGGGACCCGGATTCGATTCCCGGCCAGGGCACATAGGAGAAGCGCCCATTTGCTTCTCCACCCCCCCCCTCCTTCCTCTCTGTCTCTCTCTTCCCCTCCTGCAGCCCCTCCATTGGAGCAAAGATGGCCCGGGTGCTGGAGATGGCTCCTTGGCCTCTGCCCCAGGTGCTAGAGTGGCTCTGGTCGCGGCAGAGTGATGCCCCAGAGGGGCAGAGCATCACCCCCTGGTGGGCAGAGCGTCGCCCCTGGTGGGCGTGCCAGGTGGATCCCCGTCGGGCGCATGCGGGAGTCTGTCTGACTGTCTCTCCCCATTTCCAGCTTCAGAAAAATACAAAAAAAAAAAAAAAAAAAAAAAAAAGTTTCTGTAGTTCTCTTATATGCAAAACTCCAAATTTTCCAAGGGCTTATTTTTATTTTGAGTAAAAAGCTAATCTTCAAAATGGTCCCAGACAACATGCAAGACCTGCTCCTGTTGCCTCCCTGATCTCTCCTAACTCCCTTCAGCTATCCCATCTCCAGCCACACAGGCCTCTGCTCATCCTGGAAAAGGAAAAGACTCTACTAACTCAATGCCTTAGGCTGCCCTCTCCCTAGACCAGGGGTCGGGAACCTTTTTGGCTGAGAGAGCCATGAACGCCACATATTTTAAAATGTAATTCCATGAAAGCCATACAACAACCCATGTACATTATGCATTATCCAATAAAAATTTGGTGTTGTCCCGGAGGACAGCTGTGATTGGCTCCAGCCACCCGCAACCATGAACATGAATGGTGGGAAATGAATGGATTGTAATACATGAGACTGTTTTATATTTTTAACGTTATTATTTTTTATTAAAGATTTGTCTGCGAGCCAGATGCAGCCATCATAAGAGCCACATCTGGCTCGTGAGCCATAGGTTCCTGACCCCTGCAGACAATACCTCCTCCAGTTGTCTTCCTGGTGCTTTTTCTTAATGCATAGACTTTAAAGATATGTCACCTCTTAGGGAGGCCTTCTTTACATTCTAGTTTAGAGTGTCTATCTTAGTCTCACACTACCTCTACTCTCACCCCTAATACTCACTCATCACTGTTGCACAATTCCCCTCTGATTCTGTTACCAATTCTCCTCTAATCACAACATTCTGGCCCCTAGCCTATGTCCTCCTTGACCTTCTACCCTTTTCATTTGCTCTCTCATCCCTCCTTCTTTGAGACTTAACATTACAAAAAGTGCAAAATTAGTCTGGCAATAGCTGGACTCCCTCAAATGGATGGGTCAGGGAAAAAGAACCTGAAAATTTTTTAGCAATGGGAAGAGAGAAAATATTGGACCATATTCAAACAATAAAACTCATATCATTTCAAAATTTCTCTGAAATTGTGGCTGGTTTTAAAACTAATGTCAAAAGAAAACTCTCACCTTGCCAGGAGAAGAGAATGTTGTGACATGATTGTCAGCACCTGTCTGAATATGCCTACCATGTAAAAACTGCATCTGTTTATACAGTGATCATCTCAGTAGTGCTATTTCTATTAGTATTATCACAAGCAGTTAATTTTTTAACAGGAATTTGGATTCAGTAAAGATTAAATTGTCTTCTAACATGTTAGATTTTGACAGCATTGAAATGAACTTTCTGTATGGAAGAAGAACAGTAGAATAAAGTTTCAAAATAAACATTTATAAATGAAGTTAATAACTGTCACTAATGAAAACATGTCACTTTCACATTTGCTATAAAGCTTTATAAACCTAACAAAGAAAGGTGGCTACAGATATAGGTTTGTTTCATTTTGTCATCAAGACACATGAAACAAACTTTTTCTTATCATGTACTGAACAATGAAATTAGAATACCAAAGATTATGCTTTGCTCAGTGTATGATCTATTATAGAGTTCAAATAGTTAGGTTGTATGTGCTTGCTTACCACAAGCCCCTTTATCATTCGAACATCAAATATCTGTCACTCCAAATGGTTCGGTATTCATGGAAAACTGAAGTCCCAGAAATATATATAATCCAGTTAAGGAAAACAAAATGACTCTACAATTAACAAAATAGAAACTGCAGCCAAAACCATGGTATATGCTATTAAAAGATAAACTAGCATATTAAAATTATTTTTATCTTGGCAAAAAAAAAAATTGAGTTTATTTAAATGTTTATTGTTTGGAATAAGGCAGTGCCAAACTGGAAGTGGTTAGGAGCACTCCACAAATGGGAAGAAGCAAAGAAAGAAAATTATTTGATTGCCGGTAACTTAAAACCTAGTTGGTTCTATACGATTGATTGTCCTTAGTCTTTATTTTGTGACCTTAAGGCATTTACAGGCTTATATTTTGGTGTATGTAGGTACATAAACTGCCACAGAACTAAAGCCACCTTAGTCTAATGACCTACTTGTCCAATAAATTTAACAATGCTATTAAATTTTACTGGAGTATGATAAATTAGACTATACCACACATTAAAATATGCCACAAAGATTTACCACAATCTTAAAGCTATTGAAGAAATGAAGCTAACACAGAATACGAGTCGTGGATTATCCTGTGACTGTACTAGACTCAACAGTCAAAATTGTTTCCAAAGAATCTGTCCAGACTGCAAACTCATGCTATAATCAGTTATAATTGGTATTTAAAGATGTGTTTCCCCCACTCCACTCCTGCCCAAAGGGGAAAATGTTTTTATTAAATTTCTGGCGATTTTAAAGCAACCATATTAATAGTAATAACGGTATTCTAAAAAAACTAAACAAGTAAACTAAAGGCTATTTCTCTCTCTGATCTTCATCCCCTTTTTCTTTGCAATTAATAAATATTAGCATGCCCCATGGCTCAATCCTTAGACCTATTTTGTCTTCTTCGACACTTACTCCATATGTGATCTCATTTAATCCTAGGGCTTTAATTATTTTTGTTATATTCAGAATGAGTAAGGCTATGCTACAGTAACAACTTCCATTTTCCCAGAGACTAACAGTGCAAGGTTGATTTCTCACTTGTGCTACGACACTGTGAGTCAGCTGGAAATTAAACTGGGACCCAGATTGATGGAGAAACCATCATCTGTAAAACTGTCAGTAGACAATAGCAGAAAAACAGAGTTCTTGAGGCCTTTACACTGAAGTTAAATGGTTCCATCTAAAAAGTCTTCCTCTCAAAGCTATTTCAAGGCCCTAACTAATCATAGGGGAGCTAAGAAATGCCATTTTACCATATACCAAGAAAACAGAGGACTGGAAATATCTGATACTACACCATCTATTTCTTTTAAGTGACTCCATAATTTTATTCTTTAGAGCAGTGGTCGCCAACCTTTTTTGGGCCACAGACAGGTTTAATGTCAGAAAATATTTTCACGGACCAGCCTTTAGGGTGGGACGGATAAATGTATCACGTGACCTAGACAAGCATCAAGAGTGAGTCTTATATGGATGTAACAGAGGGAATCTGGTCATTTTTAAAAAATAAAACATCGTTCAGACTTAAATATAAATAAAACGGAAATAAATAACTTTATTTATTCTTTCTCTGCGGACCAGTACCAAATGGCCCACGGACTAGTACCAGTCCGTGGCCCAGGGGTTGGGGACCACTGCTTTAGAGTAAACCTTTAATTAAAACCACCTTTGTATATATAACTACTAAATTCACATTCTAATTTGAAAGCTTAAGAGCATTTTAAATTTTACATGTCCAAAGAAGGATGCTTGATTCCCCATCTCTCTTCCTTCAAACTTCCTATCTTGCCAATCACTTACCAGCATTTAACTACTGACTAGGTTATGAAAGCTTGACATTTTTATTTGACTATTTTCTTTCTTATTAATCATATATTCAGCGTTGGGGTCATGGAACATTTCCCCTCACCCCTTTAATTCTGGTTGAGTAAATATTTCAAGCAATGTATATAGCAGGATAACAGGAGAAAATCAAACTTAAATATATGCACGGGGGAATTCACATAAGCCTGAAAATTCCAAAGACCGTGAGGCAAAATTGGGTATATATGTCATTTTGGACAAAAGGGAAAGTGGGGGATGAGTTTTGGAGTTCACAAGGGCAAACAGGCAATCACCTGGGAGCTGAGAAGGTGGGGAATTCCTGTTGGGCATCCCAGAAACAATGGGACAGGAGAATATAGCTAACAAGGTCTTCCTTGAATCCTATCTATTTAATGCTAATATGAATATACTTAAAGTGATTGTGATAAAGTTCCCTTCGTGAAGCAGGTATTTTTTGTTTGTTTTCTGTTTTTGTTTTTGTCTTAATCTGAATCTCTTTAAGAAGAAAAATGAAAAGGAAAAATGAGTTTGTTGGGTTTTAACTGATTTCAACTCAAAATAATCTGCTTGCCAGGGTGGCACATCTGAGGGGACTCTCTCAGCCTTCACAATATTCAAAACCAACTACTTTTTGCTATACCCTCTGCCAACTATCTCCCCAAACCACTGAATTCTCTTACTTAGGCCACTAAAATGTTCTCTTAATTGGACTGCCTGTTCTTCCTAAATATAATAACCCATACAGCAAACCAAGTGATCCTTTTAAATTACAAGGAAGATTATTTTATACCTGTTTATATTACTCTTTTAGTCTCTAATCACATTTATATTAAATTTTATATACCTTACCATGGTCTGTAAGGCCTTACATAATCAAATGCATATTAAATATCTGTTAACCTCTCCATGGCTAGAATGATTCAGTAAAGGTGTACTTCTTATTATGATACATCCCCTCTCGAAACACTCAGATTATTTCTCATTGTACTCTTAAGAAAAGTACAAAGCTCTTCCTGTGTCCTTAAATTTCCTTGTCATCTGTTCCTTGGCTCTCTACAATATCCTCTTACCATCGTCTTCCTCTCTAACTTCTTTATTATATTCAAACATCCCATAAACATTGTGACCTAACACCTTTTCCTTTGCCTGTGTAGTACTCTAGCCCACTGAGAACTACCAGAATCCTGTAAAAATAGCAGTCTCCCCTGTCTCTATGCTCTCCTCTCATTCTATCCACTGATTTTGCTTATGTGTTGGTTCCACTCCCAATTTGACTCACATTGCCCTGGTGATAGTCAATACCTATTGAATGAATAGTTAAATGCGATTGAAAATGTTGTAAAGTTTTTTTTTTTAACAAACACTTTTTCAAAAGAACAGGAACTTTTTTTTTCTAATCAAATGTAAAAGAGCAAATTTTAATCACAGCTTCAGTGGTTTTTCTCATAGACTTAAAGAGATATTTCTAGAAAAATCCAATTTGATTTGCATTCAAATTTCTTTTCCCTCAAGCTTATACTGCATAAACTTCAGTTTGGATTAATGTGATCTCCTTTACATAAAAGCCTTCTTCTTTTACATAACACTTCAAAATTATCATGCTATTAATAACCTCAAAATATGTTGATGAGAGTATGATGAGCACAAGAAACATTATATACAATTTGCAATAGATCTACATAGAGATTTTTGTAAATGAGAGTGTGAACTTTGAAGAAAACCATAAAAGTACTGAGGCTTCAAGAAGAGTACTTCAAAGTCTTAAAATTAAAGTTATCATCAGGTTCAGTTATTTCCAATTTTTTTTAACCATTTCAAATATACACAGTGTTACAGAACCAAATAGAAAGATTTGAGAAACTAAAGAGTAGTGTGATGTCACAACCTAAAGGGACAAAAATTCCTTCTTTTAAACTAAGCTGTTAACCATTAAATTGTTGTGTCGTTGGTTGATTTGTTAAGGTAACATTTATTGATTACTCAAAATGCACTAATTATTAGTCTATCAGGTGGTAAGTATTAAGTAGGTATTGAAGAATTAGAAATTAAAAGCATAGTCTTTAATCTCATTGTTTTGTATAATATGTTATAAACATATTTATAGACCATATACTATACTGTAAGCTTACAGATATCATATACTCACTATATATTTTCTCAGAAAGCCTTGATTTTTCTAATATATGTATGTTTATTAAGTACAATTACAAAAATCTGGGCTTTCCTAGAAAATATGTAGTATATAGTATCTGTAAGCTTAGTGGGGACCTTGTATTAAATGAGAAACCTAACAAGAAAAGTAATAATAGTAACAAATGATGATGATGATAGAAATAGCTAACATTCACCTCATCAGAACCTTTACAGAGTGTTCTGAATTAAAAAAGATAATATGCTTGTGAAAACAATTTTATAAGCACATCTAGTCACAAATCCTTCAAATAGAATACTCTACTTTAATGCAATATCTTACAATGGCTTTGTTTCCTTTTTCACTGCATTTTCCTGACAGTTTGCCTCTATTAGGCTATTCTATATAGTGATTAATAGTGAGGATATTGGAACCATACTGCTTGAGTGTTTTGCCCCACCTCTACTACTTACTAAATGTTAGACTTTGGGTAAATTACTTAGGCACTCTGTGCTTTACTTTTTCTCTTTATGTAGAAAAGATAATAGAACTTACTTCAAGGGGTTGTTAAAAGGAGTGAATTAATTGACAGTACATAAAGCACTGAGAAAGAAAAATATCTGGCATCTAAGAAATATCTATAAATGGCACCTACTCTTATAACTTTTATTATTAATAATTTACAAGTACACAAATACCAAAAAACATTACTTGATATTTTATTAATTTCTGCACTATCAGAAATGTTATGTCAGCTTTCTCATTTATTCATGACTATTCTTATTTCCAAAGTTGAGTTTTTCATATCACTATAAATCCATTCTATAGATTTGAATTCTGCTAGAGGTTGGTATATATACATCTAGTCCCTTTAGTTCCAGATCATAAGAATATAATTTTATAATATTTTCTTACAAAAATAACCTATTCCCTTATTTTGGCTCTTTATATGAATAAGAGTGAAGAAAAATACTAAATTATTTATCTAGATAACAACCATTTTATCAGTCTCTCTTTATCTTTTCTTTTCTTAAAATAACCAGAAAAAACTATAAGTTTTGGAAACTTACTTTTTTAGATTTTACTAATGAACACTTCACTATTGTTTTTATCACATTAATGGAATTTTAACATATATGCTGTCCTCTTATAATTTTTAGAATTTTTTTTCATGGACAAAGTCATGTCTTCTGCTAGAAAATGTATATATATTTTACGTAAAATATGACTTAAAACTTTAAAATTCAAAAGCACATTTAATTGACTCTAATATAAAGATGAACATGTTAAGAACATCTTACATTTGAGGTCACATTTTAGTCATTGTATATCATTGTACTTTTCAGGTGTTATTAAAAAATAAGATAGGGAAATATCTACATTTCACAGGTTTAAAAAAATATATAAAAGAGGTCTAAAGAGGCAGAGTGAGTCATTAGCTCACTTAAAAAGGTTATTAGAAGGCCTGACCAGGCAGTGGCTCAGTGGATAGAGCATCGACCTGGGACACTGAGGACCCAGGTTCCAAACTCCAGAAACCCCGAGGTCACTAGCTTGAGCATGGGCTCACCAGCTTGAGTGTAGAGTTGACAGCCTGATCATGGGATCATAGATGTGATCCCATGGTCACTGGTTTGAACCCAAAGGTTGCTGGCTAAAGCCCAAGGTCACTGGCTTGAACAAGGGGTCACTTGCTCAGTTGGAGTACCCCAGTCAAGGCACATAATAGAAAACAATCAATGAACAACTAAGGTGACACAATGAAGAACTAATGCTTTTCATCTCTCTTCCTTCCTGTCTGTCTGTCCTTATCTGTCCCTCTCTTTGTCTCTTCCTGTTTCTGTCACACACACACACACAAAAATCTATTTTTGTTCTCCCTTTTCTGTTCTTGATTTTTTTTTTCATTAAAAGAGGTCAGAGCATGATCAGATGGTAACACATTGGATAGAGCATCACCTGGGATGCTGAGTTCCTTGGTTGGAAACCCCTAGGTTGCCGGCTTGAGTATTCTAGGTCACTGGCTTGAGCATTGGATCGTAGTTATGACTCCAAGGTCACATGGTTGAGCAAGGGATCACTGGCTCGGCTGGAGTCCCTCTATCAAGGCACATATAAGAAAGCAATCAATGAACAACTAATGTGCTGCAACAAAGAATTCTTGTTTTTAATCTCTCTCTTTCCTGTCTGCCTATCCCTCTCTCTCTCTCTCTCTCTTTCTGTATCTCTCACTGCTAAAAGAGAGAGCAAGAGAGAAATATGGTGCTCAATTAGCTTATAGAACCTATTCTTCAATTTCTTGTCACTACAGTGAATATGTGAGCTTCTAAAATCTTAGAATTATGAATGATTGTAGTAATCGAATAGGGTGTTGTAGAGAAAAAACAATTAGAATGCATAGCCCTTGTGCTCAAGGGCTCTATGATGCTGAAATCTTGTTCTGTGTGTGCATGCATGTGTGTCTGCATGTCTGTGTAAAATAATTTTTTGATTTAAAAAATTATATTCAACAAAAGATTCAGTAACCATACTAGAAATTAGAAGAAACTGCACTGGAGGGTGGTATGGTTTAGCCACTTAGATCCTATGTGGAACTACAGACTATATTTTACTAGTTGTTTTGGGAGTACTGATTATTAAGAGAATATTTATTCTAGAATTTGAAAGGCAACAAAACAATTGAGTACTCAATTCAAGGGATCAGATCATTGCCTACTGTTTTCTCTTGGAGTGATTCCGTGTAATATTTTTACATTTTAACAATTTTGGATTTGACTACCTTAAATAATTAAACACTAGAGCCAATATTACAAAAATATTTTCCCAAAATAAACAATGCAAGCTTATCATCTATGTAAGAAAGAATATTTATAGTTAAGGCACAAATCTTTTGTTGTTATAAGTTTATTCTTTGAATTGCGCTAGAGATTTAATGCCATAGTTTTACATGTATAATATCAGACACCTGGGCTTTCTTTTTACTTCTGAATACAAAAAGTTATGAAGTAAGATGTTTCTGTCGTGCTATTTTCCCACTTGCCATTTTTACAGACAAGAATAAACAGAGCACTAAATGCATGGCAGCTATTAATTTCTTTATAAAGGAACAGCACTGTAATAAGATCTGCACAGCTTTATCATCTGAGATTCTTGTTTTCCTTGTTGGTTCACATGCAGACTCTTAAAATCCCTAATTTGAAAATGCTCATAAGAGAAATATCAAAGCTATCACTACATTAAGAATTAAATACGTAAAATCAGCCTGATTTTTTCTTTTTTGTTTATATACTTATGTAAACATCATTTTCTAGGTATCTACTTATGCCTCTAAACTCTTGTACAACTGTTTAGATGTTGTAATTAAATGAAATCTCTCTTGTTTTCACTTAAAAAAAAGTAAAACAACCTTTAGACAAAACGTGATGCACTATACTGACATAATAAATGTGGACATTAATTAAAGAGCAGCAGAATCCAGCAGAGAAGTTTGCCCTCCATCTGCTTGACTTGAGGTAATAACAACATTCCGTTAACCCAAACTGACAGATTTTCTAGGGTTTGACTTCATCTCTAAAGTAGCTGCTCCTGGTATGAATACCCATATGTGTGACATCATCCATAGCATGCCACGTGGAGTAAAATTAACGGCTTAGTTCTGTTTTCATTCTATCTTTCTCTTGAGCTTGGTGTACTAAGTAACCCTTCACCCTTTGACTAGTTTACTGCCTGGGTGTTTTCCAGTGCAAAATACTCAGGCCCAGTATGAAACCCCAGGTTTTGATCACTCATATTTGCCAAAAGGAAATTAATAAAGTCACATCATATCCACACTGAGAAAAGAAGTAGACCAGCAAAAGTGAAATAAGGCATAGCAATCACAAGTGTTATTATTCATGTTAAATATGAAAGCAGAAGAATATTAAAAACCAGCACATATTCTGTAAAAAATAAAAGAACTTACAGAATTTTCTAAATAATAAATTATTGGGATGAAAGTACTTGTCCCAGAACTGAAGCTTAAATCCTTGAGTCTGTTCATATCCAGGATATATTAGTTAACCAAGGGAACTGTTTTCCTCTTCCATCTCATTACAGTTCAGACATCAAAAGCTTTCCACTAGAAGCAGGCACCCAGGGGGCATTTTGCTTTGTCACAATACAGTATTCACAGCCTCCCTGATAGGAGCCCTAACTCTCTTGGTAGCCTTAAAGAACAACAGTGCAGTTATTTGTGTGCTCTGCCTCTCCTCCCGTGGTATTGTTGCTTCACTGTAATAAGTAACATTCCTTCCAATTATCCAAGTTCCTCAAGTCCACAGAGCTGACCCCTTGACTTACTGTTTAGAGTCATTAATCTGAGATTATAAACATGGAGGGAGATTCATGAGAAAGGGATGAACTCATGGTTCCTGAATAAAGACAATGGCATGCAGTGTTTTTTTAGGGGCTTCGTACGTGCGCACATGCGCCCACTCTGTGTGTGTGTGTGTGTGTGTGTGTGTGTGTGTGTGTGTGTGTGTGTTTTAAATCCATCATTTTCCTGAGAGGATTTTACCTGCATCTTTTGAATGGCCATTATCCTCTGGCTTTTTCTTAGGTGGAGTAATCAGCGACATCTACTGCAGGGACGTGTCCAAATGGCTTCGTTCTCAGCATCTTGGTTGGCCTGGACATCACATTCCAGAATGCAACATCCTGATGGAGCAGTGTAAAGACTGGGCAGGTCAGAGTTGCGAGCTTTCGTCAACTAGTCAATGCCAAAACTTAATTGCAGATTGCTTATCATTCTTGTAAACCTGTCTACTATTTTATTTAAATTGGAAATGACAATGAAGCCCTACTAGTTGCTCTGTATAAAACAGTACCACTGAGATATATTTGTATAAAATTAAGGCATTATCCTTTGATTTTAGAGATCATCCTGAAGGTTTTGATGTTCTCTAGTCTTTCTCTCTTCTTGAGTCCTATGAAGCTTTTTTTTTTTTTTTACTACCTGGAAGAAAGGAAGAAACTGCATGAAAATAAACATCTATATTCCATACTGCTCTATATTCAAGCTAATGTAGTAATTAGGGATTTTGAACTTTTTTGTGTATGTGTAAACTTGATTTGTAGGCAAGACTTTCACCTTACCCTGAGATCTGACTAAATCTTCTGACATTCTTTCAGAAGCTGAAGAGAAATAGATTGTGGACATGCACAATTTTGATACTACATTATATAGGACATTAAAACATTCCTTTTGTTTTTGTAACTGGCTTTAGAACAGACAGCATGTTCCCTCCTTGGTCTAGAGGTCTGATGTCAGTGTGAGCTCAAATATTCTTCCATCCATTCCTACACTCTGCTGCTTTTGCTGCTTCCTTATAAAGATTATACACACGGTTAACAAATAAAGAAAAGGAATTAGTGATGCTCCCTCATTTCCTGTTTTCCCACAGATGGTGATAAGTTCAAATTCAGACTCCATTAAACCTGAGTAGAGCAACCCAGCAGGTGGCTGGACTAATGGAAAATCCTGGCTTTGGAATAATGGGAATTACAACCGACAGCTCTTCTACACCACAAAAAAGATGATGTATCCTTATTGACAGTGTCGCATTTGAGTCCAGAAGGATGATCTGATAGTTCATTCTTGGCACAACGGAAGCTAAAAGCCCCCTGGGTGTTATCTTGGACACACCACTGTAATTTTTGTCATTTGAACTTTCTATTACAATTCATTTTACAAATCTCATATAAATTAAAGAGAGCAAGAGGAATGGAAGAGAGGGGAAAGAAAGAGGGAGCCTTTATTTTGCCTATAGGCATACTTTTTATTCTTTTTTTCTTGGTTTAAAGGACAAATAAAGGTTGACACACAACAATATTTTCAGCCAATTCAGTATTTTTAATGCTGACATACTTGGCCCACGTTCTTTTAGTGAGTTTAGATGAGCTCATCTGAGGGAGTTTCTGTTTAAAAGATGCAGAGATTGCCCTGGAGGTGTAATGCCTGCTGTTCCACTAAAATTCTTGCAAGAATCCTTTATTTGTATGTATTTTTTTTTTGGCTTTTCTCTTAGCTCCGCCTTCCTTTTTAAACTCCAATATGTTATTTGCAAAAGAATATTCGGGCACAATGATCAGAAAAAACATCTGCATGTTCAAATATTTAAAACCTGGTATTTTCAATAAGCCCCCAAGTCTCTGAAAATATAACAATGGTTATCAAAATATTTCATTGTATTCACCATCTGTCAGCAGTTTAAAAATAGTATATTGAGATTAATAATCATACTTTGTACTTACTCAATATAGCATGTTTCCTCTTGAGAACTGTTTATACTTTATAAAGCTGAACTGAGTCACACTTTTTCTCACAAACACATTTCTGGATAAAAAAAAATGTAAGGAAAAATTAAAGAGATAGGTAGAAGTGGGAGATGTGCTGGAAAAATTAACTCTTAATTCAGTGTAGAGTTTTTTCTTCAACAAATCTCACTCGCTTTCCATTTTGAAACTTGTTGAGTGGGAGCTTTGCTCCAACCAGTTGAAGAGATTGATATATACCAGTCTAGAAACATGTGGCTCAAGAAAGGGGATTTTAACAAATTAGAGAAGAGGAATACAGACCTGGTGAGGTTGTAACAGTGAGAATTGGTGCTGTTATTATTTTATTAACAATAACAAACTGGAAATTGTTATAAATACCTACCTGTAACAAATGTGTGTGTGTGTGTGTGTGTGTGTGAGAGAGAGAGAGAGAGAGAGAGAGCTAGAGATAGAGCAATAGAGCTAGATATAGAGCAATATGTTTGAACACATGTATATTTGTAAAGTTCTCATTACATAGCGATTTTATTATTTCTAATGAATTTGTCTTTGTTCTGATGTCTTGAATTAAAGAACTGCCCCAGCTATTTGTTTTATGTGGTTATCCCAGCTGAAAGGCAATCCCTATCACACTGAAGGAGGAACAAGCCACTGCCAGACAGTTAATCACAGTGGGTGTACCAGCAGGAAACAAGTGTTTGTATCTGAGCATGCTAGAAAAATAAAACGCTACATCAGAAGAGCTATAAAATACTATCTTCAAATGTTTTTCATTGGAATGCACTAACCACAATAAAAAGAATGTCAGAAAAATCAAGGAAATTTCAGAGGTCATAAGGTAAGTGTAAAAATCTATTAATTCAGTTCCCTATGCCTATTTTAGAGTCTACCAATGTTGACCACGGGGAATAAATTACTAGAGAAATGAACATGGAAAACCTAAAATGCCTGATAATATGGGAATATTATCAATTTGTTTTAAAATTATAGTAACTTTTATAGAGTGTTTAGCATGTTATTATACTAGCTCTGTTCATTATGTTAAGATTTGCAATACACCATTAATATTCCCATTTTCCAGAAGAATAAATAGAGATTTTTAAATTGAGGACATTTAAAAAAGATCACTTTCCTTGAATGGGGTATGCTGAACTTTAAATTCAGGACTTACTATCTCTAAAAACATTGAAATCTTAATTGAGTAGGCAGTGATTGTCAAAATAAGGTTCTTAAATAAGCAACATTAAAATTACCTAAAAACTTGTTAGAAATACAAATTCTCAAGTACTGAACAAGATTTACTGAATCAAATACTTGGTGCCTTGGATCCAGAAATCCAGTTTAAAAAGTCCTTCAGGGTATTCTGATGTGCACTAATGTTTGAGAACCACAGTTTTGCATTAGGAAGGATATGAAGAAAAGGAAACTACTGCATATTGATGGTAGGAATTGGTACAGCCTGTCTGGCAAATATATAGTATGAAGATTCATCAAAAAATTAAAAATGTAAAAAATATAATTACTTGAGGACCCAACAATCCTACTTCTGAGAACATATCCAAAGGTAATGAAATAAGTATCTTGTAGAGATGTCTGTAATCCCATGTTCATTTTAGCATTATTCACAAAAATAAAACCACAGATAAAACCATTGGCATATCCTTCAATAAAGAAGAATGGGGTGAAGAAGACATGAATGTTATTCAGCTAAGAGATAGAAGAAAATTCTATAATTTGTAACAACATTGTTGAAGCTAGAGGACCTCATGTCAAGTAAAATAAGCCATACAGAGAATAACAAATACAGTATGATTTTGTTTATATTATGTATTATTTATAATTGAACTCAGAGAAACAAGAAAGGAGAATGGTGATTAGCAGAGGTTGGGGTATTTCAAAGATGTGAAGATGTTGGTTAAATGGTACAAGCCTTCAGTTATGAGATGAATAAATTCTCAGAATCTAATGTACAACTTGATACTTGTAGCTAATACTGAATTGCGTACTTGAAATTTGCTTAAAATAAATTTTAAGCTTTCTTAAAAAAAAAAAGAGAAAAAAAAACCAAACATAAAACCAAAAAGGTAACTGGAAGTAATAGATGTGGGACAGACAGACAGGAACAAAGAGATGAGAAGCATCAATCATTAGTTTTTTGTTGCGTGTTGTGACACCTTAGTTGTTCATTGATTGCTTTCTCATATATGCCTTGACTGCGGGCCTTCAGCAGATCAAGTAACCCCTTGCTTGAGCCAGCGACCTTGGATCCAAGGAGCCCGTGCTCAAGCTCGCGACCTCGGGATCTCAAACCTGGGTCATCCGCAACCCAGTCCGACGCTCTATCCACTTTTGTCAATTTTACCTCAATAACGATGGAGAAAAAAATGACTAAAAAAACATAAAAGAATCACAATGATAGACTATTACTTATTACTATATTTGTATTTGAAGAGAGAGTGATGCCTCTAGAGGTAACGATTTGCATCTATATTCTAACAAAAGGTGGAATTAGCAAAGTGATAAACTAAATAAAAGATTCAATGTTAAAGAATGTTGATTCACACATACATATCAATATAGGTAAATCCCATGTGACCATGCATCAATTTGCATAAGAATGATAATAAAAAATAAATAACTGGACAGATGAAATTTGCTAAGGATTTTATAATTTTTTTTGTATCATAATTACCCTCTTTAAGGAAAATTTAGCTCAGAATCCTAATTAGGGCTCACAACTACATTTTATAGTTTGTGATTCCTTAGTCACAAAACCAATACCAAAGCTGGACATCTGATGCCAGGAAATTTTTGTAACTGTGATGTACTCCAAGATGTCTGCTCTCATATGTTAAGCCTAATCCAGAGGGACCCGAAACATTGAAGACACGAACAAAGCCCGTCGATTACACATCAAAGCTTTATTGTCTAGCTTGGCCAAGCAGCGGCAACTCTGACAGAGGTCTGAGGGAGAGCGCGTGCTGGCCCTTTGTTCTACTTAGTTTTTATAGTTTTGTAAGTGGGAAGTACAGAAGCAAAAATTGTAATTAGGAGCCCCTTACCACTATTGGTTATAGTCATATGTCCTTTAACATGATAGGACCACGTTCAATTTGCAAGCCGTACATCATTTTGGAGAAAACAAAATTTATAAGTCAACACAATCGAAGAAAGATGTCTTTTACATATTAAAAGACATTCCTATATTATCTAGTGTTTATCTGTTATCTCTCTGTATAGAGTCACACGTGTTAACCACACACATTTACGTGTGGTTAACTACCATAGGAGAGGTAGTTTCTGTGGGGACAAATGCCCGCAAATGGCTCATTGCTATAAGAAAAGGTTTATTTTGGCTTTTCTCTTCCTGCACCTGGCTAGCCATTCACCCCTTTCCCCACAGGTGTGGTGGAATGTCTGGGAATTCATGTTTTCCTCCCCTTTGCATTTACAATACAATGCCAAGGGCCATCCTGGTCATGTCAATCACACACTACAGAGACTATTTTTCACAATTTCTCTGCACACCTTAACCCAAATTAATAAAATGTTCTTCAAGCCTCCCAAAATATTAATATTAATTCTGTAGCTTTTGGTACTTTACAACACCTGCGGAAGAGGTGGCGCAGTGGCTCCCCATCATACATCTGGAATTTTCAACCAAGAAATCTTTTCAGTCTAAACCATGGAAACTGAAAGGATGAATAGAGGAAAAAGATACATTGGGGTAGAAATAGAGCAAGAGGAATTAAGAACAAACTGAAGTTATGTGGAAGCAATATCTGTGAACCAGTAAAGTCAACTCACCAATCAAAAGAAGAGAAATGATGCCTGGGTGGCTCAGTGGATAGAGCATCGGACTGGGATGCAGAGGACCCGGGTTTGAGACCCCAAGGTCTCCAGCTTGAGCGCGGGCTCATCTGGTTTGAGGAAAAGCCCACCAGCTTGAACTCAAGGTTGCTGGCTCTAGCAAGGGGTTACTCAGTCTGCTGAAGGTCCGCGGTCAAGGCACATATGAGAAAGCAGTCAATGAACAACTAAGGTGTTGCAGCGCACAATGAAAAACTAATGATTGATGCTTCTCATCTCTCTCCGTTCCTGTCTGCTGTCTGTCCCTGTCTATCCCTCTTTCTGACTCACTCTCTGTCTCTGTAAAAAAAAAAAAAAAGAAGAGAAATGAGCAAACAGAACAATGGAAGTAGAGGTCTCATCGAAAGAACTGCTAGCTCTGGCATTAATGTGGGAAAAGTCAAACTGCCAGTTCAACAACTTGTGAAAATACTTGAGGTACCTCCAGTACTAGCCCAGACCATGATCCCAACATTGATCCCTTTTGCCTTAGCTTGTTTCTTTTTTCTTGCACTCAAAATCAGTAGCAAATAGAGAATAAAAAGGATTTGATTCTGGGGTACCAATATTTAAATTAAAAATCTACTATTTGTTCAAACAATTTGTTGTATATGTTCATAGAAGAGTAACTGTATAGATTTTTCACATTGTTTCATTATTTTTGTTTGTTTGTTTTTCCAGCTTTTATTACACTCACACTGAAAGAGGTTTTTTTTTGTTTTTGTTTTTTTCCTCCCTCTAGTGGCCTAAATATAATAGCAAAAAATTTTCTCTCTACAGATAGGGGTAAGGAAGGGATTCATCTAATTAAGATATTTATCAACTCTTTAATCAATTCCCTCTCATTACTCTATTTCTCACTCTTGGCACTTGTATACTTTTGTTCCAGTGGTGCCGCTGAAAAGCAAGACAGAAAATGGTGGGTCATCTGGAACAACAATTGAAAAATTTGTGATTCATTAATAATAAAGGAGAGACAGACATAGTATACTGAATATACAAGTCGGCCTCAATTCAGAAGAGGTAAGATTTTTTTTTTCAATTATTTTGAAACTTACTATGCATACTTTGTCACATAAAATAAAATTACAATAATGAGTATTATAAATCTTAATTTAAGAGTATCAAGAAAATATATTTTCCATTATTCTCAATATAAATCAATTTCTCTCTCTCCTTTTTTTGTGTGTGATAGAGATAGAGAGAGAGACAAAGAGAGAGATAGATAAGGACAGACAGACAGGAAGGGAGAGAGATGAGAAGCATCAATTCTTCATTGCAGCTCCTTGGTTGTGCCTTGACTGAGGGGCTACGGTAGAATAAGTGATCCCCTGATCAATCCAACAACCTTGGGCTTTAAGTCAGTGATCATGGGGTCATGTGTATGATCTCATACCTTAGTTGTTCATTGATTGCTTTCTCATATGTGCCTTGACCGTGGGCCTTCAGCAGATCAAGTAACCCCTTGCTCAAGCCAGCGACCTTGGGTCCAAGCTGGTGAGCTTTTGCGCAAACCAGATGAGCCCACGCTCAAGCTGGCGACCTTGCGGTCTCAAAACTGGGTCCTTCCGCATCCCAGTTTGATGCTCTATCCACTGCACCACCGCCTGGTCAGGCTTTCTTAGACATTTATATTCTGTAAACTACACAGGAAACCACCAAAATATTTCAGGATAAGAGTAGAAATATTAGATAGATATTTTTATAAAGTTAAATTTGTAGTATTAGAAAAAATGTAGTGGAAGGAAGGAGGAAAGGAGGAAGTTATATGAATTCAAGAAAGAGATGATGATGGTCTAGAATTGATCAGTGGCAATGATAATTAAAATAAAAAATGAAATGTAAAGATTTTGTTGAAGAAAGACCCAGAGATAATAAGTATGAGAATATCAAGTCTTCAGCAGTAAGGATAATGATAATGAAAGAAGAGGTTGATGAGAATTTCCATCAGGAAATTAGGAACGGTTGAAATCTCATTAGTCACAGTTCTCTAGAGAAAAAGAATCAATAAAATGTGTAGACATAGATTGATAGATGATAGATAGATAGATAGATAGATGATAGATTTTAAGGATTTGACTCACATAATTTTGGAGACTGGCAAACCCAAAAGGTTCAGGTAGGCTAGCAGGCTGGAGGCCCCTGAAACCTTTGTTGTTGCAGTTCAAGTCTGAAGACAGTGTAGAGACAGAATTTTCTGTTTCTCAAGAAACTCTATCTGTTTTCTCCTAAAAAGTTCAACTTATTGAGTTGATGACCACCTGTATTATGTAGGATAATCTACTTTACTCAAAGTGTATTGATTTAAATGCTAATCTCATTTTTAAAAAAATATATCTTCACAGAGACACCTAGTCTGATGTTTGATCAAATATCTGGTAATGTGGCATACCATATTGACATATACTATTAACCATCACAAATTAGAAACACTGTTTATTATCAGACAAGTAGTACTATGTTTTGCATAAAGTAAGCACTCAATAAATATAGCTGTGATTATCAGTAGGTCAAAAAAGTAACATAGGTTCCCTATGGAAGACAAGTGATAAAATATGAAGGTTATTCTTGACATGGGAATGCCAAGCTCAGACTGATTTTCTCTGTATCTATTTTTTCCTGAGCTTTTGTTTCCACTACTAATACTTTCCATGCTTATTTCAATCCTCAATAAACCAAAACAAGAAGGAGACTTGTAATCATTATTTTTTAACACATTTTCACTTTTCTCCTTTTCTCAGTAGGATTTAGAATAAAGTCATCTTTTATGTTAATGACAAGCATGTAACCAGAATTACCATAGACTTGAATTCCTCATAATCATAATCTCATTTTGATTCATTCCCTGTATTGAGATGTTTAATAGAGACAAACATTCTCTTCAGATTCAGCAGCTACATTAGCCAGATTTTGTGCCCCTTTATGTACATCAGTCTAGTCATCAATTCTTAAATTGGAGACTTTCTGCTTTTGAGAAACACAGAGTATAAGATCCTCAGACCCAAAAACTAATATGTTAATCAAATATTGTCAGAAAATAAATAAATATAAAAGAGTAAAAAGAATTCACTATACTTCCACATAGAATCAGCTATATAAAAGAAACCAGAAATGTTTTTATTTTCAAAAAAAAATAACTTCATATTCAATAAAAAAAAATCACCTTTCTTTCATAACAATTACAGAAAAATTCCAAATATTATAGAAAACCATTCTTTGCATAACAATTTACACAGGCTCTAGAACCAGAAACTCCAGAAACCTACCTCTCCAGTTACTGACTCTATGTTTTTATTCAAATTATTCAATCCTTTGAACCTCAATTTTCTTGTCTATAAAATTGGGATAAAATAGAACTGAGAAAGAGAAAAGTATCCTCTACCAGTTGGTAACTAACTTATTGCTAGATCGGCACTCAGAGCTAGCCTATTGAACAAAACAATGCCACTGGAGGCTCTTAATACTTATTGCAGAAATGTCCTCAAGAGAGTATGCATCAATTTTAGGCCCTCCAGCAATAAAAGTGAGTTCTTTCTTGCTTTTATTTAATTTCTATCTATCTCTAATTACATGATTATAATGAAAATTTTAAATATTTGCCAATGATATAAAACACAACTGTTTGTATTTTTTCATTATTAGAATTTGAACATTGACTTGTTTATTTATTATATAATTCTTCTTTGATAATTTCATTGTCTTATTATTTGTATACTTTTTCTTTGGTGCTGTGGTTTTTGTATTTACTCTTTATATGTAAGGATATTAACTCTTTGTCATAAAGAGAGAGAGTAATCGTTTTCCAGTTTCTATAAAATAAGTCTACTTAAAATATTGCAAGTGAGGTGAATAAATGGAGCCGAGAGGACTTTTAGGCCAGTGAAAATACTTTATATGATACTACACTGATGGTTACATGTCATTATCCATTTGTACAAACCCATAGAATGCATAACTAGGGACGGTGAGTGATTATGATGTGTCAATATAGGTTCATCAGTTTTAGCAAGTGTACCCTCTGTTGAGAAATGTTGAAAATAGAGAAGGCTATGAATGTATGAGGCAGAAAGTATGTAGGGAATCTCTCTACTTTCCTTTCAATGTTGTTGTTAAACTAAAAATGTTCTTAAAAAATGTGTTAAAGCACAGGCAGAGATAAAATATTTTCAAAACATATATTTGATATAATACTTTTATCCAGAATATATTTTTAAAAACACAAAATGAGAAAACAATCCAATTTTTAAAACAGCCAAAAGATTTGATGTTTCATCAAAGACAAGAGCCAAATGACAAAATAAGCATATGAAAAGATACTCAACTTTATTATTCATTAGGGAAATACGAATTACAACAATGGGATTTCACCACACATCTGTCAAAATGGCTGGTGAGGATGCAGAGCAACTGAAACTCTCATACACTGCCAATGGAGTACAAAATAATAGTCACTTTGAAAACAGTCTGGCAGTTTCTGCTAAAAATAAAACATACACAACAAATACATTTATGACTCACCAGTATTACTCCTAGATATCAAAAGAATTAAAAATATATGTCCACACTACTACCTGAACATGAGTGTTTATAGTAACTTTAATTATAATTGTTAAAAACAAGACACAACCAAATGTCCATTACTACTAAATGAATAAACAAACTGAAGTACCTCTATTCAGTGGAATATTGCTCATGAATTTATCAATTAATAAAATGAATTAACATGGAAGATGTATTAAAGTATTACACTGAGTGAATGAAGTCCACACAAAAAGCCGCATACTATACGATTCTATTTGCATGACATTTTAGCCAACACAAATTTATAGGGACAGAAATCAGATAAGTAGGTACCAGGATCTGAAACGAGAGAAAGAGGATTGATGATGAAGAATAATAAGGGAACGTTTTATAAGGGTGGTGAAAATATTTTACATGTTGATTGTGATTATAGTTACACACTTAGTATGTTTGCCAAAACTCATAGAACTGAACTGTGACTTTTAATGTATATAAATTTTACCTCAATAAATACGACCTTTAGCACAGATTTTGTTTCAGAATGACCTAGATTGGTATTTTGGCTCAGAAGATACCGACTTTGTAACCTTAGGTGATTTTTTTAACGTTGTAATATTGGTATACCTCTCTTTATATTGAAAATGATAGTAGAGCACGCAGTGTTTGGCACAGAGCCTCCTTCTAAGAGTTAGTCATTATGCAAAGGACATGGAAAATCATTATCTCACATAGTGAGATGAGTGGGAATGGTAAATGGGATAGAGGTAACGGGTACAAATGTAACTCTTTTCTAGTTTGAACAGGAAAAACCCATGCACCCCACCACTTCCGAGGCCAAGCTTTTCTTATCAAATAGATTCAAATGGAAGATTCTCACAGTTTACAGAAAGTAATCTAACTTTCATTGCCAACAGGAAAAATATAAACTATAAATATACGTGTGTGTATCATACACAGTTCGTTAATTGGAGTGTGAATGCAGTAGAAAAGGGCATGAGTAATACGTAGCATAAGCCAAATTTAGTTTAGTCATATCCTTGTTCTGCCAATGTACCTCCAGCTTAAATGGTATCTCTAAAGCTGTTTCAGCCATGAATTAGTCCACAGCATTATCCTTGTGCCAACTGGTCTGAAATCTGGTGGTAGTTCACTTCTGCAGCCAGATAGGCAGTATCTTTTATGTTTTATTTATTTACAGCATCATTTAAGCCATGCATAACTTTATATGCACTTAGAAAGCTAAACTCACAATTTATAAAGCAAACGTATGCTGCAACATAAGCAGTTTACAATATGAAATATAATTTTGTGTAAGAAAAGTTGTTGGAGATCCTGTGGTTAATTAAACAGACCAACATAAGCTATCTGATTGTCACATAGAGCTACTAATAGTAGAATGTTAACCACTTTTTGTGACTCTTCATGTGAAAATCTGTTTCAAATTTGACTTTGTGATTTGATAAATCTACTTTCGCACTGCACCCATGTAATGGTAAGCAGATCCTGTCCTTTCTGAAATCTAATAGCAGAAAATAAATTCTAGTTATTGATCACCTATTCATCTATTCAAGAAATGGATTTGAGGTTTAAATCTAGATTGTCTACATTTCCCAAATTTACCTTTGTGTTTGTTTGTTTATTATAACTTACCACCTTTCTTTAATAAACTTGTGTTTAGGAGGGGGTAGTACATGTTTGAGAGTTGGTTTTAATTGTTTTTAAAAATCCAAGGATTTAAATATTAAACACTAGATGTGTCTACTGCACATGCACATACAAATATGTATTTATAAATTAGTGTTTAATGACAATGACTCAAGAGTCTGAGTGCCTGTGGTGTGTCTACTCTTATCCATAAATCACAAACAAATTGACCCAGGGACTAAGTAGTGATTGGCTTGAAATTTCATCATAAGAACTACTCATTGCAAGGCAATCAAAAGTGAACTCACAGTTCTGAGATTCTGATACACTCTAATATAGCGATGTTATTCAACATATAAAAATAAGCTACTGATTCATATTTTATATTATGAAAGCAACAAAAGCACATTATAGAGGAAACAGTTACACATAATTTCATTCTTCTAAAAAATTATTATTGTTTTATAGCCTTCTTAATATCAATGTAACTTTTGCCAAGTAGTGTCTCAATTTTCTTTTCTATTTTTAAGTGAGAGGAGGAGAGATAGAGAGATAGACTTCCCCATGTTTGGGTATCCTGACCAGGGATCAAACCTAGGGCTTTAGCACGCCAATGCTTTATCCATTGAGCCAGCCAGCCAGGGCTTGAATAATGTCTCTTAAAAAACAGGACATAACTGAATTTCTAAAGGAGGACTTGGTAAACTCTCACTTAAGGGCCATACTCTGTCTGATGCCTAGTTTTATACAAC
The DNA here is from genome assembly GCF_036850995.1 of Saccopteryx leptura. Classification (NCBI taxonomy): domain Eukaryota; kingdom Metazoa; phylum Chordata; class Mammalia; order Chiroptera; family Emballonuridae; genus Saccopteryx; species Saccopteryx leptura. Next base: position 54,068,757 of record NC_089504.1, read on the forward strand.
CAGCAAGCTAAGAATGGTTTTTATTTTCAAATGAATTTAAAAAAATGAGTAATATTTCATGACATATGAAATTCACATTTTAGTTTTGAAAAAAAAAAGTTATTGGAATATAACCATGCTGATTTATTTATGGCTTCTTTGAGTACACAGGGCAGGGGCTAGGTTGAGACAAGTGAGGCACCCATAAACTCAATAATAAAGATAAATAATATTTTTATGCAATGTATTAAGACTCAAAATTAATCCAAAAAGATTAATAATAAACAAAATATCAAAATTTGTAATGACAGGGCTAAACAATTAAAACCACAACTTACATGGACTACAAAATCTAAAAAAATTAACTGTTTGAGTTTTATAAAAAATATTTGCCAGCTCCTGCTTGCTTTATACCATTTAGTACACAGTGTTGCTTTTCTATTTCCACCAAGATTTTCTTTAGTATAAGACACAAACAGATCAATAAAAACTTTGTGATAAAGATATTCTTTGCCAAGGTTCTTTGTCAAAAGATAACAAATCAGCCAAATGAAATATATTTGATTAAAAATATGACAGGCATGAACTATTCTAGATTTATTCTAGTTTTCTTATAATAACTGGAGGAGAAGGCGGAAAAAAAAGGGAGAAGAAGGAGGAGGCGAAGGGGGAAGAGGAGGAATTATCCTAGGTGACCCAGACAAAATTCTGTGTGAAAGGCTAACTCTATCTAATATGACGCGAAATAAGATGCAGGGGTGGGGAAGGGGGACACAGACTTATAAAGACAACCATTCATTCAGATATTAACAAACACTGGTTGCTTTTAAAAAGTTACTTGTCATTTTATGTTTGGTACTGTGTATTCTGCATCATAATTTTATTCTGAGGAAATTTAGAATGTCAAGCACCAAGCCTCTGATATTATCTACATTCTTAGCAAGGGAGGAAGACTGCCAAGGATCAGCCTACATTTTTTAATCATTTTCAGGAACTAGTTGCCTCATAATAATTGCTAAGACATTAACCCAAAGGCTAAGGATTGAAGATGAAATGCCGTAAATGAGATTAAATATCCGATGGAATTTTTAAGATCTGATTTCTACAGATTGTTTTTGAAATTATTCCTTGTTTTTCTGAATGCTGCTTTTTCACATTGTCAGTATTTATAAACAATTTGTTTCTTAACAATGCTAAGAAATTGTGAACCGATAGTTTTTCATACTTATCCCAAAAAATCTTTGATGCTAATTTGTCAGAACATTTTTATTACTGTGGAGAATCTTTTAAAAAAAATGCTTCATGGAGATGTACAGATTTCTGGCACCTTAGAAATCATTTTGCTTTTCAAAGATTTTGTCCTGCAACAAGGCCACGTTTGTTTATTACCCGTGTGCAGAGTTATATTTTACTTCCTTTACTAAATGTGCTGAGTACATCTGCAGTTTTAATTTTTGTTATCAATTAATATGAAAAAATTAATCTCCCAAATTTTCACTTATAAAATATTTGAAAAGACATTCAATTTGTTTTGTAGATCATTTTGGAAGCAGAGATATAATCTTTTAAATATACATGAGTCTTTTATGGTATTTTAAAAACATTCTACCTTTTTAACAAGATATTTGATTATACAGGTTTGCAGCATATTAAGGAAGGAAAATTTTTGAGGACTATTGTGTAGTAATTATATTATTAAAGGATAATGATACTTTATTTCTGCAACTATGGTTAACATTGGTGAGTTGAAATTTATTTGCGATTTAAAAAATTTTGTAATTATCAAATATTTAATATGGCAGGATTCATAAACACTCTCAATTACATTCTGACCAATTAATTACCTAGCATAGTTAAGTTTTCTAGTATATGGTAAGACTTTTACCTTGAGTTCTATCTATGGGAGTTCAACCTTTATGAAAACAAAATACATAGTGGATTTTAGAATTGCAAAATTATAAAAATTTGAATAATGTGTCATTTAACATTGTAAAATTACTTAAAAATGTAATATAAACTATAAGAATTGTATGACATCTTTGTTAGGTAGAGTAATTACTATGTGGTCAGTAGATAGTTTGCCATTTTGCCATATGTATGCAGTGATTTTATATAGTATTCATTTAATGAAATTCATTGAATGAACTCAGTATATTAAACAGACACTGATAAAATCATGTTAACATAGGATATCACTGTCAATGTTGTTAATGTCTTATTAAACATTTTAAGGTGTTTTTATTAAAACTAGAGTCTTTTACAAATGTGTATATAGATTAATGAACTGAAAATGGAAAATAATTCTGTAAATAAACTTAGTTCTATGACTAAAAACAAAAGAAGTTTTGAAGAACAAGTTTTATGTTTAAGGGGAACTATAGGAATCTATCTTTTTCTATTTAGATGACAATATGGATTCAGAGGAAATACAAAGTAAAATTTCTTAATGACCAAATAATTGGTCATTGTATTGAGAATCATCACTCTGGTTGCTAGTGAAATATAGGCTTTGTACTGTGATTATATTAAATGCTCAAAGGGCTTTTATGAAGTAATATCTACTTTATATAAGTTATAATGTAAAAGTGGTCTCATTAGTAATTCCCAAAACCAAAGAATTGACCAATAAATAACTTAAGTGAGCACTAAAGAAAAAATAAATGAGGCTCTTGAGAACCTTAAATTCAATTCTACCTATACCACTGGGAATATTTTCTCTTAGGTCAGAGACGTAACAAACACCAGGAAATATGAAGAAGGGTTTATTTTGAGTAATCCAAAAGGTGTGTAGTAATGAAGCACTCAGAATGCTAAAAAATTAAAAGTAAAACAAAACACTCATCTGGGAGAAAATGTGGATTTTGTTTGAGCAGTGCTGATAACTAGTTGTGTAACTCCCGGTATGTCACTTAATCTTGTTGGCCCTTACCCTTTTCAACTCTTATATGAAAGAACTTACAGAGAGAATTGATGATCTTAAATCCCGAGTCTAAATCCGAGTGGATTTCTACAGAAAGTAATCAAGTCAGGGGAGGATGGAGGAATTGAAGTTCTGTTGGCAATGAAATAAGCCAACCATCAAAACTTGGGATGCAAGAAAGACCGAGGTTCCACATTCCATGCAGTATTTCCTATTCCCAGAAATCTACCTTCTATCACACGACTTGCCAACTCAATACTTTCAGTTTTTCTGATTCTTATCCACAGGACACTGCCTTCACTTGCTAGTTTGTGTGTATTTGCTCAGAAAAATCATTTTATATCAGACACTAACAATGCGGTCCTAGGTAGTGGCAGTATTTCAGCTTCAGGGAAGAAGAGGATCAGGCTGAGCATTCTTGAGGAAGATTGCAAAACTGCTTTTAGTTCACATAGTATAGTTCTAGTCTGAGATTTCTTTTAATGGGGAAAAAATAATTTTTAAAAAGAAAAACTTGGATGTTTCCTAAAGCAATGTTCAAAGCAATTAAATGGAGCTCTTTAAGCAACATGATATTTTTCATTCTCTCATTCTCCTCTTTAGCCTTAAGTAAAAACCAAAAGAGGCCTTTGAAAAATGATGATTTTTTTATATTTAATATGTGATCCTTTCATGTTTCTGCTGTTGTATGCTTTTGAGCTGTCTAACAACTATAGCTATGTAGCCGGAAGAAGGGCAGACTTGTCTTATATCCTGTGAAGAGGTGACTACCTGAAGTGTGAGAATGAAAGAAAGTATAAGAATTCTATGAAAGGTTTTACTACAGAGAATATGGGGCCGAGACCTTCATCTAACCCTGGCTACACATTATTCTTAATAATGCATACCGGTATCTTTTATTTTTTTAAGCTGACTTTAAGTAGTGAGCTTACGAAAACTGACAATATTTTACAGAAACAGATTTTTTTAAAAAAAGCATAGTTCTGTTTCCTGTATCTTTCACAGTTCTTTAATTTGAGACATATCACTTTTATCTCGTCCTGCTTTAACACCAGATTTGGTTTAATTAAATTTATGTCAAATGAACACATGAAACGAAAGGAAAATCAGAAAGCCTGCAGTTGCCCATTAGTGAGTCAGTGACTGCAGTGAAAGGCTTTTGAAGCCTGGCTTACTGCCAGGACAAGCTTGCAATGATGCTAGGAGACACCCATGATGCTTTGAAGGGAAGGACTTAGCTGACCTGAGCCGGCTCAATGGAAGCAGTCAAAACCCTCATGGGCTGGATGTAAAATCTATAATAAGTCTTCTGTCTTCAACCATTTACCTGTCAAAGGAAAAGAGTAGGGGGTGTGAACCACAATCTGTATGGGAAACTAATTGTACTAAACCCATTTACTACCGTTATTATTATCATCATTATTGTTATTGATTATGTGGGTGATTCGTTTGTCTGTTTTGAAAGCAGTATGCCATGCTCTTTTGAAAGGTTGTACCAAACTGTCAATTTCTGGAGCTACTCTATCAAAACAATCTTTAACTTAAGGCTCTCCTAATTATTATATCTGTCAACCAGTCAAATAATATATGTTAAAGATTACAAAACATAACCTTTAAGAGCTAATAATGAGAGCTTTCTAAATGTCACTGTCAAAACACCTAAGTTTCTTTTCAAGTTTATTTTTATAAATAAAACCCCAAATGTTTTGACACTCCTGTTATAATGCAAAGTAAAATACCACATCTCATATTGTTTCTGATACCGTGCAGTTTTTGTGTTTTTATTCTGAAATGCATTTAATACATCTAGCATTGGCACCCTTATATAAAAATAAATTGATGACTCTATCAATCAAATATAATGTTTTTTTATTCTGTTTTTGTGTTTAGATAATTTCTTAAAGGAATGTCTTTAAGGAAGACTCACACACATCTATATATATGTATAGATCTATGCATACCATAATTGTCTATTTCCTTTAGTTATTTGAATCTTATCCAGAGGTTCATTTGCATTTTATATATTCATATTTTAGACATTGAAGTCTTTACATGAACATTTAACAATAAAATAAATCATTATGTACCAGCAGTGTGCACTGAATGTTAGCAAAATAAGACATATAATAGCAAGCTTGGTGAACATTTGGATATGTCAAAGGGACTAAGGAAGGCAAGAGAGGATTTAGTGTCTATATCTTTGCTCCAGTTTAAAAATATTTAAAGAAAGGTCTAAATATTCCCTAGGTCAAATCAATGTTATGTGACATGCTTCAACAATCCAGCAATAAAAAGAATCATCAATGTACTTGCTTAATTTCTAATTTACTCAGTATTGTTGGTCTCCCAAAGTTGCAATATATAAAATTTTCTACTTATATATGCCTTGCTTTTTTTCCTATTTCATGTATACCTGAAAATAATAGTAAAGAAACAAGAAGTAGGAAGTTGGAAGGCTTACATTTGTTCCATTTGAACAAGCTTGCATTCACAGATCCGGTGTGTTGGCATGTTCTAAAGTGTGTTCTAAAGCGCTGGAGCACCACACTAGAGTTGCCTTTGATAGAATATCATTTTGAGAAGAGAAAAGATTTCTGCCTGGAGCTCAACATGAGACATCATTTCTTGGCCAATAGCAAAGCCTGTAGTTTTGTGGAATTGTGGAATATGTTCAGCTAGATTCTGCCATTTGCCTCTAGTCAGATATTAGTAGTGCTTTCATTTGCACGAGATCAAATAAAATATAAAAATATTCAATGTTCTCAAATTGTATAGGATATAGTGTACTCTTAGTAATATGAGTAAAAGCTGGATTCAATTACATTCACATTACCTTTGATGGGGTTAAAAATGTAAGTTTATATTAAAATAGTTCACTCCTTAAAAATCATGTCTTTTCTGCTCAATATACATTTAACATTTAAAATATTACATATCACCATCACTTATGTCTTCAGATAACTTTAATTATAATTTAAATAAAAAATGTTTATTAAAGAATCTTCAAGTATTTGATATTAATTAAAAATTTTACTGCCATATGTTTTTCATTTTGAAAAACTTGTTTCTTTAAATAATTTTTTTAGTGCAGGGTAAACTAAATTATTCATTACAAATTACACCTGATCATGGTAATCTAGAAGAATTTTAAAATGTTCTATCCCAGATGTATTTAATGATAAGGGCTTTAGGATACTGAAGATATTTGTGAACATGGTAAATGATAGTATTATTAGCTTGTTTTTACTGCATTAAGGTATTATTAGATGTATGCTTTGTTTATCATGAAGACTTTTTCAAAAGGTTATGAGATAAAAAACAAGCAAGTATTAAACACTATCCTAGAAACTGCTCAGAAATATTTATTCCCTCCTGCAAAATATTTTCCAATAAACTCTTTTAAACTGGCAGACATAATGACCAGAGTATGCAGGCAAATTTCTTTTTGTTTTTCTATTTTGAATTATTCCAGTAACCATGTAGCTAAACCCCACTCCCCTTCCCTGGCACTACAGACCTAGCTTCTTTATTCCACATTTTAAAACCAAATTGTCAGAAGTGTCTGAAAGGCACTTTATGAGAAAAACAAACAAACAAAACAAACAAACAAAAAACCACCAGCATTTTAGGCCAAGCTTTTGTTAACACACTGAGCATTAAAACATGAATTAGCCCTTGCCATTTGGCTCAGCGGTAGAGCATCAGCCTGGGGTGTGGAAGTCCCAGGCTCGATTCCCGGCCAGAGCATACATCTGCTTATCCACCCTTCCTCCTCACCTCCCACTCTATCTCTATCTTCTCCTCCTGCAGCCAAGGCTCCATTGGAGTAAAGGTGGCCCGGGCACTGAAGATGGCTCCATGGCCTCTGCCTCAGGTGCCAGAATGGCTCTAGCTGCAACGGAGCAATGCCCCTCATGGGCAGAGCATCGCCTCCTGGTGGGCATGGTGGGTAGATCCCTGTCCAGCATATGCAGGAGTCTGTCTGACTGCCTTCCCACTTCTAACTTTGGAAAAATACCAAAAAGAAAAAGAAAAAAAAAAGATGAATTAGGAGCATAGCAGAATGCTGAGAGTAACTTTCACACTGAAATAAAGGCATACCATGAGAGTAGTCAACATTTTGCCTAAAATTGCACTCTCTGATTCTCCTATTGCCTGTAATGAAGTATTGTAGCTAAAAGGATATCTGAGACAATTATGGGCCAAGAAACACTGTCTTAGATCCACCTAAAGAATCATAGCCATCTTTGACTGGTTGGCTCAATGGTAGAGCATCAGCCCAGCGAGTAGATGTTCCAGGGTCGATTCCTGTTCAGAGCACACAAGAAAGGTGCCCAATTGCTTCTCCATCCTTCCCTTCTTGCATCTCTTTCTTTCTCTCTCCTTCCCCCTCTTGCAGCCATGGCTCAAATGGAGCAAGTTGGTCCCAGGCACTGAAGATGGCTTCAAGGCCTCCACCTCAGGTACTAAGAAGAGCTGGGGTACTAAACAACAGAGCAACACCCCAAATGGGCAGAGCATCACCCCTTAGTGGGCTTGCCAGGTGGATCACAGTCAGGGCATGTGTGGGAGTCTGTCTCTGCCTCCCCTCCTCTCACTGAAAAAGAATAAAAATAAAAATAAAAATAAAAAAGAATCATAGCCAAAGAAAAAGTGATTCTGAAAAATATCTCAGTCCAATTCTCTATATTTATCCTTGGAAACGTTTAGTAAGACATAGTCCACTTTACTGGAACTAAAATTTGAGGTTAAATCAACTGATTCTGAGTAGTCTTCAATCAATTGCCAACTATTTAAATTTTGCCTTCATTTTGATCCAGTTGATGTTAATTTAAGAGTACATATTTTATGAGGATGCACGTTGTGTTTTCTGATATCCTCAGTTACTCAAAATTGAAGTTTTAGGATGGAATTATAAGAGCAAAAAAGATGAATAAATATTTTTTAAATTATCTGAGAAGACATTTCCCTATATGCTTCTATCACCAGTAAGACTACCTGACAGGAAGATATTCTGTCAGATACTTTTCTAGATGAAAGTATGGATTAATATAGAAACCTTCATATTCTGATTATGTCATTCCTACTAAAGTGCTTTCACATCAGTTACAAAAGAAAATTGCTCACAAGTGCCATCTATTCATTTATTTTCACGCAATAAGGCAATTAGATCAATAAATGGATATGAACCATTTGGAACATTAAAGAAGCGAAACTTTACTATACCAACTTTGTTACATAACCAATCACATTCCTAGTTTTAAACAGACACTAATTTGTAAAGACAGCCCATAATTCTAGTTACCTTTTAAACAAAAGATTATTTTCAAGAGTTAAAAGCATATGGCCTGTTTTATTATTATCCTTAAAATAAATAAATGATTATATAGATTTATATTTTCTCCCATAGGTGCTATTGAGAACACATGGTGAATGGTAACAAAATGTTTTTAAAATATAATTTTAAGAGGCATGGCTACTCTTCATATAGAATACAAAAATATTCAAATTGAATGAGGTTGATTATTCATGCTCATTCCTGAAGATAATATACTTTTTCATTACTATAACTGTCCACAGGAGAACCCATATCACTTTTGTTTTTTAAAACAATTACTTGTTTAATCTATTGTCAGCATCGGTACATAAAATGCTTGGAGTCATATTTTAGAAATCACAGAGTTCTTTCTTTGACTTCTGTCCTTACAAATCCCCTGGTTCTAACCCTATCATCACAGAGCATTAACATGTTCACAGCAAAGGGACACACAAATTTGAAGGTTCCGGTCAAACTGATTATACAAAGTGATAACACTAGGGTTGTCCCATCATAAAAGCTCACAAGTGAAATGGGAGAATGATGTGCATTTTTACTGGCAAATGGTAAAGTTTCGGTACAGCAGGGCAGCTGCAGTCCCACGATCAGAAACATTACCGGAAGAAAGGATTTTGATTAAGACAGTTTTAACTTTGCACAGAGCGAATTTAAAAGAAACAATAAGGGAGAATATGCCCAATGCACATATAAAATATTAATTAATACACTCTGGAAAGATGAGCACTTATGTTTCAGTTACAAAGGCAGGGTGAATTCATGAACTTAGTTCAACATTCACCCTTGCATGGTGACGGGGTGCAAAAAGGAAGGTGGCGATAAAATCACTTACAGTTTGCAATTCTGCTGTCGCGTAGAAGTCTGCAGTACATATGAGTAAAATACACTGTGCAGAATATGCAGCTTAATATTATACAGCAAAATCAAACTTTGTAACTGCTTATGCATAATTAACTATCCGGGACTAGCCTTCTCTGGTGCACCACTTTATAGAGTAATAAAAAATTAAACTAAAAATACAGACTCCGAGGTAACTGTGGTCACAGTAAAACTCTATCTTCTTTTGCAGGCTTATTATTTCCTGAAACTGTGGCTGACAGCTTCTATGAACACACATTTTTGCATATATTTTGTTTATGTGCAAGCCTTGGCATTTCAGTCACCTCCTGCTGAGACCCCTTTCTACCATATGCTTCTGTTTTTCTTCATTAGGTGATGTGATCCCTTTTGACTGTTGCACGCACGTGAAAGGACAGTGGGCTTGGAGTGGGGGTAAGAAACCCGGCTTTAAGAGAGTACACGTCAGTTGGCCTTCAGCTGTTTGGAGCTGATTGCATCTGACAAGTGTTGTAGCTAGTCGTCGTAATGGATGTCTCTGCTTTAGCAAAGAAGAGGGGAAAAGGATGTAATTCCCAGTGAAGAAAGCAACATGAACTATTATTTAATTACTGCCTAATATAAAACTCCCTAGGAGTCCCTGTTGATTTATCATTCTAGCTTCTTCCTTTCTTTATTAATGAACAATCTAGAGTTTTAATACTATGCAGTTAAGTCACACCTGTTATTGATAGGGACTTTCCCAAATGAATAAGGCAAACAATCCATTTTAATATTTTATGCATGTATGCTTCTGAAGTGCTTTATAGTTTTAAATATAGAAATCTTTTTCTTATCCTGTAAAAACTAAAAAAAAATAAACAAAAACCATGCACTAGTCTTACCCAGGTTGATTTCCTTCACTAGTTTAGTTAGGATTTGGTGTGCATATTTTTTTATTACTCTGCATAGTGACCTTTTCAACTCTCTGGATTCTTTGAATCAATTAAAAATCTCTTTTCTTCCATCGTACTTCAATTCTCACACCAATAGGGTACTGAGTGAGGGAGACATAGTTTTTGTTTTGTTTTTGTTTTTGTTTTTAACCACACTCAGTGTCTGGATGTGCTGAAGCTGATATTTATCAGCAATCCATCATCTAAATAAAATTAGTTGTCTTACTAGAGACAACTAATTGGAACTTCAAAATCTAGAAGAAGTAGTAATGCAGACTTGTTATGCATTGTCAAATTATAGAAAATTTGCAATCTAGTAATTCCTTTTAATTTCTTTTACTGGGAAAACAATAGGGACAAAAAGAATAGGCATACACGTTTTGGATTGAATTCTACTTACATAGTACATTAAAGTGCCATCATTGAAAAGATATTAAACTAAATTTAAGTAGTAAGAAGCTTCTGCTCATATATTAAATACAAAATAATAATATTAGATAACTTTCCCTTCAATATATTGCCTGTATGAATTATATTAGTTTCTTATATTTTTTTATTTTTTGTTACTACTTATATTTACCTTTTCCAATTTTTCTGGTTTTATTCTTGTAGTATCTATAAAATATAGTAGTTAATATTATTTAAGCAAATTTTTCAGCCACATATTAACTGAAAAACATGTGTTTGTACCAAATTTCATATGGAGAAGAAAACATTCTGTATTACATAGTCAATATACTTAGTTCAATCACTTTTAGTTTATGTTAGTTTTTAAGCACTTTTGGATTTTGTTATAACTATATGTAGCCAGACACAATTTTGAAAATACTATATCCTTTTTAAAGGTTGCCAATTTGCTTTTTTTTTGCATATTATAAATAAACAGTTAAATGATAATGCTAGATTCAAATGTTTTTATACTGTACATTTTTGTTTTCCTGAGAAAAAAATTCCATCTCCCTAATTTATTTAAGCATATATAAAATAGAAACAGATACTCTAATAATATTAAAAGCTTGCATTCAGGATTCTCCAAAGCTAACACCTTGATGTTTTATACAGATTCTAATGTTGTTCTTTATAGTCATGTAAATAAATATATTTTTATCTAATGATTGTCATTAGTGTAGACCTCTGATTTGTATAGAAAGAGCATTAATTTTCCAATCATGGTTGTGGATGCTATTGCCTGTTTATTTTGGAGTATTATATTACTTTGGAGCAGAGTATGAGTGAATAATTTTAGAAATGACTCAATTTTTAATTTACTTGTGTAGATATAGATAAAATATTGATAATCTTTGAGAAGAAAAGGCTATTTATGTGACAGTTTCCAAAATAAAAGAATAGCTATAGCAAATTGAACAATTTGAGCTCTTAGGGCCAATTAAACATTCTGACTCCTGATTTTAAAAAAATTATAGATTAAAACAATTCTAAATAGAATTGTTAAAATAGAGTAGAATTCGCCAAATATTATGAAGGTAAAATTTTAGTTTTAATTGGACTGTATAATAAAATTATGTTTTCTCTCTTGGTATAAATAATATTACTATGTAGAAATTTACTCACATAGAACACACAAATGTCTTCTTGTGAGGTTTCTCAAGAAAAGAAAAGAAAAAATTAAAAAATCAATTCTGTTTTTAATGTTAAAGCAGATAGCCTCAAGTAGTTCCTGATGAAAATACACTTTCTTCTCTCTCCCTTCTTGTCTGTCTTTCTCTCTCTCTCTTTCTCTCTCTCTCTGTCTCTGTCACACACACACAAAAGAAAATATACAATTTATTTCTACTTTTTTTCTTGACAAGTCTTTATGTTTAAGGGGAAAAGTAAAACCCTATTTTAGAAAAATAACTGTTTTTATTTCTCATTTGAAAAAAATTTTATACATAATAAAGAACTAGGAGATTTCATGCATGGCAGCATAGCAAGCTGCTGATTAAATTCAAGAGGTAAATTCCATCAATAATAGAGTTTTAACAAAACATTTTTTAAAGGGCCAGGCTTTTTCCAATGTAAGTATCATACTGTTAAAGTGATTGGGGAGACAGAATGTTTAAAAATACTGCATATGCTTTATAACCGATCATCTTCTACTTTAAGGATTGTCCTTGTATGTGTTATGGGTTTTTCCATTTTTGAAGGAGAAATGGATAATAACATTTTTCTGAGGATGAATGTAAACCTATCTAAATTTTACATCTTTGCTAATGCAAAATAATGTACTGCTTAGCTCTGAAAGTTCCAAGTTTCCCTCAAATGATTAGAAATGTTAATATTCCTTTGGCCTCTACCTTATTTTTCATGACAGTAATACACAGATGCACACCAAAATAGGGTTACTACAACCACCTATAACAGCCTTTTATTGGCCCTGAGAACAAACTCCTTAATTTTAATAACTAAGACAATTCTAATAAGGAAATCATTACAGTAGAGCATCAAAGTCTCCTATAAGGTAAAATATTAAAAAATATTTTTTTCTCTCATCCTTGCAAATGGTAACAAAATAAACAACTTATAAAATTTTAAGAAAGCTGACTACTTATACTGAATTTTGAGTCTAGTGAGAAATTTCATTGACAGAGCTCAGAGCAAATTTTATAGTCACTTTTACTGAACACAGTGTAATACCTAACATTATTTAAAATTTTTCAAAACAAATTGAAACTTCTTTATAACCACCATATTAATAGCTCAAACTCTCTAAATTCAAGCAGATAATACTTGTCTAATGATCAAAATATCTTTATGAAACTCACAAGAATATCTGTCATCCATACAAAGAAATTTGTAGACAAAGAATTTTGCACCCCATGGATATTAAATAAACAGTTCACAAAATAAAAATGTGTTTTCTACAGTTGTGTCAAAGAGTTTGAGTAGCAGCTAAAATAAAAATTTTAGGTCTCCAAATTTTCATTTCTGTCTGACCCAATAATCAGAAATAATACTGCTGCCCAGAAATTCTTAGAGCTATTTCCTCCAGCTCAACAACATGCTTTGAATGTTTATGGGGGGGGGGGGGGTAGTGGTCATTTTATGAGAAGAGACCTCAACTCAACCAACAGGTACTCTACAAATAAACAATTGACATTCTATCAGCAGGTTTTCAGAGAGCAGAGCTCATTGTGTATGGCTTTTAAACTGTATGTGCTAAAGACTCAATCCCAAATCCAAAGGAAAGCCGTTAAGGTTTACAAACTACTTTTCTTAAGCATCGGAAGTACAGGGGGTGGTATTCTTGCTTCATTTGTGGGTCCACTCCAACTCCAAACAGATCTGAAACCATTACGGCGCATGGCAGTTGGTCGATCGTGTGGAAAAACCTCATTTACTGACTGGCCAGACAGTTTTAAAACCTTCAGATTTTTCTAAGTCTACGTTATTAACTGTCTGACTGTAATCACATCTTCACCATAGGGAGCTTCAAAAGCTTTACATTTGCATTGAATCAGTTGCCTTCCTCCTTGTCTTTTTTCCCCCTGGAAATAAGCTTAAATAATTCAACAAACTACACACATGGCTAGTGATTATTGAACCATTCTGAAACACTTGAGGCAAATGGACCATTATGTGGTGGGAATTAAAACTTTCTTCCCAGTCACTGGGAGGGTAAGTATTCATATACAGCGAATATTTGTGTCTGTAGTGTATTACTTTTATACTTTCATTCTCCTAAAATAGGTGAGAGATAACTACAGGGGCCATAACTTTTATTCACCTGTGCCAGTTCTGAAGATTTTTAGGTCCAATAAAGAGCCTTTTGTTGTGCATATATATTCAACATTTTTTTGCCCAATTGTGGTGACTAACTTTCTGTATAAGATAATATAGCAATTTTAATAGTCACATTACAGATGAATAAGAATGAACAAATTACATGATTTTAATCATTCTAAATTTTCACTATACTTACATCGCAAAATAATTATGTTTGGCAATCTGACCTATCCTTAATTATAAGCATTTATATTTTGTTAGATCTGTGTATAAATGTATGTATGGATATTTTACATTGATAGCCAAACTTTTTAATTATCCCAAATCTGAATGAATACTTTGTAAGTTACTAGTCATCTATTTCGGTAGTTGTTTAGTGAATGAAAATAAAACCCTAGGCATTGTCAGCCTAACATAGAAAGTAGAATTTTATGCTAGATTCTAACCAAGAAAAAATTAATTTTAAAAGATAATTTTTAATTGATATGATGCTTTTATTTCTCTAAACAGATAGCAATAAAAAAGAAGAAAAAGCATAGAAATCACATATTTTCAGAACACCAATAAATCTTTAATGTGCAATATCATAGAACATTTAGAAAGTTTATATAGAAAGAGGTTTTTTTTCCTTACACATTAAAGTCTTAAAAAATGAGTCAGTATACTGCAAAAGATTAATTCAAATATTTTTTTTTATTAAAGGTCTAGATATTTGATATTGTATGTGTTCTGACATTCTCCAATGTTAAGGGGTGCCTATGCTAACTATTTTGCTGAAATATCTTTTACAATTACATATCTACATACATAGATAAATATACATATATATATTTTGTATTTTTCTGAAGCTGGAAACTGGGAGAGACAGTCAGACAGACTCCCGCATGCGCCCAACCGGGATCCACCCGGTGCGCCCACCAGGGGCGGCGCTCTGCCCACCAGGGGGCGATGCTCTGCCCCTCCGGGGCGTCGCTCTGCCGCGACCAGAGCCACTCTAGCGCCTGGGGCAGAGGCCAAGGAGCCATCCCCAGCGCCCGGGCCATCTTTGCTCCAATGGAGCCTTGGCTGCGGGAGGGGAAGAGAGAGACAGAGAGGAAGGGGGGGGGGTGGAGAAGCAAATGGGCGCTTCTCCTATGTGCCCTGGCCGGAATCGAACCCCGGTCCCCCACACGCCAGGCCGACGCTCTACCACTGAGCCAACTAGCCAGGGCTATAGTACATATATTAACTTCAACTTTTGTGATTTAATTTAGTATTTAATATGGCTTCACTTCTGCTTTTCAATAATGTACTGCCTTTGTCAAACTTATAATACATTTATCCAACGTATGATTTCTATAAAAATATATGGGTACAACAAACAACTAATGTTTATATAGCAAGTGATCAGTGGCGCTTCTGTTGTTCTAGCTTTTTGACTCTCTGGATAATTTTCCCTAATTCTCTACCACAAAATGTAAACTGATTTATAACTGGCTTCTAATAGACATTTGCTGTTGAATGAATTCATCTTCTTTCCTTCTAGACTGCTATAACATCAAAGCAGTTCACAGCAATCTAGAATTTTATTTCAGTATGTGTTTATTGATTCTATCTATTTGAATTTAGGGTTTTTTTAATGTATTTTATCCTATGTATGTCTTTGTTACTTTTGTTCTTTTTGCTATTTTTTCTAATAATTATTCCAATGGCCTGAGCATCCTAACTGCTCTGGTATTACTATATCTATCCAAGACAGAGATTCATGTACTTCTTTGAAGTGGTGGTGAAAAGTAGGTTACAGCCTGCTTTGAGAATCTGATTTTAATTATTTATTCTTTTTCCAAAAGAGTATACACAACCAAAACATTTTAGGTAGAATTTTCAGGGTTCATAGACCTAATGAAATTTAGCTATAGTTCATGGAACCCAAATTAAGAGCATCTAACTTAAGAGGAGTTGGCACCTTAGAGCCCTTAGTTAAGACAAGTAGTGTGACACTACCAATGCTGATAGCCAAGATCAGGAATGCCCAAACTATGACCCTTAGGTTAAATCTAGCTGCAACCTATTTTTATAAATAAACATATTAAATACAACCTTGTCCTTTTATTTGCATATTATTTCTAGCTATTTTCATGTTATAACATCATTGTTTTGTAGTTGCAACAGAGAACATATCCTAATGCTTATAATAATTGTTATGTGGTCTCTTACAGAAAAGAGTTGGCCAAATGCTGGACTAAATTTGTGGTTTAAATACAGTAAATGTTTCATAATATTCATAAAGGAGAGACTCTAAATTTAATATGAGTTAATGTTATAAACAGTTGTCTATAAAACTCAAGTGATTTTGATTTCAAAAAAAGTAAAAAAAATTAAGATAATAGTATGTTGATGCCAGTCTACCAAGATCTAAAAAAAACTTCATATAATTTTGAATATCGCATTTTAGTAGAGTTAAACTAATTGATGTTATGTTTTGTTTTTCCCTGGGAATGAGACCTACATGACGAGAATACAAAAAACAGTGACTTTAGAAGAAACAGATAAGAAAACAAGAATGTTTAGCTTAAAAAGAATGAAATGGTAGTATAATGGGGTATGGGTCAAGGGAGATAATTGCTTTTCTGGAACATTTTAGTGATCTTTGTGGAAGATGAGTCTAATTTGTTATGTTACCCAACAGGCAGTACTATGCTGGTTAACTAATTCTTTGAAGGAAAAACAACCCTGTTTGCAGATTTTTGTGGTGAAAATATTTCCAACGTGGCTGATGTCAAGCTATTATATAAGATCATTGAATGCAGAGAACAGAAACTATGCACATAACTGGCTTTCCTAGGCACATCAAGATTAGCTCCAGCACATGAACTGCAGAGAGCGAACATGGCTCAGCATAAAAAACTTACGATTTAAACAGTCTTCACATAGAGTCACCATGGTTATCTGCTTCAACTGTGCTTGGACAGACCCAGCACCAGACTCCCATCCTAGTCAGCCACCCAGATTCAGCCTTCTGTCATTTTCTTACAGTGCTCTCTGACTGCTCCAAGACCCCTGCTACCACTCCAGGCTGCAAAGCTGCCTGTCCTCAGCCACTGCCGAGGATACTATGCCCTCCTCATAGGTGCACCAGAACTACCACCAGGACTCGGAGGCCCCTATGAACCACCAGAGTTCTACACTTTGTTCTACTCAATCTGGAGTTCTACATTTCCAACTTCTAACTGTACAAGTCTTACTACTTTAACCTCAATGATGTGGCTTGAAAGAACTTTGTCAAATAGTTTTCACCAATCTCATAAGGAAAGGGAATGTGCTGAGAAACTGATGAGGCTAGAGAACCAACGAGGTGACCAAACATTCTTTCAGGATATCAAGACACCAGACCATGTCAACTGGGAAAATGGGCTGAATGCAATGAAATGTGCATTGCACTTGGAAAAAAAATAGACATCAGTCACTACTGAAACTACACAACTGTTCACTGACAAAAATGACCCTCATCTGTATGACTTCATTGAGACTCACTATCTGTTATGAGCAGATAAAATCCATCAAAGATTTGGGTGACCACCTAAACAACTTGTACAGTTTGGGGGCCCCTGAAACTGGTATGTCAGAGTCTCTCTATAACAAACAAGCACATCCTAGGAGACAATAAAGAGAGCTAAGCTTTAAGCAGGCTTCCAATAACAACAAAGTGACTTTTCCAAAAGTTAGAGTTTTCTTTAACTTTTCTATAACTTCAACCAAATCATCCATTTGTGTTATTTTATTTGTACCATTCATTCAAATAAAATAATTTAGTACAACTTTCTCCCACCCCCACATAGAAAGAGAAGAAACTTATGATTTGAACTGGTTTTCTCCAGGAGATTATACATTTGTTTTCTGAGAAAGTATTTCACAGAGACTGTGCAGATATTTGATGAGTTCACTAAGTAACTAAAAAGCACAACAAAAGAATGTTATTTCTTTGATCCCATGCAACTATTTCTGAACCTGTGATATTCAAAGATGTGTTAAAAATGTTATTAAGCACTTTTGCCATTTTCTTTCTGAGATAAATTTTAAGATATATAATCTTAGAGGAATAGGCATATATTGGTTGATTTCAAAACTTATATTAAAATCAACAAAATGCTAATTAGAAAATAGACTTCTAATTATCAATATATTAGAACTTTCCAAAAAAAATTAGCTTTGCATTATTTTTGCATTAACATATTATTTTTATCTCAGGTCAATTCTCCTCAAGGAATTGAAAAAAAATGTCTTTTTTTTTGCTATTATCTTTTTGAAAGTGTTGCTTGTAAAATAAAGAAGATACTTAGAGGTAACATTTTATACTTGCTTTCTTGCAGTTCTCTGAGGCAAGGCATGTCAAAAAACTCCCCAAACATCTCATCCCTGAAATGTGGGAGGGCCTTGATATCATTGATTTATTAGAGAATTTACTTTCTTATGTGACTAAAGAAAAAATATCCTAAGATCAATTTACTCTTAGAAATCCCATTCTGTGAGATGAGAGAAAAAACAATGAATTGAATAAAACATGTTTTTTTCCATGTTGAAATATTAAAAGTGATGGTAGGTCTTGGCTGACACTGAGAGTTGACTACCCAATAGCTAATTTCAACATTTCCACAACTGTACTTTTATCATGGCAGCCTTGTCTGTGAGGTTAGCTTTGTACATTAATCCAAACCAATGGGCAAAGAAAAATAACTTTTCTAGGAGTTCTAGAAAAAGAATAAAATACATTTCCTTTCAGATGTTTAAACTGATAAATACAAGATTCTTTGGGTGATCGAGTTATGCTATGATTATGAGAGGGCAAGATAAGAACCAACATTTCCAAGATGAAAGAGCCTAAAGACAGAAAGAAACTGTTTTCTGGATGATACTATTGAATTACTGGTTTAATCATCACTGGGACCATGTTGCTGCTGGACTTCTTCATGTAAAATAAAAATAAAGGTTACATAAAATTTTTTATAGACAAACAATATCTGAGAAAATTCATTCCCAGCAGACCAGTATTACAAGAAATATCAGAAAAGTTCTGCAGGCAGGAGCATAAAACCAGCTAAAAATTTTGATATAAGCAGGAAGTGAAATTATCAGAATTTGTGAAATAAGAACTATGACTTTATTGCTTTCAATTTATATAAAAGATAATTAACTGCTTCTAAAACAATACAAGAGGATAAATGTATTTTTTGTTTTATAAAATATGTAGAAATAATAGCAGAGAATGAGAGAAAAGAAATTAAAGTATACTATTGTATGTTCTTATACTACAAGGGTAGTAGAATGTTACTTGAAAATGTCATTTGACCTTAATAAGTTAAACATGTATACTGTAAACTTTTAAGCAACCAATAAAAAAATAAAAAGAGGTAATAATAACTAATAAGCCAATCATGGAATCATTATAAAATGGTCAAATACCCCAAAAGTAAAAGATAAAGAATAAAAAGAGAATAAAATATCAGACAAGCAAAAATCTATTAGCAGAAGAGTAGCTTTCAAGCAAACCATATCAATAATTGCATTACATATACATGATCTAAATACCCAATTAAAAGGTAAATATTGATAGATTTTAGGGGGAAGTGGAAGAGGAAGATATAGGAGAGATAAATGGTGATGGACGAAGACTTGACTTGGGTGGGATGAACATACAGTATAGTGTACAGAGATGTGATGTAGAATTTGGCTTAAAACCTATATAATTATGTTAACCAGTTTCACCTAAAAAATTCAAGTTAAAAAGATTAATATATTTGATAAAATGGCATGACTTACCTATATATGCCTATAATAAGCCAATATAGGTTGTTTATATAGACATTTAAATATATATTTTTAAATATATATTTAAAAAACAGTAGGTTAGCTTGACCAGGCAGTGGCACAGTGGATAGATCGTCGGACTGGGATGCGGAGGACCCAGGTTCAAGACCCCAAGGTTGCCAGCTTGAACACGGGCTCATCTAGTTTGGGCAAAAGATCACCAGCTTGGACCCAAGGTCACTGGCTCAAGCAAGGGGTTACTCGGTCTGCTATAGCCCCATGGTCAAGGCACACATAAGAAGCAATCAATGAACAACTAAGGTGTCGCAACAAAAAACTGATGATTGATGCTTCTCATCTCTCTCTGTCCCTCTCTCTGATTCTCTCTCTCTGTCTCTGTAAAAAAAAAAAAAAAAATCAGAATATTTCACAATCCTAAATGTGTATTCTAACACTAATAGAATTTTAATTTTTCATATGAGTCTTAAGAACAGTTTTGTTTGAGAAGTAGTTCTTTGCTTCAAAAATATTGTTATTCCCCCCAAATCATATCACTCAGCCCTAATGCTCATAAGAAAATAACTTATAATTGGTTAAATATTTCTAAAATAAGAAATAATATGAGTGAATATTGATAGTGCTACCTCCTCTAGTACTTTGACAGTTTGATAACTGTACGACAAAAAGTATTCAGGGTCATATACTTCAGAATACTTGGGTACAGAGGTGAGTCTGTAACTTGCTTCTTAGAACATAGATTCTGAGAGCTTAGAATTAAGAAAATTTAATCTGCAAAATATAGTGAATTAAGCAATCAGTTATATACAACAACAACAAAATCTCTGGTAGGCATTAGATTTGGCAGGATTTCTTTCCCTTACACATTTCTTCTATTCAAATTAATATTCTAAGCTTAGCTTGGGATATTGCATATGCAATTTCCTAAGAAGAGTTAATCAGATTAAAAATAAAATCAACCTGGTTAATTACTTTTTTAAACTAAAGCAGATTTGTATTGGTCTATGTCAGTTTCTGCAGCTTTACTTATTGCTATTATTATCTATTCAATTTGATTTGATTACATCTCCAACTTCTAATACTAAGATGCCTTTCAAATCTTCATAGCACTTTTTTAAAAACCCACAATTACATCTTCTCTACTAATATTTTCATGTGCCTTCAAATGATTTGTTCCTCATGTCTGTAAAAGATTAAATAATTTGTTCTAAATTGTTCTAAATTAGAATCATGGACATTTCCCAATACCATCACTTTTACAGTACTCCCACATATACCCTATTATATATAAGGGTAAACATCATAAATTATGCTTTAAAATATAAATTATAAATAAACATGTATGAATAGAAACTACTATATTTTTTTCCAAAACCAAATATAAAAAATGTCATGTGAAAAACATTTTTTAATTGCTAAATTGTTTTTTATTTTGTTTCTCTTGTGCTCAATCCCTCAGTCAACATATATTTAGTGGAATTGTACAAGCTACTGTTTCAAACACAGGAGATGCAGAAGGCAGTAAAAACGTACATTGGTTCCTGCCTTAGGAAACTTACTATAGGAAACAGAAATATGCACTTTCCAATACAGGGGCATTTCAGCTTTGTAAAGTACTATGAAAAAGGTACACGGTACAAAGAGTACCTATAAAAAGAGGAATTAGCCTGAGGAAGTGATGGTTTTTGTGCAATCTGGGAATGAATCAGAAAAAATGGATGAAAATAGACTAAAGAGAGGTCCAGGAAGAGACATCAGGGTATGCAAAATGCCCTGTGGTGAGAAGGAACATGATAAATAAAGGAACTAAGAGAAAATCATTTTGAATAAAATGCAGAGAGTGATAGAATCTGGTAGACAATAAAGCCAGAGAGGTGGATTAGGCCAGAGAAAATGCTAGTTACTACAGTTCCTGTAAAATTATATTTACCTTTTTAATATCAGCAACAATGGGAAGCAAAAATAGTTTAATGTAGGGAACAAAATGAATGGAGGTGGGTCAGAACTCATTTGGGTATTACTTTGTAGTTATAGCATGCAGAATTTTAAGAAGGTCCCAAAGTCCTCATTCCCTTGTGTATATATACCCTATGTCATTGAATATAGGTAATATTTTCTTTTTTTTGCTACTATATATACCCTGCCTGGGGAATCAAACAGGCAACCACCATGCTCCAAGACAACACTTCAACCAACTGAGCTATCTGGCCAGGGCTTAATTTTTAGTAATTTTTAGAGAGACAAAGAGGAAGAGAGAGAGAAGGGAGTGGTAAGGTAAGGATTCATTTGTTGTTTCACTCAGTCCTGCATTCTTTGGTTGCTTCTTGCGTGTGCCCTGACTGGAGATCAAACTTTCAGCCATGTCATTTTGGGACAATGCTCTTAACCAACTGAGCTAACTGGCTAGGACCAAATATAGGTAAAATTTATAAATATTATGAGATTTAACTCCTATGATTGGGTAAACTGCGGCTGATGAGCCACATGCGGCTCTTTGGCCCCTTGAGTGTGGCTCTTCCACAAAATACCATGTGCGGGTGCTACCTCGATAAGGAATGTACCTACCTATATAGTTTAAGTTTAAAAAAATTGGCTCTCAAAAGAAATTTCAATCATTGTACTCTTGATATTTGGCTCTGTTGACTAATGAGTTTGCCAGCCACGGGGTCATGTTATATGGCAAAGTGTGAAGGTGAAGGGATTGTGAAGATGTAACTATGGTCTCCAATCAGTTGACTAAAATCAATAAAAGAGAGATTATTCCAGGCTCGACCTAATCCTGTGAGTCCTTTTTAAAAGCCCTTTAAAAAAGGTTCAGTCTTTCTTGAGAGAAGAGGTTGAAAGTAGAAAACATTATCTTGCTGGCTTTGAAGAAACAAACATCAATACTGTGAACTGCCTATGGAGATAACCACATGGCAAGGACCTGAGAGTAGGTGCTAGGTACTGAGAGCATTCTCTGACTAGTAGCTAGGGAAAAAAAACAACAACAGAGCACTCCTTCTTGTACTCACAGGAAAATGAATTCTACCAATATCTTGAATAAGGTTGTAATAAGACCTCGAGCTTCAGATGAGAAGAGAGCCTAATCAACCAGTTTTTTGAGCCTTGTGCAGACCATATCTGAATTTTTGATCTACAGAAAGTATAATGAACACATTATTTTAAGGTATTAATCATAGTAATTTGTTACACAGCATAGAAAACTAAAAACAATTTTTCAATAGACCAGGTGAAAAATGATGATAGCATGGGCTAAGGTGGTAGTGTTAGAGTTAGAAATAGAAAATTAGACAATTTTCAGAGGGGGTAAGTAAATAAAATCTTAAATACCTAATATATTTTGAATATAAAGCTTGAAGAGGGAGTGTTAAGAATACTTTTAAGTTGTCTAGTCTAGTTTTGATCAGCTGAATCCATGATGGAACCAATCACTGAACTAAGAAACATCAAAGGAATAGCTGATAGTGAGTTTGGATTTTAAGGGTTACATGCCATTGACAAATTTGAGAGTAAATATTGCAAAGTGGCAATGAAAATTAAACGACATGTCACAGTGTTTGGCCAAGAGTAAGTATGAATAAGGAAAGAGAGCAGCCAGAAGTTTTAAGAAAATTAAGGGGGTTTGAAATTGTCGGGGAAGAAGTGAACGTGAGTTGACCAGAAAAACAGCAGTAGAATTAATGGTAATTGAGCACCATTTGAGACTGGTGATGAGGAATTGATGATAGAAGTTATAACTTGTTTTGAGACTTTGGCACACAACTTTAAGCTGTCCCATGTGAGTTCTGGCAAAGTGGACAGTGGGGTTTATTTTGAGATAATATCATACCTTGCCTGATGAGAAAGATAAAAAGAAGGTGGAAGAAAGGTGCTAATACGAATAGGGAGGGAAATTAAAGAAACCAGGCAAAAACAAAAATATTTTGTGATAAAGAGGTGAGGCTAAATTATTTAAAGGAAAACAATTAAACATGTCTGTATAATTAAATAGATAAATGAATAGCTGAAGTGCATTTGATATGTAACCCATTTGGTTTGGAGTTCTGTCATCTATAGTAATTGTTTTCTTAGGAAATCCATAGAAAGGTAGTATTGCCATAACTAAAGAAAACATTTTATAAAATTTTTTATTCTACTCCTTCTCCTTTGAGAATTAAAAAGCAAAAAGCAGATAATTAGGTAAAGTGCAAATTTAAAAACCTTCTGTGTCAATACTATATTTTATTTGTTTATATATAAAAACACCTTTAGTGAACTTAGTATACAAATAATATGTATACATAAAACAGTGAAAAAATTGTTCTATGAATTATGGCTGATATTGCATACATATACTAATCATGTGACAAGTTACTTA
Organism: Saccopteryx leptura; assembly: GCF_036850995.1. Taxonomy (NCBI): domain Eukaryota; kingdom Metazoa; phylum Chordata; class Mammalia; order Chiroptera; family Emballonuridae; genus Saccopteryx; species Saccopteryx leptura. The sequence goes on from NC_089504.1 coordinate 54,092,651, forward strand.
ATTGAATTTCTATTTCAATATTTCCAAAGTAGGGATAATAATAGTACATAATGTGGTTTTGTGTGATGATTAAAAGATAGAATACACTTAGCACAAAACTTTAGGGAAATCATGAAACCAAATTACATGTATATTTAACTGGCTTTAACTATACCTGGTTCATGTATTTAAAAAGAGAATAGGCCCTGGCCGGTTGGCTCAGTGGTGGAGTGTCGGCCTGGCGTGCGGAAGTCTCGGGTTCGATTCCCAGCCAGGGCACACAGGAGAAGCGCCCATCTGCTTCTCCACCCCTCCCCCTCTCCTTCCTCTCTGTCTCTCTCTTCCCCTCCTGCAGCCGAGGCTCCATTGGAGCAAAGATGGCCCGGGTGCTGGGGATGGCTCTGTGGCCTCTGCCTCAGGCGCTAGAGTGGCTCTGGTCACAACGGAGCAACGCCCCAGATGGGCAGAACATCGCCCCCTGGTGGGCGTGCTGGGTGGATCCTGGTCGGGCACATGCGGGAATCTGTCTGACTGCCTCCCTGTTTCCAGCTTCGGAAAAATACAAAAAAAAAAAAAAAAAAAGAGAATAGAAAAATGAAGGAATAGATTGCTAGGACAACATGGAAAATACACTTGAAGAATATATTATGTACTTACTGAAATATTGTTATAATTTCCAAATGGCCATAGTTCCAGTATAAATTGGCACATAACAGGTAAGAATACATATAGTAGGTGTTCAATACATCTATTGTAAATTAATAAAGTGGAGAATACTATATAGATTATTATTATATCAAATCAATATATCAATAGGCAGTTGCTCTGACTCAAGAGCTCAGTTGGTTACAGTGTTGTCGCAAAGCCCAGAGGTTGTCAGTTCTATCACCGGTCAGGGCACATACAGGAACTGATTGTTGTTCTTGTTTCTCTCTCTCTCTCTTCCTCTCTCTCTAAAATCAATAAACAATTAAAAAATAACCAGTTAATATTTAGGCAATTACTATATTAATTTAACTATGAGGCAAAGATTTAAAAATGCAACATAATTCTGGTGTTCTTTAAGCATTTATATGTCCTCTAGTATAGCAAGAAACTAAAACAAAATTAACAAAGACAATGAAAAACACAATTACTTCATTTCTTTAATAACTGGTGAGTTAGAAGTTTTTTCTTCTCATATTGCATACAGAATAATTAGTGTTAAGCAATTTGAGTTTGTAAGACAGTGTGATTGAGTAAAACAGAGCAATAATTCATAGAGCACAAGGACTACCAAATTAGTTATTCAGTAAATCCTCCTTTTATAGCACCCAGGGGATCTGATTTCTCCCATTTTATTTATTCTCTGTGTGCACCTGTTTAGCTGTGAGAATTCCACCATCCCGTTACAGCCTCTTGCCCCATTTCACATTTATTGAGGACTGCACACACAGCGATATTGTAAATTAAAGAAGTGCGAAGGAGAAGAGGAAAGAGAAGAATTCTCAAGCAGGGAAGGGTAAAGGGACACAGGAGATGAAACATAAAGTGATTTCACCCTACATTACTGTAAAAAAAGTCTTTTCAGAAAATATGAAATTTTTATAAATATGTTCTGGTAAATTTAAGTAATAATTTATTTTACTGTTTTCTAAATATCTTGAAGTAACTTTTCCTATGTCATACGCAATTAGTCATATCCCCTCTACTCTAACATGTGACATTTGCATTGTAGAAGTAGGTTATGATATGCAATTGACTTTTTTTTTTCTTGTGACATCAACAAAGTACTTGATGGGAAGTTATCGTGATCTGTTTGTTTATCAACAAATTTGCTATAGCATTATCCCGTGACTAAGAATAGTCTCAGCCCAAAAAATCTTTTAGACAAGACTGTCAACCAGAGCTTACTAAAGCTCTTATATTTTCCTCAGAGTGTAAAATAAAAAGTCTAGAAATACTGACCTGGATAAACTTTGTAGAGTGCCTTAAGATTTTTATTTCACTAAAGCCACATTCCATACTCAACAACAGGGGTCGGGAACCTATTGCTCGCGAGCCAGATGTGGCTCTTTTGATGTCTGCATCTGGCTTGCAGACAAAGCTTTAATAAAAAAAATAATAACATTAAAAATATAAAACATTCTCACGTATTACAATCCATTCTTTTCCTATCGCTCACGTTCATGGTTACGGGTGGCTGGAGCCAATCACAGCTGTCTTCTGGGACAACACTAAATTTTTATTGGATAATGCATAAGGTACATGAGTAATTGTATGACTCTCACGGAATTACATTTTAAAGTATGTGGCGTTCTCGGCTCTCTCAGCCAAAAAGCTTCCCGACCCCTGCTCAATAATTTATTACTCAAAAGTTATATTCTTTCCATTTCTATTTTTTTTCCCCTCTGGGCATAATGGAAAGTTGGCTTTAATTAACATTTTATTTGTAGGTCTACAGTCTTGGCCAGGTCAAAAACAAATATCCAAGCAAACACCATATCAAAGTTTTCCATTATCTAAATATGGTATTAGGACATTTAAAAATTAATAAATTAAGACTAGTAATTAACCATTTAGATGACTTTCTAAAGTGATATTAATTTTTACTTATTTACTTCTTGGTTTTGAATTCATTTGACATAAGTTTTTTTTGCGACAGAGACAGAGAGAGTCAGAGAGAGAGAGACAGATAGGGACAGATAGACAGGAAGGGAGAGAGATGAAAAGCATCAGTTCTTCCTTACGGCACTTTAGTTTACATTGATTGCTTTCTCATATGTGTCTTAACCCTGGGGGTTATAGCAGACTGAGTGACCCCTTGCTTGAGCCAGCAACCTTGAGCTCAAGCTGGTGAGCCTTGCTCAAACCAAGTGAGCCCACACTCAAGCTGGTGACCTCAGGGTCTCAAATCGAGTCCTCTTCTCCGTGCTCTGTCCATTGCGTCACTGTCTGGTCAGGCTGACATAGGTTTATTAAGAATAAAATTTGTGTTTATATTTAGAATTATTTTTAATGTCATCTAATCTTATACTCATCGCAAGTAATTTGTCTTAATAAATGGTTTTGTTTATTTAATCCTTAGTTGATTTTTGTTTTAAATTCTGTATTATATTTTACCAACATGCTTTGTGTTACTTTTATTAGAGAAAACAGGAAACCTGGAAACTAAAAATGAAGTACAATATTTCATTTGATTTAACATAGGATTTTACTTTTAATGATTTTTTTGGTTATATTTAAAAACAAAATATTTATTATACTTAATTGAAAACTGGCATTTATTTTATGAAATAAAATTCATATTTTATTTTAAAAATATTTAACCAAACAAGTACTAAAGTAATTGTCAGAGTAAAATGATAAAACTATAAATATTTGACAACTCTCTGGACAACCAAGACTACACAAAGGTAATGATTGTTTCTGGTTCATATAATAATGACAAAAATTTCTCTGACTTAAAGATTTTAAAGAATTGCTTGCTCCAGCACAGTTCTTGGCATATAATAAGTACTAAATTGACGTTTTAAGTATTTAGGAGATTTTAAATGAAAAGGACTCATGCATTTGTAGGGGGTATAACTTTCAGCTTTTCTTTTCTTTTTATAGAGATGTGTAGATAAGAGTGAGCAAATTACTCAATTTTTTCATGCATCAGTTTTCTCATTTAGAAAATAGTGTTAAAATAGTGTAAATAACTCATTAAATACATATACACTTGTATTAATATATTGTAGTACAATGAAAGAGTCTTTTATGCCTTTCTGTGAGGATAGCATGGTAGTTAAACAAATAATATCTCAAACCTGTTGACTAGTTCAAATTCCACCTCAGTATCTTACTAGGTAATAGAGATTGCTGAAGCTGCTATAACAAAATACTACAGACTGGGTAGCTTATAAACAACATAAACTAATTTCTCACTATTCTAGAGGCTGGGATGTCCAAGATCAAAGTGCTGGGATGGCTGCATTTTAGTGAGGGCTTCTTCCTGATTTGTAGCCAATTCCTTATTTCTATGTCCTCTCATGGTGAAAGGGGCTAGAAAGCTTTCTGCATCTCTTTTATAAGAGCACCAATCCCATTAATGAAGTTTTCATCCTCATAATATAATCGCCTCCAAAAGGCTCCACCTTCAATACCATCACACTGGGCATTAGGATATAAACATGAATTTTGAGGAGATACAAACATTCAGGCCATAACACTACTACATTTCAAACAATTTCTTTATATGGCAACTATATAGTGATGTACTTACCTCACAGAATTATAAAAAAGTTATATGGGCAATAGATAAAAACACTTAACACAATGCTGGGCACATTGTAAGCACTTAAACATTGGTTACAATTATTAGAGAATTTTTTAGATCACATTGCTAAGTAATTCTCCTTATTCTTAATATTTTCTCATTAATTGGTTTTGGGAAGCTTTGTCTTATAATTATTTTCTTTTCTTTTTTTCTTTTTTAAATTGAAAAGTGAAATGTTATTTTGCAGTCTGACCTCAGAAACACATGAAAATAGTCTAACCATAATCAATCCAATTGCCTGAAATAATTCAGTCATGTTGGTTTGGACATCTAAATCTTTGAAATGAATAGTATCTTCAAGATAAATAGTTTCTTGTTTTCCTTGTGAAGAAAACTCATATCCAAAGCATACTGGAGTCAGTTTACCAAACAATCACTTTGAATAAGCAACATATACTGCTTAAGTGGTTAAGGAGTGAGACTGCAGGAATTAAGATGCTAGCGCCACCTCTAATTACTTGCATGACTATGTTTAGCAAAATAAAGTTCTGTACTTTAAACAAGAATACTTTGAAAAAAGCAACACTATGTCAATAGAGTTTTGTCTTACAATTATGAATAATAAAAAACAAGCTGTAATAAAGATATTAAGGAACTGAAAGTCAAACTCACTAAAAAGGAGCTTTTGTGAATACAAATGTTATCTTGAATATCACTTATTGGAAGCCGCCTTGATAAGCAACAACTATATTGAGCCTTTGATTATCATAGATGTTTTTGTACATGTTTTATAAATGATAACATATTTGGCTGATGACTTCAAATTGGAAGCCTTGGAACAGACTTTTAAAATATAATGCTTTAAATAAAGTGCAAAACATGCAAATTAGTATGCTTTGCCATCTTTTCCAAATTTTTAAGTATTAATATTGCAATATGATTAAATCTGATGCTATTATTTTGCTCAAATACCTGTTATGGTGTGGCTTTTTTAATTTGTAGTGGTAGCCATTCATAAATACAATACTATTCCACTATCAGATTATTGAAAAATTGCTCTGAATTATCTTTTCTAAATTTTTCTTGTGTGTGTTTTTCCGAAATTGGAAACGGGGAGGCAGTCAGACAGACTCCTGCATGCGCCCGACTGGGATCCACCCAGCATGCCCACCAGGGGGCTATGCTCTGCCCATCTTGGGGCATCGCTCTGCCGCAATCAGAGCCATTCTAGAGCCTGAGGCAGAGGCCACAGAGCCATCCTCAGCGCCCGGGCAAAACTTTGCTCCAATGGAGCCTTGGCTGCCGGAGGGGAAGAGAGAGACAGAGAGGAGGGAGAGGGGGAGGGGTGGAGAAGCACATGGGCATTTCTACTGTGTGCCCTGGCCGGGAATCAAACCAGGGACTCCTGCACGCCAGGCCGATGCTCTACCACTGAGCCAACCGGCCAGGGCCCTCTTTTCTAAGTTTTTAAGTTGGTGAAGAAATACGGGAAATAGTCTTAGTCCTAAATCTCTTTCTTTTGCAACATTCCTGCACCAGCACCATAGCCACGTAAGTCAGGCAACAGTACTACGCATCACACTATTATGGAGTTTGACCCTAGAGTAAGTATCAAAGAGGACACGGATTACTGTAAATAGCATACAATGTTGGTCTTTTATATTTTGGCAGACAGAAGTTTACTGATGTGATCTGAAATTTTCATTTGCAGCCAAAATAAAAATGTTCCATAATGACAAAATACTAGAGTATTTGAGAGCAAATGAAGACCACCACTGAAAACAAATTGTTACCATTTCATAAAAGTTTCATTTGTTGATGAATATTACTTGCTTAATTTGAGTCCTGTAACAAATATTTGAGTTTCATGATTTTCTGAAGTCACATAATGATAATAAAACTAATGTTTTTGAAGTCTGAGGTTTGGAATCTTGAATTTATATGGAAGGACAGTTTATGATCTACAATAACTTTCAGGATTGTGTAAATTAATTTTTAAGCAGTAATCTCTCGCCTGACGAGGCGATGGCTCAGTGGATAGAGCATGGGACTGGGGTGCGGAAGGACCAGGTTTGAGACCCCGAGGTCGCCAGCTTGAGCATGGGCTCCCTGGTTTGAGCAAAGCTCACCAGCTTGGACCCAAGGTCGCTGGCTTGAGCAAGGCCCGCAGTCAAGGCATATATGAGAAAGCAATCAATGAACAGCTAAAGTGTCGCAACGAAAAACTGATGATTAATGCTTCTCATCTCTCTCTGTTTCTATCTGTCTGTCCTTATCTATCCTTCTCTCTGACTCTCTTTCTGTCTCTGTAAAAAAAAAAAAAGTAATCTCTACTCTGAAAAATAACAAAACAGCATAGGTAAATTTAGGACTTGCCTCAGAATCAGAAATTTGGGTTCTAATTTCAGACCTGATAAAAGCCAGCTCAGGACCTCAAGCTGGAAATTTGATGAAGTCATCCATAAGGTTTTCTGGTAATAGGAAGGAAAGAGGAATGGAAGGGAAGGAGTCAGGGGAGGAAAGAAAGAAAAGGGGAAAAAAAGTATTGAAGGTCAAATTATTAGTATATTTGCTTATAAGACAGAGCATACAGAATCTTTGAGATAACAAAATAAATAAGGAAACAAAAGCAAAACAAAGAAACTTAAAATCAACAAAACAAAATAACTAGCTTCTTAAAAATAAACAACAGTAAATCCAAAAGAACAACATATATAAAAGAATGAAAGTGCACAGATTTTTCATTGTATTGTAAATCAACTGTGAAAAAGAATTAATTTGAAGTTTTTGTTGTTGTTTTCATTAGAAACTGTTATGTGATTCAGGATTGATCTATGGCTTCACCATTGTAGAAAAGATTTTTAATGATGTTATATTTAAACAACATGATTTAAATCAGTTGCATGTAACTATATAGTTCCAGGTTAGAATACTGTTTAATTTCAGTGGGTCTCATTGTCTCTGAGATGAAATGTGAATCACACTATCCACCATCAGAAATAGTAATTAAACTGAGAAAATAGATGAGAAAATGGTCAGCATAATGCATGATTCAACTCAGGTAACTCAGTAAATATTAGTGCTTTATTATTAACATTGCCGATTTTAAAAGTTGGCATTAAAACAATCTGGAATTTAAAAAAATCTAAAAACTGTTCTTTACTCAGATCAATTTCATATAAATTATGGGGTTCTGTAGCATTATTTAATGTGATAAATGGGCAATAAAATATTCATAGTTTCAAAGGAAATAAATAAATGAAAGCATGGATTACAGAAATGTGTAATTTTCAGGTATGCAGAGTATGACCAAGGAGAGAAGATACCTTATACAACTAGGAAAGAAAATCTGCATTACTTAATAGAGCAGGGAACCAATTAAGAACAGTCCCCTATCCAGTTTAATTAGGCTAACTACAGGTAAGGGAATCCTATGGTACAGGGAGGAGCATTAGGTAGTAAATTCTCACTGCATCTCTTTCATCTATGACCCCTCCACTGTGACAATGTTAAAAATATGTAATGTTTGACTTTCACCCAGCATTACCTTGTAAATGTAGAATTAAAATAAATAAACACTTTTACACTGCTAGTAAGTGAACTCCAGGTCTACCCCAATGCAGTAAAGGAACGAACATGTTACTTGTTCTCTTAATTTTTTGTCCAGATTACCACCAGATTATGGTACACTGACATCTAAATTCGGGTCTAGTAAATTGTTACCTTGCAAAAATCTGTATATTTATGTTGGAAAAAGATATTTTAAACATTCACCATGTGGTGCCAAGAAATAAGCTTTAAAATACTGCTGAAATGCAAAACCAGAAGGTGAAAAGAAAAACTGTAGTTTTCTTCTATGGTTATTTGGCTGCAACTTTGACTTATTTTTAATTTTCTTCATTTTCAGTGTTTCAAAAAGACACGCAGTGGAAACTGGATCTTGTTTTGCCCTTCACATACTGATTTTAGTAATGAAACAATAATAATCCACAAGGGGGCAGGAAACTAATATCAAAAACAAAACAAAGCAAAAAAAAAAAAAAAAAAAAGAGGGAAAAGTTCTAGTCCAGTCAAAAACATGTATTTATTCATGAATGCAAAATAGAAAAGGACAACTCTGCAAATTGAACTCAACTTGTTTAAATGAAAGCAGAGTTTGTAAGGTTAAAAAATGATGTATTTACCTGATATATGTAGAGATGCTAGAGTCAACAAATAAAAACTTAGTATCTAGGAAGAATGCAGCATTTCTTTTTAGTTGTTTCAATTTATATTAAGGTTCTTAATTCATGTAGACTTTTCCTTTTACTCACCTGTAATGCAGCATATTTTAATAAGAGAAAATTTCTTTATAGATCTCTGAGTAAAATGCTGAAGTTACTGAGATTTCATGGGTAGAGAACCAGGACATTGCAGGAACTGAGATTTTACTATTTGAAATACTAATATGAAAGGTGAAAACCTCTCAGGTCATGTTCTTGCTGAAACTCTGCTCTTTAAGCAGTGAATACAGCTGAAACAGAGGAATAATAAACTCTACAGGGTGGAGAAAAAATATGTTCATAGTTGTCCATATGGAAAATAACACAATAACTAATTAATAATTCAAGAATAAACTTTTTGTTTTGCACACTCACAACTGTAAACCTACTTTTGCCTCCACCCTGTATAGCAAGACTATTAGGGAAAATGATTACTGTAAATTAATATTAAACAATTTTCCACATCATAACATGTATAAATATGTGTGTCTATGCTTAAAATAATCTATATTTACAACTTTACCAATAGCTATTTATCTATTTTCTTTAAATAGCTCATGGGTTTTTGTGAATACACAGTTAGGAAATATTATGATAATACTAGCAAAGATAAAAGAAAGAATATCCCTCAGAATTTAGGTTTTTGTAAATTAAGTAAAAAAAAGGAATTATCAAAACTTCATTTTTATCTACATGACTATCATGACCTTACTAGCCATAGCAGTTAGCATTTCACTTGTTAAATAATTTCAGAATGAAAAACATATTTAGAATTATATTTTGTGATTCATACCTAAAAATGAATGCACAATTCCAGCGTCAAGGTAATAAGGGATTATGATTTTTATAATCTCTCAAGTGTTCTGCCATCTGAATCTAAAATGGCTTTGTAGCTAATAGTACAAGCAAGGAAACTCCATGTTTAGAGATTTAGCATAATATAATAAGTATTATTTCATGTGAGTATATTTTAAAGGCACTCATTTAAAGCAATTTAGCTTATCAAATTACTTTGCATGTAGGAAGCAGTATTTCTGACATACACTCATAAATTAATAAAAAAACATTTATTGAGCACTCATGCTGTGTATGTACTTAAAATTTGCTAGGCATTTTAGAAAGATACAGTAAATGTAAGACATATTTAAGTTTCTCAATAAGAAACAGAAATTTAGCATAATTTCATACATTGTTACCAAGCGATCACAGGCAAACTCAAGACCAAGATTTGTGTGGTTTCTCTAATAATGTACAGTCAGTTCTCTGGGTTATTCTGTAGTGAATCTCAAATGAAAAATCAGAGTTATATTCTCAATCAGATGCAATTGTCCAATTAACTAATCTAATGCAAATAATCTGAAGATCTGCAGATGTGAGCTATATTTAAAACATTTTAAACACCAATATATACATATCACTAGCAGCATAGGTTGGGAACATATATTGCAAACAAACAGTAATCCCTAATACAAGATAAACTAAATTTTGTAGAAAAAGTAGTAATCAAATTTTCATACAACTTTGTAATTATTGATAGCCAAATTGTTTTAATGGTGTGATGAGAACGTTAGAACCATAGCCATGCATCCAAAACACACAAAACAAAAGAAGAAAGTTAATTTATAAAATAGAAAGAGAAAGGAATATGTCTTCCTAGGAAAGTCTACGGTCCTCCTGCAGGAAGGAACACTGCAAACATATCAGCATCTTTATTGAGTGGTAATAATAAGCCTTTTAAATTTTAATAAAACGACTTGAAGCCATATAAACAACTGTCAACATTTAAGGAGCATGGTAAATCAGATAGTATTTATTTTGAAAAGGCTTTATGACACAGTTGTTTATTCAGCAAAACAAAACTGTTCCCTGTGTCCATTAACGAGCCTGGCTTTGTGCGGCTCAGACTTCCGCGGGGCTGACTCCGGTTTGGAACCATTTCACACTAATTAGAAATAACAGAAAAGGCGGTGTTCATAAGCGCTACAGCTCTGGGTCTCTTTGAACAGCTCTCTCCCAAAATTAACTCTGTTGTAACTCTGCGTGAATAATAGCTTTGTGGCAACAGTTTAGAGAAATATATTGTTAATATTGTCATCTTGCTGAGCAAAATACTAGGGCAAATTTTACAAAACAGCACAAGACAAAATAAGTGAAATTGTGAAGCTTTGAAAGACACAGTTTGCAATTCAGTTTTATTTCTAAGACTCCCTTCATAATGATTTTTAAAAACATCACAAACAGGTAAGAAAAAAAATCAGTGGAAATAAAAAAATAGTTGTTTACAAATTATATTTAAGAATCAATTATTTATTGATACCAGTACAATAGAGTTAACTATATATAGGCAGTTTCTTTTTCAAATAACACATATAAAGCAAAACATTGTATCTTAGTTTGATGCAAATAAATTATCAAACTTAAAAACGGAAGGCCCTGGCCAGTTGGCTCAGTGGTAGAGTGTCGGCCAGCATGTGGATGTCCCAGGTTCAATTCCTAGTCAGGGCACACAGGAGAAGCGTCCGTCTGCTTCTCCACCCCTCCTCCTTTCACTTACCTCTCTCTCTCTTTTTCTCTCTTCCCCTTCTTCAGCCACGGCTCAATTGGAGTAAGTTGGCCCCAGGCGCTGAGGATAGTTTCACCGCCTCTGCCTCAGACACTAAGAAGAGCTCAGTTGTGAAGCATTGGAGCAATGCCCCAGATGGACAAAACATCGCCCCCTAGTGGGCATGCTGGGTGGATCCCAGTCAGGGCACATGCAGGAGTCTGTCTCTCTGCCTCCCCTCCTCCCAATGAATAAAAAATAATAAAATAATTATTTTATTTTATTTATTTATTTATTTATTTATTTTGTATTTTTCTGAAGCTGGAAACCGGGAGAGACAGTCAGACAGACTCCCGCATGCGCCCGACCGGGATCCACCCGGCACGCCCACCAGGGGCGACGCTCTGCCCACCAGGGGGCGGTGCTCTGTCCCTCCGGGCATCGCCCTGCCGTGACCAGAGCCACTCTAGCGCCTGGGGCAGAGGCCAAGGAGCCATCCCCAGCGCCCGGGCCATCTTTGCTCCAATGGAGCCTTGGCTGCGAGAGGGGAAGAGAGAGACAGAGAGGAAGGAGGGGGAGGGGTGGAGAAGCAAATGGGTGCTTCTCCTATGTGCCCTGGCCGGGAATCGAACCCGGGTCCCCCGCACGCCAGGCCGACGCTCTACCGCTGAGCCAACCAGCCAGGGCCAAAAAAATAATAAAATAATTCTTAAAAAATATATTTAAAATGGCATTCATAGTTAGCAAGCCACAGAAATTTTACAAAGTTTTTGAAGTAAAATGTGCCTTAAAATTCATATAAGATTGTGCATAACCCAGAGATAAAAAGAAACACTTTTTTGAAAAATAGAAATGCAAAATTGAATCTAGGCCCTGACCTAGATACAACAAAATATCCAATAAAGTCAACACCGACAACAACAACAACAACAACAAAAATAGAAGAAGAAGGAAAAAAAAGAAGAAAAAGAAGGTTGTCACACTTTGAAAAAAATTTATTCCATATGCATATTGGTTACCCTATGAAGGTAGGTTTCTGATGATTACTTGGTTGGACTATTCATGGGATTGTATGCATTTTCCCATCTCCAGAAAAGATCTTAAAAAAATAACTATAAAAGAAATGAAAATTAATAATATAATTAGAAACCCTGCACATCAGTCTCAAATTAAAAGTTGTTTGCTACTGTGTCAGCATCCAGTTGGGTAAAGAGAGAAGTTAAGTTCTGCTTGTTAACATAGCTTTGAAATTTAGCAAGGTCAACAGTATAAATAGGCTTTTTACCAGAGAATCTTCCATCCCTTGAATAAAATAATTTTTTAATGACAACCAGGTTCAAGATTCTTTTTTTTAGTTGTTTTTGTTTGTTTTTCATAGTTTTATTTAGTGGGAGAGAGAAAGAGAGAAAAAGAGACAAACAGGAAGGGAGAGAAATGAGAATATCAACTAATAGTTGCAGCACCTTAGTTGTTCCTTGATTGATTTCTCATGTGTGCTTGACTGGGAGTGGGGAGCACAGTCAAGCCAATGACTCCTTACTCAAGCCAGTTACCTTGGGTTTAAGACAGTGACCATAGGGTCATGTCTATTTTCCCACACTCAAGCCGATGACCCTAAGGTCAGGCTGGCCCAGCCCGCACTCAAGCTGTATGAGCCCACGCTGAAGCCCATGACCTCATGTTTGGAACCTGGGTCCTCAGCATCCTAGGCTGACGTTCTATCCACTGTGCCACCATCTGGTCAGGCAAGATTCTTGATATACTAAAATGAATAAGCCTACGTTTGCTCTCAAGCACCAGACATTTAAAAAATAATAATAATAGGGACAATGACTAATTTATACAATGTACTGTAGAATCACAAAATAGATGAATTCTGAAAAGGAGGAAAAGCTTCATACAGAATGTAAAACTTGAGATGAGTCTTGAGATATAAGAAGAGAGGAATTTGATATAAATATGTTACTTATAAAACAGACTTATTCCCTAGGAAACACCAACAAAAGGATGATATGAGAAGGATGTAAGTGAACAAGAAACAAACAAACAAAAATAAAAAACAAAAAAACCCCAAAGCCTTGCTAAGAAAGAGGTATTGTATTTTTCTCCAGATTTCTTTCATACTGTCTACATTATCAAATTTCCAAATTTAATGCCACTCGGCACATAGTTGTTGATAATCTACTCAGTGCTTTATACTATTAGAAAAGCTTATACAATTATATTGGGAATTGAACCTAAAAGGTTGTAATTAAATCACAATGATAGACAAATGCATACTAAATATAGGGCGATTTAAAAGATTGGGAAAGTGCAAATGAAGGAAAATTTTATTTTAATGAGTAATCAATGTGTTAAATGTCAAAATTTGGTTTATCAAGTAATTGAGGTATAAATATATTTAAATGTGCAAAGATAATTTTTTTTTTTTTTTGTATTTTTCTGAAGGTGGAAACGGGGAGAGACAGTCAGACAGACTCCCGCATGCGCCCGACCGGGATCCACCCGGCTCGCCCACCAGGGGGCGACGCTCTGCCCACCAGGGACGATGCTCTGCCCCTCCGGGGCGTCGCTCTGCCGTGACCAGAGCCACTCTAGCGCCTGGGGCAGAGGCCAAGGAGCCATCCCCAGCGCCCCGGCGAGGGGGAGGGGTGGAGAGGCAGATGGGCGCCTCTCCTGTGTGCCCTGGCCGGGAATCGAACCTGGGACCTCTGCATGCCAGGCCGACGCTCTACCAGTGAGCCAACCAGCCAGGGCCAAAGATAATTTTTTAAAAGAAGTAAAAGTTATTGGGGGGAGCCTGTAAATATTCTCACAGGAATAGAAAGATCACAGTTGGACGTCAGTAAATTAGAAAAGAGATGAAACTATGTATGAGTCATTAAAATTACCTACGTTGGGGGAAGATGCATTCAAACATTAGCATTAACAGAGTTTCATTCTGTAGAATCTAATTAACTTTGCCTAGAATGAGATCACAGCATTAATATTTTTCCCTTTAAATCCTCCATGCAATTCTAATGTTTAACCAAGATTGAGAACAAATTGACTATAACTGTTAAATGACCAATCTTAAAAATGTTAAGTGAAAAATCCATTTTCCTAAAATAATACCACTTATAAACTGTTGATACAGTTAAAGTGAATTTACTAAAGGCACTGAAAAATTACAAATGTCACTGCTACCTTTGTACCACTCTATTAAGATAAAAAAAAGTTGTGTATAAAATAGTAATACGGAGTGTTTCTTAGAGGTTAGTCTCCTCTTTCCTCTTTTTCTCTGCAATTAATATTTCAAATAATAAATTTACAGAAAACAGTATCTAAAAATTAACATTATTCTGAGTAACTTAAACAACTTTTGTAAAAAAGCAATGTTTCCTATTAGCATATTTTACTCTAAAATTCATTTGAAATTAGAATTATGCTGGTATGTTATTTGGACTGATGGATTTTAACCCAATTAAATGCTCCTATGAAGACAGAGTTGAATCAAATGACGTAGGACTCCTGGAACTCTAAATTTTAAGGGACTAAGAGTCTTCTTCCAACTCTGGTATAGAGCAAGTAAAGGCCATAATTGAGGCTCATTAATACAGATTTGCAAATTTAAGGCAAGGATACCCTTTTCTTGACCTTAAACCTTAATAGTACATTGCACACTTATAAAAATGGGTCATAACTCTTTAAAAGCAACCTACAGGTTTTCTTGCCATTTTAACAAGTCCACGATAATCCCATTCTTAGACTCACGAAAAAGACAATGATTTGAAAATGCTGGAAGGCAGGTCAGTACATTTTAACACATTAAAACTGTCATAAAAGTGTCTTCCAAACTTAATACCATGTAAGTGAAGATAAGGTCTACATTAGTTAGTATCCAAAAGTTAAGGCCGTTCTCAGATGTTTGCTTAGGAAGGCAGAGTTGCCTGGTGGCAGGTTTGCAAACAGTACAGGCAGTTTAACTTGGTTCAGACTTTGCCCTCTCTGACTGACACCTTGAGCAATCAAGGTAGCAATTAAATCTCAATTTCTTCACCTGTAAATTGGGGGTTATAAAAATCACTTTCATCACATAGCACAGTTGTGTAAGAAATAATACGTAGTGTTCAGCACCAAAGCAATTAATATAAATTAGCTGTGACCTAAAAACCCAGCAGAAAAAAAAATCATGTAAATCTCATTTTAGGCAAATTTTTCTTTATCATATGTAGTGCAATCCTTAGAATAACATAAAGAAATCTTATTTCAAAAATCTAGCCCTGGCCGATTGGCTCAGCAGTAGAGCGTCAGCCTAGCGTGCGGAGGACCCGGGTTCGATTCCCGGCCAGGGCACACAGGAGAAGCGCCCATTTGCTTCTCCACCCCTCCGCCGCGCCTTCCTCTCTGTCTCTCTCTTCCCCTCCCGCAGCCAAGGCTCCATTGGAGCAAAGATGGCCCGGGCGCTGGGGATGGCTCTGTGGCCTCTGCCTCAGGCGCTAGAGTGGCTCTGGTCGCAACATGGCGACGCCCAGGATGGGCAGAGCATCGTCCCCTGGTGGGCAGAGCGTCGCCCCTGGTGGGCGGGCCTGGTGGATCCCAGTGGGGCGCATGCGGGAGTCTGTCTGACTGTCTCTCCCTGTTTCCAGCTTCAGAAAAATGAAAAAAAAAAAAAAATCTATCCAGTGGCCCTGGCCGGTTGGCTCAGTGGTAGAGTGTTAGCTCGGTGTGAGGAAGTCCCAGGTTTGATTCCTGGACAGGGCACACAGGAGAGGCACCCATCTGCTTCCCCCTTCCCCTTCTTCTTTCTCCCTCTCTCTTTCTCTCTCTCTCTCTTCTCATCTCGCAGCCAAGGCTCCATTCGAGCAAAGTTGGCCCAGATGCTGAGGATGGCTTCATGGCCTTCAACTCAGGTGCTAGAACGACTGTGATTATAACAGAGCAACGCTCCAGATGGGCAGAGCATTGCCCCCTAGTGGGCATGGATTCAGGTTTTTCACATGCAGGAATCTGTCTCTCTGCCTCCCTGCTTCTCACTTCAGAAAAAAAAAAAATCTATCTATATAAAAATGCATCTCAGCCCCAAGAAAAAAATTGCAATTTCGACCGTAAAAACAGTGGTAATATAAGGTAGTAGGACAAAATATAATAAGCTTATTTTCCTTTAAAATATGGCTTTAGGATTGCATCCACACTGTCTTATGCTCTATTTTTATTTTTTATTTTTTTACTATACAGAAAAAGTGTTTAATTGTGAATGTTAACACTGGTCTTTTTCAAATAAATACAGTATAATTTAGAAATTTCTTAAAAATAGACATAAAAATCAATCATAGATAATAAATTACTTATGTATACATATAATAAAAATATTTGCAAAATAGGATTTTCAGGCAAGAAATTATTGATCCATAAGAACATGACAGTTTCTAAATATTTCAGTGGTAGTTAATGACAGGGCTCAGACTAGAACTCCAATTTTTTTTATTTAAATAGCTTTGTATTTTTGCAATTATAATTCTAATTGCAGTCTGCAACTATATATTTTAAATTTTATTTTGATTACTTTTTTTCCTCCTACTAAAGTATAAGCTTCAATGTATCTGTTCTATCATCCTTGTGTTTTAGTAAAAGACCAGAACATAATTGAAATTTTAAAATAAATGAGGAGAAACTTGAGTGTTAACACAACACTTTAAAATATAACAAGAAAATGTCATTCTTTTATGAACATATTTCTAAATTAAAATACTAAGTGTATTCATGATTTATAAATCAGTTGAATTGTTTCAATTAAGCTTAAATATTTTTATTGAACATGAGTAAATAGTTCTAACTAGAATCTAAGAGATCTAATATAAAATGTAATACTATGAACAGTATTTGATTTTAAAAAGTTGTCAAATGATGACAAGGATGATGAAGATGATGATGATAAGAAAAAAAATTAAGAAATGCCTTTTAACCCCATGGTTTCATTCCAATGAAATGTAAATTGTATTTCTAAATTTTTTTAATGTTGCTATATAGATGTCCATAAATATTTTTTTGGGCAGAAAAAAGAAAATTTATGACTTTAAACAATTAAAAATATGTTTTTATATGATTTTTATGGTTCTTCATAATCCTCTCCCACAATTAGAAACCCTCTTGTGTGTTCTTTCTTTGTTTCAAAAATTTCTCTTGTATATACTACCATGTTAATAGCATATATCCTAGCCACTAAAGCATCCACAGTTCTAGAATTAGTTCACATATGGGTAAATATGACCACCTTTCAGAATTAATTGTATAGTGATTAATGAAGTTACAAGTAGTGAAGACCTAGAGAGAACCATGTGCCTAATTACACTTAAAAAGGTGAATTAAAACAATTAGTAAAATAATTTGTATAACTTTTTTATATTTTTATAACTTCATTATTTAATAGTTTATCATAAGAGTTACCATAATTATACTGAGGGTTTTTTGTGCATTTCATCCAGTTTTTTCAATAATATCTTACATAGCCATAGTACACTGTAAACAAACAATTTAAAATGGCCCTTTCAAGTTTAATTTATGGGCATCACTAGTGAATTCTACCAAACATTCAAAGAAGAGTTGGTACCTATCTATATCAAACTCTCCCAAAAAAATTAAAGAAGAGGCAATATTTTATAAGATATTTTATGAGACAAAAACAGTCATGATAACAAAACCTGAAAAGGACAACACACAACAAAGAAAACTACAAACTAATATCTCTAATGAATACAGATGCAAAAATCCTAAACAAAATAATTGCAAATTGAATACAACAATGCAATTTAAAAAATTATACATCACAATCAAGTGGGCTTTATTCTACGGGCACACGGATGGTTCAACAAATGCAAATTAATCAATGTAATACACCAAATTAATAAAACAATAATAATAATATGACCTTATTAATTGATGCTGAAAAAGCTTTTCATAAGATAAAACATGCATTTATAATTAATACACTGAACAAAATTAGTATAAAATAGTTACCTCAACATAATAAAGATCATATATGACAAACCCTCAGCCAATATCATATTTAATGGTTAAAAACTGAAAGTTTTTCTTCTAATATCAGGAATAAGACAAGGATACTCACTCTCACCACTCTTATTCAACATAAACCTGAGAGTCCTAGTCAGAGCAATCAGACAAGAGAAAGAAATAAAAGGCATCCAATCTGGGAAGGAAAAAGTAAAAGTGTCACTTTGTGCAGATGACACAATTCTATGAATAACAAATCCTAAAAACTCAATTGAAAAAACTATTGAAGCAATAAATATATAAATACTGTAAAGTTGCAAGATTCAAAATTTACATATAAAAATCTGCTGCCTTCTTATATACTAACAATGAAATTTCAGAAAAAGAAATTTAAAAAATTATTTTTATAATTGCAACCAAAATAATAAAATACATAAAAATAAACTTAACAAAAGATGAAGGACCTATATACTAAAAACTATGAACCATTATTAAAAGAGATTTAAAAAATACAATAAAATGAAAAGGTATTTCATGTTCATGAATTAAAAGAATCAAAATGGTTAAAATGGCCTGACCAGGTGGTGGCAAAATGAACAGAGCTTTGGACTGGGACACGGAGGACCCAGGTTCAAAACCCTGAGGTCACCAGTTTGAACACAAGTTCATCCAGCTTGAACACAGGCTCATCCGGCTTGAATGCAGGTTCACCGACATGGGTGCAGTCTCACAAGCTTGAGAGCAGGGTCCCTGGCTTGAGTGTGGGATCATAGACATGACCCCATGGTTGCTGGCTTGAACCCAAAAATTGCTGGCTTGAAGCCCAAGGACTCTGGCTTGAGCCCAAGGTCACTGGCTTGAGCAAGGGGTCATTCAGTCTACTATAGTCAGGTCAAGGAACATATGAGAAAGCAATGAATGAACAACTAAGGAGATGCAATAAAAAACTGATGCTTCTCATCTCTCTTCCTGTCTGTCTGTCCCTATCTGTCCCTCTCTCTAACACTCTCTCTGTCTCTATAAAAAAAAGTTCAAATGGCCATATTACCTAAAGCAATATACCGATTTAATGTAATTCCTACCAAAATCCCAATGTCATTTTTTTAAAGAAATAAAACAAAACAAAACATTTTGTATGGAACCACAAAAGATCTCGAAACCCAAAGCAATCCTGAGAAAAAGAATAAAGTCAGAGATCAAACTACCTGACTTAATTATACTACAGAAGTACAATAATCAAAGCAGCATGGTACTAGCAGAAAGAACAGACACATAGACAGCCAAAAAGAATTGATATACCAGAAATAAAACCACATATATGAGCAAATAACACTGGGGAACAAATTTTTTTTCATTTTCTGCTGCATGAGTTTTTAGAACTTTTTCTATGTATTTCTGTATCACAAATTCTAAATCTGAAATTCATTTTTTGGTGCATGCTCTAGTTTTTGTGCAATTTTAAATTTTTTTGTTACAGCAAATGGCATGCATTGGTTTTTAAATTAAAGTTAAAGGGCAACAACTCTTGGATTGAACATAACCACAAGGCAATTAATGTTTTACAAACATTACTTTTACATAATTGTAGTTGTTTTTAAATGTAAAAAATTATTATCTGATTAAAAACACCCTCTTCTTTTGTTTTAAGACTGATTCATGGCTTCTTTGAGTAGGCGTAAATGGAAGAATAGTCCTGTCACCTTCTGTTATATATATGGCTGTTACACACTTAAACGACAAAGATGCAATATTTCATCATTTGTGACACGTGCATATATTGCCTATTTTCAAGTTCCCCTTGGCAATCAAAACAAGAATTGGGCTCTTCATATTGTATGTCATAATTGTGAGGAAATGCTTCATGACTGGACAAAAAAAAAATGCAAAGGAATGCCTTTTGGTATTCCCATGTTTTGGCGTGAACCTAAGGACCAAAGCAGTGACTTATTTCTCTCTGATCCATACAAAGGGCATCGACAAGAAAAAACGGCATATGATCACATATCCTAATATTCCTTCAGCAATATGACCTATCCCACACTCTGAGACACTCCCGGTTCCAGTTTTCAATGGTTTTATTTCTTCTAAGGATGAAGAAAGTGAACATGGTGATCAAGTGTATTTTGATAAGATGCATGAGGAAATGGTTGTAGAATCTGAAGGGTCTTCTTCTGATGCCAAGCACTCATCAACCCAAATTGAATGACTTAGTAAGAGATTTGGGCCTATCAAAGAAAGCAGCTTTATTAGCCTCCACATTCAAGAAAAGAATGTACTTCACCAGTCAGCTAAAGTATCCCATTTCAGGAAGCATGAAAACCTTTATGTGGACTTTATTTCCGAAAACACTTTGTTGACTGTCATGATATCAGTAGTCTTCTCAGCCAGCTAGGTGTTACCACTTACAGTCCAACAGAATGGCAGCTATTTCTTGACAGCTCTAAACAGAGTCTGAAATGTGTTCTCCTACACAATGGCAATGTTTATGAAGCAGTTCCAATTGGTTATTCAACTCATCTGTGAGAAGATTATAATGACATAAAAATTGTCCTCAACTTTCTGAAGTATGAGGAGTATAACTGGATCATTTGTGTGGATCTTAAAATGATAAATTTCCTGCTAGGACAACTAAGAGGTTTCACAAAGTGTTCTTGCTTTCTGTTTTTGTGGTACAGCCAAGCTCGGGAGAAACAGTGGACACAGAAGGAGTGACTGAATCGTGAAGCTCAGGAAGTAGGGATGCAAAATATTGTGAATGAATCTGTAGTTAGTCGAGACAGGATAATTTTTCCCCCACTTCACATCAAACTTGGCTTAATAAAGCAGTTTGTTCAGGCTTTGAATAGAAAAAGTGAATGCTTTCAACATATTTTTTCTGCTTTTCCTGCCTTGTCTTTTGAGAAGATAAAAGCAAGTGTATTTGATGGATCTCAAATTCGAACCCTCATACGTAACAAAGAATTTGCCAGGAAGATGAATAAGGAGGAGAAAGCACCATGGCAGTCTTTTGTGGCAGTTACAAAGAACTTCCTTGACAACAAAAAAGCAGAAAACTATGAACTTCTGGTTCAAAGGATGCTATTGGCTTTCTGCAACACTGGATGTAACATGAGCTTTAAGATTCACTTCCTGAACAGTCACCTTGATAAGTTTCCCGTAAATCTTGGAGCTGTTACTGATGAGCAGACTACTGCTGGAGCATCAAACGAGATTGTCCTCAACGAATATAAAACAAAAGAGCTAGAAACGCAAATTTTTACCTGAATAGAATTTAAATAAGTTTTGCGCAAATTTTATGATTAAATTAAATGTTTTAATATGTTCTATTTTGAAATTGTAGACAAATTCTGATGCAATCATATCTTTTAGTGTATTAGTGTAGTTACTACATTATATAAATTATTATATTTTCACAAATATGATGCCCAAGAAGACATTCTACTTCATTATGTTAAACTAAATGTTGAAAATTTTACAATAAGATGAAAATCTAAAATCTTGAATTGCATAAAAACTGTAGCTTACAGAGAAAAACTAATGTCAGATTTGAGATCAGCACACTCGAATTAGGTAAGAACAAGTATTTTTGTGGACGCAACATAAATTATGTTCCCCAGTGTAATTTTTTAAAGGAAAGTTTATTTTATTTATTATAATATTTTTATTTAAAATTTTTAATTCGTTGATTTTAGCCAAAGAGAAAGTGGGGGAGAGAAAGAGAGAGAGAGAAGAACATAAATCTGATTTTGTATGTGCCTTGACCAGAGATTGAACTAGCAACCTCTGTGCTTCGGGCCAATTCTCTAACCAGCTGAGCTATCTGACCAGGATTATGAACAAATAATTTTTAACAAAAAAGACAAAACCACAAAATAGAGAAAAGAAAGCCTCTTTAGTAAATAGTGCTGAGAAAATTGGAATGCCACATGCAAATGAATGAAATTAGATTACAGTTTGTCCTCATGAACAACGATTAATTCAGAATGTATCAAATACCTAAATATAAAAACTGAAATAATAAATTACATAGAAGAACACATAGGTACTAAACTTATGAACCTCAGTTGTAGATAATTTTTTATGAATTTGACCCCAAAGGCAAGGAAAATAAAGGTAAAAATAAAATATAAATAAATGGATCTTTTTTAAACTAAAATGCTTCTGCACAGCAGAAGAAACTGGCAACAAAACCAAAAAAGCAACCAACCCAATGAGAGAAGATATTTGCAAACAACAGATCTAACAAGGAGTGACTATTCAAACTATTAATATATAGAGGCCTCAGAAACTAATACCAAACAAGCAAACCATCCAATTAAAAAATGGACAGAAAACATGAACAAACACCTCTCCCAAGAAGACATGCAAATGTTCAACAGGTATATGAAAAGATGTGCAACTTCACTAGCTATTAGGGAAATGTAAATCAAAGCTACAATGAAAAACCACCTCACACCTGTTAGAAAGGCTGTTATACAAGGCAAGTAATAACAAGTGTTTGAGAGGTTATAGAGAACAGGTAACCCTTATTCCCTGATGGTTGGAATGTAAACAGATAGAGCTACTATGGAAAACAGTATGGTGAGTCTCAGAAAATTAAGAATAGAGTTAGTACCTGACCCAGCAATCCCTCTTCTGTGTATCTACCTGAAAAACTCTCAAACATTTATTCACAAAGATATATGCACCCCTATGTTCATTGTAGCATTATTCATGATGACTAAGATATGGATACAACCAAAGTATCCTTCAACAGAAGGTTGGATAAAGAAGATGTGTTACATATATATTATGATATACTACTCAGTCACAAGAAAAGATGAAATACTGCCATTTGCAACAACATGGATGGACATTGAGAATATTATGCTAAGCAAAATAAGTCATTCAGAAAAAGCTAAAAACTATATGATTTCACTCATATGTGGGATATAAAACTAAAACTCACAGGCACAGACAACAGTATGGTAGTTAACAGAGGGAAGAGGGAGGGAGACAGTGGAGAATAAGGGGGCTAAATAAATGGTGACAGAAAATTATTTGACTTTGGGTGGTGGGAATACAATTCAATATACAGATCATGTATCATAGAAATGTACACTTGAAACCTATATGACTCGATTTACCAATGTCATCCAATAAACTTAATTTTTAAAAGTACAGACACAAAACAGAATCAGGAATAACCTTTAGGGTTTTAATTAGTATAAAACTATAAATAGAAGAAAACAAGTTTGAATAGTTATTTTTATTTTAAAAAGTTTATTTGGGTTAGCATATGGTCTTCAAATAAATTTTTTAAAGTAAACTCAGTTTATTGCCAACAGAGTATCTCCCCTGTAAGAGTATTTGTAAAGCTCCAAAATGTTTTGATGCTCTGTTTTTCATGTCTTTGAATAACCAGTAAATGAATGTGTCAAGTATCGTCCCAGAATGTGCTCTCTACCATTAATAGAAGGCTAAAGAAGAGTGTCTAAGAAAAACCAGTGTAATCTATTGATGATTAGCTCAGCTCATATGCCTACCTTGAAAATATTCTTATGTAAATGATGGTGACATTATAATAGAGTTAATATAAAGATTTTAAAAAATTGTCATTAAAGACAAATATAAATTGTCTCCTGTCTTCATAAATTGCTTGTTCTCTTACTACCCCTCTCCTTAATATTTAATAGTTTAATAAAATATGTGAAGTGTAGGAAATATTTGTAAGAAAGATTTGCATAGGCTAATAGCTCTTCCCTTTATGTATTAAATCAGTACATATTATATATGATTTTCAAAAATGAATGCAAAGTCTAGGTATAATAACAAACACATAGGATTGCAATCAAGCTTGAAATTAAATTTTATTTTACAGTTTATTTATTGTATAACTTTGAGCGTAAGGTTAAATTTTCTTGGTCTTTACATGCATCCTTTATAAAACGAGAGTAATAACAACTATCCTGTATTATAATTGTCAAAATTAAATAAGGAATTCTTTTTAAAGTGCCCAGTTGTTTTATGGCTGCTATGTGGAGTGCACTAAACAGCTCCAGGGGTTATACAACAGAACTCAGTTCCTATTACCACTGTCCTGACTCATAGTTATGCTTTAAAAATGGAAGTAATAATAGTGATCACTGTTATTATTAAAGATGATAATGTGGATTAAAATGACATGTATTTTAATTTACAGTGTGCATCACTGAATACTTGTGAAAAACTATTAAACATTTTACAATGTCAGTACTTAGAGGAATCACTTGATTGGAGAACTGAAAACAACATGCTTAAATCAAGTTGAGAAGAGCAAAGGATAAATTCCTGTGGAAAAAACAAACTTGAATGGATGGTCATTCTTTCCAATTCTGCCATTCAGGGTAGCAGATAGTCACATTTAAGGATAGGAACATACATCTGAACAAGAGTTGGGCACTAAGATCAGATAGAGTCTGAGAGAGATAGGTCCTGAAGTCCCCAAAAAACTACATTTAGGGCCTTAGATCAAATGGATATCAAAATTGGGGCAAAGCTCCAGGCAGTAGACAGTAAAACTGCCAGTGTTTAGAGTAGTGAAACTAATCATCTAATAGCTGTGAATCCACTGAGTTAAAAAATACATCCCATGTGAAGTAGAAGTAGTAGTCCAAAGCTACTGGCCATGCCACCAGGACATGAAGGGCCCTCAGGAAACAGCCTGATGGGCCATAAATGATGAACTGTGTGGTTTCTGAGGCAATTGACTTTTATTCTCTGTGATTTGGCTTAGTGCTAAGGAAATAAAAATTTTCTGTTAACTTCACACCTAATTCAGAGTATGGCTAGATCAACACAATTCCATGCTACAGCTAACTAAAGGACTTAAAGTATGTAAACCAAGTGTCCAAAGAATAGCTCCAATTTTGACAATGCAGATAAATATGTTTTTCAGTCTTGGTCTCATTTAGTTCTTGTTCTAATGTTTATAATTTCATTGTGTCTATATTCGGTAAATTTTGTCAGCATCTCTGTGAAATTATAAAAGTTATAAATAAATAACTGAAAAAATAAACGTATGTACTAAGTTTGCATCTCTAAATGGAAAATGGAAATTTCCATTATAAAAAAAAGCACAGTCTTAGGCTCATAAAAAGAACAAATATCTGAATTCTAATCAAACTCAAGTATATATGATATATCACAAGATTGTATGCCAATATTTATCACATATCTGTATTTTATTATAAGTATCAAAGACTTTATTAATTTACCCATATAGTCCTTTTTTAAAAGATCACATAAAATATAGATCAATTATTTTTCTGCTAACTCTATCAAATGCCTTGTCGGAGCTAATTATTTCCATCTCTTTACTGCACATTAGTTCATTATATCATTTGAAATCCAGTTTCTGCTGCAGAAATTATTTTAAGACCACTATTTCCCATTCTTTCTTGGCTGAATACATTTTGCTCAGAATAAAAGTCGTAGAAAAAAGTCCTTGGCTGCAAAAAAGTCCTTTGTTGGTTCTTTTGAACTCCCTGGTCGTGGACTACAAAGAGTCCAGCGCTCTGCCTCTCACCCCTGTAGAACAGAAACGTCGCCTTTTGTGGATCTTGATATACAGGATACATTACTGAGTGCCTTTAAAAGCTTTGTGAACCTTGATGGAAATCAGAGGTGAAAATGACAGTTCAAATGTCTGGTCTGGGTTTAAGAGATCCATGGTAATATATTTTTCTTCATAACAGACGCAGATAAAATAGTGAGAGTTGTTCTACCAGTAAAAGCAGGCTCAGACTTACGGTCACCACTCTTTGTACTCCCCAAAGATACAGGCCAGTAGACTTGGAAAGCAGACTCAGTGCTGAGGGTGTTGCTAGGTGCAAAGAAGCATTATTTATACTTCTCAGGATTGAACAAGGTTTGGATGTTTGAATCATCAATGTCTTTACATTCTGAAGTGAATTTTAGATTGAAGTTACCTACTTAAACATGCAGTTACTATTTCATTGTGATTTAAATCATTTCCAGTAATCTTGATGACCTTTTCATTATTAGTGCATAAGCCAGACCCTACATTAAAATGGGTGCTCAACAAATAAGTGTCTGTCTCAAGGAAAAAGGGGGTTAGTTTGGAGTAGTATGAGTCAGAGTTCCTTCATGGAAGCAGACATACATGAACTATTATGTGAATGGAGAATTTTTTTATATGGATTAGCCTTCCTACAACATGTGAAAGAAGCTTGGGAAGTGAAGATTTGGAATGAGGAAGTTGAAGTCATAAGATCAAAGAAAGAATAAATAATTTATTCCTACTGAAGCCCTGCCATGGGTGAATAAGTCAGAGTTTACAGGGAAATCTGAGGAGCCAAGCACATCCAACTTCAAAATGAGACTGCAAAGGAATATGCAGTGAAATATATCTCGAAAGCTATTTCTTGGGTGTGCTGCCACCTCTGTGGCTCCACTAGCAGACATCTCTCGCTGGGTCTGGGACCTTAGTAATCAGCAGGGTGTTCAGTCCTGAAGATGAATTGAAGATACAGCAAAGAAGTACGAAGGCAAACTGGGACTACTGGGGACTTCTTTGCCTGCATGTCACCGTGGATGATCCATGAACTTCTACAAGTAATGTACTTTATTTCCCTCCACTTCCAAATCTCACATGAGTTCTTTTGTTGGCCATCCCCACTCCTCAACCTTACAGAAAGGGTAATTCTGGAAAATGCAGCTTTCCATTTAAGTTGACAATAGCAAAATCCAGCCCAATGGTTTTCTTTGCAATGTATATAAAGATAATTATATGGTTACAACTATTCATTAATAAGAAGGGAAAACTAGAGTCTTCTGTATACCTTCTAGATGAATTACTGGTTTGTTCACCTGCAAAACAAATAAAACACAAGATATATGATATTATATCCCATTAAATAAAGCTATGCATGCTGATAGCATATTATTTTGTTAGCATATCTTTGTTTAGAACACTAAAAAATTCTGCTTTAAAAATTCACCATTTGACTTGGGTGTATTGCTTTAGTAAGATGAAAATTTGTATTTTCAGTTTATAAATTCGTGTCTAGAATTTAATTAAAACAATAATTATCTGTCTGAAATTAATTTTTCTCTTGAATAATTATTTCCACTGATGATGAAATCATCTATGATTAATTTATGGTAGTTTACTGGTTTAAGTCTCTGCCTCTTTTGGTAAAATACAAAGAAAAAATCAGTATTTTCCCATTCTTGCATAACTTTCTGGAAATGATATATAGTCTTATGGGGTAAATTTGGAATTCATAGGTTGAGTAATATCTGGTTTATAAGCTATTCTTTGTTCTTGCTGGTTACTGTTCAGGAATAACTTACCTTTCTTGGTTTTTTCTTTGAACTCCATATACTCTTAATACTCATAGCTTAGCCATGGTCTTTAGTTGTCAGTTCATAGAAATGGTCTATTCTTTTTCCCTCTTTCATACTTCTTTTAGCCTTCTTAGTAATTTAATACACTGGAGAGTCTGAAATATCTTGGCCACTAGTCTTCTCAGTCTTTGGAATCTCAAGAATTCTTATTTGCTTTCTCCAATCTATTCTGTAATCTGTGAGAGTACCGGCTCATTTACCTAGGCACTAACAAGCCTGTGATATAACTTGTGTTTCTCGAGAAAATAGGGTCTGAGCCAAAGGTTTAATTAAGTTCAAGGAGTTTGTTTAGGAGTGCAATTTAGAAAATAGGAGTCTGGAACAGAAAGAGTAAAACAGGAAATAGTAATAAGGAGCCGTTAGAAAGAGGCTTTATTATATCGGCCACCTCTACAGGAAACTGGATGCTTGATTCCATGGACTGTATGATGTATATTCACAGACTTGCCTAAAGAAAGACTATCAGTCAGCTCCCTTATTCACTGCTTGCGACCTGCCCCACAGAGTATTAATGCCATTGAACTTCTGGTTATACGTGTGTAAGTGCCAGTCCTTGAATAGGATTTGAGAGGCGCACATCCCACACCTATACTAAAACACTGTCACATTTCATTGTGTAAAGCTAACTGGACAAAATAGAACAGGTCATCACAGCAGAGGTTGTAATAAGATTACTTGGAGAATATTTGAAGGCAAGTTCAAGAGGTATCCATCTAATATAGTTCACGCCTTGAACCACTCAGATCCCATGTCACCCCCCATTAAATTCAATTGATCTAATCCGTTTCTCAGTAAAAAGCAAGAATCCTACATATATTGTTTAAGGTTAACAATATGCTATAGTTCCAGCCACTGTAGTTTAATTAATCCAAAGCCTTATTTGATATTGTTTCATTTTGTTTCTCAACCAGTGATACTGAGCATTCTTCACCTCCAACAGACTTGGTAGATATGGTGTCCAAGAACAATGAGCTGGCTCATTGAGAAGTTTGAGCTTTTATTCTTGGGTATATTTCCTATACATCCATATGATTAAACAAGGTAATATCCAGATCATCCTGGCAATCCCCCAGGTTTCAGCCTTACTTTCTTTTGGGCATAATGTGTACCACATTCACAGCTATTTACGATAGTCAGTTTACCAACTCTGTTAGTTTAGTAACTCCTATTTTTACCTTCTGTTCCAATGACAGTGTCAGAACAATCAGATGGTAGTTGGAGCTTCAAGGTCAGTGGAAACTTTATTGCATGTCTACCAGTAGATTTTTTCTTCTTGCATATTGCTCTTTCTTTTCCTTCCCCCAACCAAAAATAAATAAATAGGCTATATATTTATCAGGATCTAAGGTTGAGGAATATAAAGCACACATTGTACAAATAGTTTCTTAGAAATATTAAGATACTTTATTCTGACAAATTGTACTTTCTTATTTTTAACTTGTTTGTTTGAAACTCCAACAGAATTATAAAACAAAACTATCATGTTGCCATTTTATGAATATGATTTTTGAAAAGAATAAAATAATATACTTACATATCCTCAAACTCAGAGCTTCTCCCTTTAGCCATGTCCAGTGTACTAATAAGCCTATCAGAGATATTATTCATTTCTATTACAGTGATTTTGACCCCTAGCATCTCTTTTTGATTCTTTCTTAGGATTTCTATCTCTCTATTTACATTTCCCACCTGTTCTTGCATCCTGTTTACTTTATCCATTAGAGCCTTTAACATAGAAATCATAGTTGTCTTAAATTCTCAGTCTGATATTTCCAATATCCCTCCCATATCTAATTCTAGTGCTTGCTCTCTTCTAATGATGTCTTTTGCCTTTTAGTATGCTTTGTAATATTTTCTTGAACTGGACATGATATACATAGCAAAAGGAACTGTATTCAATAGGCCATTGGCAATATGGTGGTGAGGTGGGCCAGAGGGGAAGTATTCTTTAATTCTACGGTTAGGTCCCAGTATTTTAATGCAACTTTGCCTCTGGACTATGAACTTCATAAGTGTTTCTCAGGTTTTTCCTCTCCACTTATGTGGAAGAGGATGGCTAGAGTGGACTGAATTTAGACATTTCTCTTCTCCAGGTTAATTAGGCTCTGATAATACCCCAGCTGGTTAGACTATGGTTAGTTATGTAGTTTCTTCTTAGGGAAGGCCTTGCTAAGAACAAAGAGCTCTCATATATTTCAATGCTTCATTTCCCCTATCCCTAATGGAAGCCTGAGGGGAATGTTTTTCTATTTACTGTGGGAACTTGCTTGAGCTCCTAGAGGAAAATATCAATATAGTGTGAATGGGGCAGGGGGATATGACTAGATCTCCCTGGAAATTTTAACTCTGACTCATAGAGCCTCCAACAATTCATCAAGTACAGCTCAGGTTATCCTTTGTTGGCACTGGTTCCCACAGCAGTTTCAGCTCCTGGTTAAGCACATCAAATTCCTGTATTTACCTGTCTGTCTTTTGACAGCAGTGGTTTGTCCTGTGTCCTCCCTTCTCTTTCAGTTCTAAAATTGCTTTACCTTTTTTTTTATAGTATTTAACATATTACTTGTTAGAACAAGTGGCAACATCTAAGGTCTTTCCATGAGGAACCATATGAAATTACGTTATATCTAGAACCCTGTTTTATAACTTAGTTTCTGTTATATATTTTTCCCACTGTCCATAAGTATTTATTGAGAAAATAATACTATAAGCTTAAGACTTAATTTTACAATTCTTTTCTGTTTTACCCAGAGTTGATTGTATATCCGAGGATAAGTGTTAAGTCTCCGGGGCTAAAATACCCTGTCAGCAATTAGCATACCTAGCATTGAAATCTTGGTTTTTAAATATCTTTTCCAAATGCAAGAAATCAAGACACCTTGGAGAAATAGCTGACTCTAGGACTGAGTTTGAAAAGTACAGAATGAAGAAGTCCACTCTGGACCATCTTATTACGCATTTTGCTTGGACCATCTTGTTATACTAGAAAGTAAGACAGTATTTATTTTTTAAAAGTGGTTGACAAATGTCAAAAATATAAAGAAGTTGCTTGAAGAGACTCACAATAGACAAATCTTAGAAAGTATGAGCATTTAAAATAAGTAATAAAAATATAAATTTTAAACCATTGACTAAAATAAGAATCCCTGAATCCATAATAATAATAATTTTTATGTGAAAAAAATGTTTCTTTCATAAAAAATGACAATAAAGCCTGACCGGTGGTGGAGCAGAGGATAGAGCATAGACCTGGACGCTGAGGTCCCAGGTTCGAAATCCTGAGGGAGCCGACTTGAGTGTGGGATCATTGACATGATCCTACTATGGTCACTGGCTTAAACCCAAAGGTCGCTGGCTTGAAGCCTAAGGTCACTGGCTTGAGTCCAAGTCACTGACTTGAGCAAGGGGTCACTGACTCAACTGAAACCCCCAGTCAAGGCACATATGAGTGTCAATCAATAAACAACTAAAGTACTAAAGTGCTACAATTACAAGTTGATGTTTCTCATCTCTCTCCCTTGCTGTCTCTCTCTGGAAAAAAAAAAAGAATGACAATAAATATAGAAGAAATAATACAAGATCACCTTTTATTGAAACAATTACAGTAATAATTTGTTAAATTAGGAACTCTAAAGGATGCAAAGACAATCAAAGATACTGAAAATATCAAAGAATTTGAAAATAACAAGATAATTTTATGTATTATTTTTAATTATAAATGGAAATATAGTAAGTTTATAATGAAAAACATGATAAAAACCAATTTAACCAAGAAAGCACTCTAAATAATGCTCAAACTAGCATCAGCTACCCCATAAAATGATACATGGAGAGGACTACAACATCACTTAAAGCATATTCCCACCAAAAATAGATAACCTGAATTTAATTATAAAGAAACATTAGAAAAATCCAAATTGAGAGGCATTTTATAAAACAATGTTCCTGTACATTTAAAAATAATCATGTCATAAACATTTGCAGAGTAAAGAAGAATAAAAACACACAAGTAACTGTTATGAGTGGCCCTATATTGGATCTTAGCCCAGTGAAAATTATAATAGCTACAACTGACAGTACTGGAACAATTAATGAATTTTAGAATACATTGCATATTAAATAAAAGTATTGCATACATGTAAAATATTCTTAATTAGATAATTGAGTTGTGTTTTGTAAAAAATATTGTCCTTGTTTTTAAAAAAAACATGGTATTAAGAGGTAAAATAAATATGGCAAAAATTGATCTGGGTGTAAAATAAATGGAGTAGTTTGTATTATTACTTAATTATTTCTATGAACTTCAGTTTACTTTGAAATTAATTTTTAAGTGTTTAAATGAGTAAGAAAATTATGAGATTTTTTTTATTCTTAAAGATTTACATTTTTAACATATTCTACAACATATTACTTAACTGTGTGCCTTTGTGCAAATTGCTCCATATATGTATGTAAGCTATATTTGCTCATTTACACATAAGATGATAGTAATACTTAATGTCTAGAATTGTACAAAGAAAGACTTGAAGAAATCTTTTTAAATTCTTAGCAAAGTGCCTGGCAGTGAACACACAAAAAATGTCAGCTAATTATTATTTAAAAATAATAGTAAGAGAGTGGTGTTTCCTTATTACAACTTTTGTATTTGTTTTGTTTGTTTATTTGTTTGTTTGTTTTAGCAAGAGAGACAGAGAGAGGAACAGAAAAGCAGGAAGGGAGAGAGATGAGAAGCATCAATTCTTCTTTGTGGCACCTTAGTTGTTCATTAATTGGTTTTTCATATGTGCCTTGACCAAGGGCAGATGTGGGGCTTCAGCAGGGCAAGTGACCTCTTGTTCAAGTCAGTGAGTGACCTTGGGCTCGAGCCAGAATCCTTGGACTTCAAACCAGTGACCTTTGGGCTCAAGCCAGTGATCATGGGGTCATGTCTATGATCCCATACTCAAGCCAGTAACCCCGTGCTCAAGCTGGTGAGCCCCTGCTCAAGCCAGCAACCTTGGAGTTTCAAACCTGGGTGTTCTGTGTCCCAGTCTGACACTCTATCCACTGCACCACTGCCTGGTCAGGCACTCATTACAACTTTTAAATTCTACTATATATTTAATGTGAGGCTTTAAGTAATTCTTAGAAATACTTTACTTAAAGATTTGCTCTCATAATTTAACATTGCAATAACCATGTCAGCCAACATATATCATATTTAAAAAATAAGTTTGTCAACTATTCATAAATATTTGATTATTGAGTCAAAATCACATTCATTTTGATCATATCTGGTTTCTGTCAATAAATGAGCCTCTGAGTACATGACTTTTAGAATAGTGACTTCTCCACATATCTGTGATCAATTCATAACCTAAGATATAAAATATCAATATTTAACATTTTAATGTATCTATGCATATGAAAATGGCCTAATCCACAGCTGAATTAAAATAAAAATATTTAATTTTATATGCTCACATAATCAAATTAAATCTTATGCTATTGTTATTTAAATCAAAGTAAGCACTGTCCTATTTAAAATGTGAGGAAATAAGTTGCATGGACAATTAGCAATTATACTTAAATAATTATAAGCTAATTATTTTATAGATTATAGTTTACTAATGGATACTCTGACTTTGTACAATATTAAACCAATTTTTGTTGCATGTTAAATAAGTTTATAATAAATGTATAATTTATTGGGTAGGAAAATACTATTCATGGACTGACATAATA
This sequence comes from Saccopteryx leptura, assembly GCF_036850995.1. Classification (NCBI taxonomy): domain Eukaryota; kingdom Metazoa; phylum Chordata; class Mammalia; order Chiroptera; family Emballonuridae; genus Saccopteryx; species Saccopteryx leptura. The sequence continues at coordinate 54,125,775 of NC_089504.1, forward strand.
TAGTTACTTAAGTGTATAATAGTAGAGAATTAGGATAAGAATGATTTGAAAATGAAATGATTTCAGAGGTAAATAACTATAAAAAATTTTAGATAATTTCAATTATTGCTATGATTTTAAACCTAAAAAACTTGGTTATTTCATTGCTAATTTCCCCTTTCATCTCTTTACTTTTGGATATGTGCCTTAGTGAAGGATTGTGTGTACAAATTCCTTCAAACATTGATGTCTGCATTGATGTCTAGATATACTCACTTATCATTTGGCTCAAAAATATGAATGGTTTTACTTTACTCAGTTATAGTTCTAACTTTTTAATTAGAAAAATTGAGTTTAATTTTTCAGTGTTAAGTAGTGATGCAAATGGGACAGAGTGTGGTAATATCTCTGATACTCATTAATTTATTATTGATGATACATAGTGATCATTTAATTTAGTGCATTTATTAGAAAAAACTGGGATACTGATGACCAGATTACAAATCAGGGTATCCAGGTAGTTAATAGTGTGGACTCTTTTAAAGTAAGCTCATAAATTTTTCTCCAGGTGACCATAACTATTGATAACAAGTGATAATTTATTTACCATATTTACTTTTCAATACTATAATTGAAGACAATCACAGCAATTACATTACAAATTATTGTGATGATTAAATGAGGCAAATCATCTAAAATAGCAAGGAGCATTTCTAGAAGATAGTAAATACTCAATAAACAGTAATAAAAATATTGAGGATGGTGACTATAATAGTGATGATGATGAATAGTATACTATTCTAAATCCTTAGGTCTAGTTGATATACGTTTGTCAAGTATAGTGAGTTGATTCCATGCACTATAAGAGGGAATTGTATTAAAGAAATTTTGCTGTAAAATAAGAAAATTGTGTTATTAAAAATTAGTCATATTACAAATAAAGGTTTAACTCAGAAATATGTGATATGGGTAAAAAAATGCATAATTTGTTAATGAGCTGGCTCTAAAGAAACAAAATAAGTGGTATTAAATAAGAATACTAAAATCTGTTCAAGCTATGGCATTACTCTCTACATGAAGAATATGAGAAGCAAGCATTTAAGGAAGAGCAGGCTAAGTAAATCATTCTTTATGCATTCCATTACTTGTATCCATTACTTAATAAAACATCCCACTGAAAATACATTCTAGGAAGTACTCTCTGCTTTAAGAAAAGAAACTCGTTCCATTGGAATAAATTATCAGACATCAATTTGGAATTTAAGTAATATTTATTTTTGTATGATTAAATACATTTATTATATTGAATGTCAGCATTTTTATTTATAGTCTGTAATTTTCATTAATAATTATCCATTAATGTAACAAAAAAATAATATTTACATCTGTCCTAACCTTTCGTCGCTAGTATGTAAGGTACTTTTTTTAACTTAGCCACAGACAACATTATAATATTTAATAGAAAAAACATAAGTCTGTAGAGCACAATTTTACTAGATATACTTACTTATCATTTGGCTCAAAAATATGAATGGCTTTACTTTACTCACTTATAGTTCTAAGTTTTTAATTAGAAAAATTGAGTTTAATTTTTCAGTGTTAAGTACTATTACTTTTTTTAAAGAAATTACTTTCCTGAAGTTATAAACAACTTTGAATAAATAAGTCATTTTAAATTTTCATTAAAATAATTTCCAGGATTATATTAATATTTGTATTTAAATGAGTAGGATTTTAGAAAATGGAATTAAGATGTTTTAACTGTATTACGAAACTATTTATGGTTTATGTCAAAACATCAACCATTGCCAGAATTCAAATCAATTTATTATAAAGTTTATGTACATAAATTGAGTAATTAAAAATATGAAAGAAAAAAGCTTTGGAGGCCTAGATGAATAGTTTCTATGATAGCACATCAAAGAAGCTAATAAACAAGTACTATTAAGTAGCCTTCTGTGAGCCATTAGGGCAAGAGAACATTGGAAATTTCCTAACACTATCTGAGCACAGTATTTGAGAAACTGAACAAGTGCCTTCATGCTTTTACCTATTAATTGAATGAAACTAGGTGGTAAGTCTTAGATCATGATAGTAAAATGTCAAAAATCTGGAGAAATCTACAAAAAGAATAAACAGCTTCAGGATAGTTGAGACCAACTCTGTTAAATATAAATATGTTAAATGTAAGACTTAATATCTACTCCATATACTCAATACATCTTAGTATAAGAAAATAAATCAAGCCATTTTCCATATTTTCATTGTGCTTTTTTAAAGTTAATACAAGGCTAAAGATATTCCTATTGTTTAATACAGTGTGGATTGCAAAGAAAGCTCAATGTGAGTATCTAAACCACAGTTTTTCAAAATTATTCCCACATGCAGAGTAGCAGTTGTAATATTTCTGTTTCCTGTGTCATTAGTCTAGAAACAGTAAAGTTCCTGCTGACATTCTTATAAGGGATGTGGACAAACTGGAGGAAAGATCAAGATTCCCTTTGGTAAAACAAGGTGAACATCTCCTCATTGTAGATGAGCAGCACTATTTTGTATTGCTTGATAAAGAAAGGATCATAGAAGTACAAAGAAGTTTTGATCTCTGGATTCAAATCCTTAATTTTGCTGCATGCAATGTATTCTGCACATTTTAAATACAATGCCTTTGTGGAATCATAGATAATATGATAAATCAAATTGTATGAAATAGCAAAATAGGTTAGGTGAGCATTGGTTGTATCAACAAAGAAAATGACTTAGACTTAAAGCTGATGTTTGGGTTGGAATACAGTAAAAAAATATTTAAATGTAATTAAAAACAAAATCCATTTAGGTAATTTACAACATTAAGAAAAAAATATATATATATAGCTACCTTAGACATATTACAAAGTTGGTTGAAGCATTATCCAGGTACACCAAGGTTGTGGCTTCAATTCCCAATCAGGGCACAGAGAATCAACCAAAGGATTCATAAGTAAAAGGAATAACAAATCAATATTTCTCTCTGTGTGTCTCTCACTTCCTCTCTATCTAAAATCAATAAATAATTTTTTAAAAAAGAAAAAAGTATACCAATAAGCTTGGTCAGAAAACTCTTTAACCTCACCCTTGGCTCAGCAGTAGAGTTTTGGTTTGGCGTGTGGAAGTCCTCGGTTTGATTCCCAGTCATGGCACACAGAAGAAGTGACCATCTGCTTCCCCACCCTCCCCCTTCTCTCTCTCTCTCTCTCTTCCCCTCTCACAGCCATGGCTCAAATGGTTCCAACAGTTTGGCCCCAGACACAGGATGGCTCCATGGCCTTGCCTCAGATGCTGAAATAGCTGGGTTGCCAAGCTACAGAGCAGTGGCCTCTGATGGGCAGAGCATCCCCGCCTAGTGGGCTTGTCAGGTGGATCCTGGTCAGGGCGCATGCAGGAGTCAGTCTCTCTGCCTCCATGTCTCCCCGCCTCTCACTTAATAAAAAAAAGTCTTTAAAAATAACTTCTTTAACTCAGAAATACTGATCTATTTTAAGGACTATGCCTGGAAACATTATATTTAGAAAAAATGAGTTCTCTGAATCTCAGAATTTCTAGTGATATTTCAAACGGACTTTGGGACAAATAAGTTTGAGTTCTAATTTATCATTTTTATATGCATATATATTCTAAAGTTGCTGTTGTTATATGCCTTCAAAATGATCTTATATAATGACCTCTTAATGCTTTCATATTTCTATTTTCTGAGTCTGGTACTTTGGGAAGGAAGAGTTTATGACTTTGGCTTCCTTTAGTAAATTAATATATGAGTCTTGCTATTTTATTTTTCTCTATTTACATGTCCTTGTCATAATTTTCATTCTTGCCTTTCACACTGATATATTATAAAATTCTAATAATTAAATTACAGTAAGATCACCTTTGATAATTTATACAACTATGAAAATAAAATTACTTTTAATAATCACTCGTAACTACATCAAACTGTTTTAAAACTTTGGTGACTCTTTCTTAATGTGTTTCTCATGTTATATACTACTATAAGATTGGAAAAATACTCTTTGTATATTTTGCTTCCTGTTTATTGGTGTCTTTATTATCATTTAATATTTCATTTCAATGTTGTAACAATGCTTTGAAAATATTTCCTATGCTTGTATAATTATCCTTTATACTTTGTTGTAATGAATGTTATCTATGTTTGACATTGTTACATCCAGTATGTTTTACTATAGCAAGTAATAGCTGACAAACATCTTTCTTCATAAATCTTCCGACTTTTTCTTAATGGGTGGTGCTAGATATAAGTTGTCAATTGAAAGGAATGAAGTTTGATCAACAAATGAAGTAAACTTCCAATAGAGTTAACTTGTTAAGTAAACCATGAGAGTAGGATTTCTCCATAGCTAAACTTTTGTCAATATTTCTGTTACTGTGTTCTGTACCACTTTTATTTTTTCTTACCTCTTCTAAGAAATGAGATGCCTAGAACAAATTTTTGTATTCTAAAAAACAAATGACACAATTAATAGTAAGCCTTAATTTGACCATAAGAATAATGTAGATCATGAATTTCCAAAAGAGCTAGACCTCATGATTGCTTGATTTAAATGATAAGGCCCCTGAATTTTGGTTGTTTGTTGAACAGCAGTTTCAAGGGCATCTTCTTCCAGTCTCCCATGTGCCTCACAATTTTCTCCAATGAGTTTTCCAAGTTAGTAAATCAAAATGAAGTTTTGACCATATATCAGAATTCCTCAGGGCTCATTAATGCTTTTCCAGTTTGGGGTATAAGTGCAGTATTTCCTAACTTAGCACTATCTGTGAATTCAATTAGCATGCTGTTTTCTTCCTCTTCCAATCATTAATGAGCCTGTTTAAAAGAACTAGGCCTACCGCTAACCCTACCAGCAGTTCTGTAGATATCTCCGCCCTCCTTGAAAAACTGCCATTTATTATGAGCCCTTTCCTCTGATACTTCAGCCAATTCTTACTCTATGTAAAGTGTTCATATTCAACCTAATTTAAACTAATTTTTGGAGAAAAATTTTATAAGATACGCTATCCATTTGTTTTGCTGAAATCAAGATATACCACGTCTATTGCAGCTTTCATCTATTAATCTCCTAACTTGATCCATAAGAAAAAGAAAGCAATTAAATTTGCCTGCATGATTTTTTTCTTTGTAAAATTATACTGCTTGCTTTTCATAATTCATTTATCCTCTAGATGTCTTCCAATATTTACCTTAGGATTTGTGTCCTTATTTTACTAATAGTTGAGATGATGGCTGTTCTCCTTTTAAGAAAACAGAGCCTTGTTTGCTCATAGCTTTTCTCTTTTATAGTCTTCAGTTACCTGTGAAGATAAACAAAGCTACTCATTAGGAAGCAAGCTCATTGAAAATGTGGCCCAAAAATTGGTATTTAAAAAATTATTTTAGCATTCTAGATTGTATGGTGGAAAATAAAATTGTTGATTTCTACAATGACCACTACTTCCTTGATTAACAAGATCTTCATTACATGTTAATTGCTTCAAATTCTTACCTATGCTGTAATATTTTTCTTTTATTAAAGATGATTTTAGAAAGCAGGTCAATATTCTAGTCATTTCAAAGTCTTTGTGGATTTCATTATCTTCTCCTTGTTAATTAGTATATATAAATATATATATATATATAATCCTTATTTATTTTTTGAAAACCCCTTTGGATATTATTAACATATTATTTTCTTTTTTATAATACTTTTTCTGAGGTTTACTTTTCACTAAAAAGCTTATCTTGTTATTTGTATTTTTAAAAATTTAGATTCTATTGATCTTCAGCTGCTATAGTTTTTCTTCATTTCTATACTTAAGCCCTAAAATAACACTATTTATCTTCATCATTCGTGTACTTAATTTATAGCTTTTGGAAATATAGATCTATTCTTGAATCAATTAATTTTTATTTTCCCTTAGCAATAATTAATATATTCCAAGTCTCTAAAAATACATATCTCCCTATTCTTAGACAGGTGGAATCAAGATTGAATGATTTTTTTAATACAAAAGTGGGGGAAGATTGAAAACGGTTAATGTTTAAAAATTTATTGCAAGATTCCTAAAGAGCGAATACAGACTACATCTTGTAAATCACAATTGAATAGAGAGGATGGAGCAGTTGTTAAAGGTTTAAAATAGTTCTTGGCAACTGAGAATATTCAGGAAGCTGAGTTTCCTTCTCCTTCCCGATATTGCTCTTATTGTGGTAGGCTCAATCAGTACTTTTCAAAATTATTGTGCTCATTCATTACCTGGACATCTTGTTAAAATCAGAATCTGACTCTAATATTAGGTCAGGGCTGAGCCCAAGATTCTCCATAACTAAGTAACCCTTTTATGATGCCAATTTTAGTGATACTGGTTTTCAGGTCACACATTGAGTAGTGAGTCACTAAATAACTGTCTGGAATCTCAGAGGAAGGACATCCAACCTGCACTCACTCTAAGAAAGAATACTTTCTAACCCATTGACAATGAAAGCTGTATGGCCAGTAGCCGTGACCATCACAGCTGCCTGGCTCGTGCAGGTTCCCATTAGATTTAGATAGACGGTAATGAAACAGTGGAGCCAAAAGCTGGTGAGACATCTTTTATTCTAGTCTCACAACCGGCAAGGGAGTAAATACACACAGCGGGAAAACACTTCCCTTTCCACCACTGACTTTCTCCCGATTTTTCTAGAATCAAAGGCCCCACTAGCTCAGTCACTTCTGTTCCCCATCTCTTTCTCTCTGCACAAACTGGCTTCTCCTTCAGCACCCCACCATCTTGGTTCCTTTCTCTCCACAACAATGTGGCCTCTTAGCTCCTCCCTTCTTCACAAACGTTTTAAAAGCTGAACATATTTAATGTTTACAACTCGATAAATTTGGGGATATAAGAATGTACCTATGAAATCATCACCACCATCAAAGTCATAAAATACTGTTACCTTCTAAAGTTTCTTCCTGCCATTTTATTACTATTATTTTATGTGTATAAAAACACTTAGCATAAAGTCTAGATCTTAGAAAATTTTATACTTATAATACAATATTATTGTTAACTGTGGGCACTCCCATTCCACAGTTTCTATAAATTCAATTATTTTAGATTACACATATAAGTGAGATCATACATATAAGTGGCTTTCTCTGCCTAACTTATTTCACTTTCCCTAAATGTTCTTGCAAGTTTTTGTCTTTGTTTATGGTTGAATAGCATTCTATTGTATATATAAGCTACATTTTCTTTATCCATTCATCTGTTGATAGACACTTTTTTCACTGCTGCTATTGTCAAATTCTGCTTCCTCTTGTATTTCTTTTATTAGTCTTGATAGGCATCAATTTTATTAATCTTTATCAAGAAATAAGTTTTCACTTTATTTTGCCTCATGCTTATTAGCTTTCCTTTTTTTTTTTTAGTTTCCACTAATATTTTTATAGTGTAATGACATCATCAAGATTGAAACATAGCTTGTTCCCAACTTTGCTCCTCCTCACAAGAAGACCAACTAGCAATTGCCATGTGAAAATCATAGAACAAAGAAGTGAGGCCAAAGCAGCCTCTTGGACCACAGATACCAAGAAGAATCACATAAAAATAGTAAAGGGAACGATTACCCTCTGATCACATCCTCCCTCCCCAGGCCAGCACAGTGCTGCTCTGACAGCGCACCCTCTCAGGCTTACAGTAGGAAAAAGAGAAGCCAAGGTGGACATCCAGCTCCCCCAGTATTGCAAGACACTTCCCAAGAGGCTATCTTGGGTCTTACCTGACACAAAGGGATCTCAGGGACAATCTGGGGGGCTTAATTGTTGAAAACCAAATTGAGACAGAGAAGGATAGTGGGTCTTACAACACCCAGTGCTCAAATCTTGGCAGACTATATTTCTCTCTTTGCAATATTACTAGCAATGTCTCATATGCACGATGGTGACCCATTTTGGCAAAAATAAAAAGAAATCAAGTGGGACTATATTAACTAAGAAGGTTTTTTTTTACACAGAAAAAGAAATGATCAACAAAATGATAAGGTAACTTAAAACATTATATTTCAATTATATCTTAATAATAATGGAAAAAATAAATATATTTTTATTTTATTTTCCTTTTGCAATTTTGGCTTTAATTTGATCTTTTGAGGTGGATGCTATGTTTATTGATTTTAAACATGTCCTTTTTTGTAATGTATGCATTTAAAGTCTACATTTTCTCATCACTTTTAAATCCATTTACTATAATTTGCTATGCTCTGTTTTTATTAATGTTTACTTCAAAATATTTTCTGATATTCATTATGAATTTTTCTTTGATTCATAAGTTATTTAGTGGTTCATTGTTTGGTTTCCAAAAATTTGTAGATTTTAAAATTTTTCTTCATTGAATACTAATGAAAATTTATCATCAGAGTATTACTTATACATGAGCACAATCACTTTGAATTTATTAAGGCTTTTTAATGATACATCATATGGCCTATTTTGATAAAAATCCATGCATAAGTTAAAATAATAAATTCTTTGATTTGGGGGGTTTATTGTTATATAAATGTGAAGTTGGTCAATTTAGTTTTCTTCTTACTGCCTGTAACATTTTCTTCTTTTTAAAAATCTTCTCTTTGGGATTAGTTTGATTATGACATGCCTAGGTATAGGCTTCTTTTTATTTACTTGGCTTAGGGCTTGTGGGTCTCTGCATTGTTGTCTTTCTCCTATTTAAGGAAAATAATGAGCCATTGTATCTTCTAACATTTATTATGCACATTCCCTCTGCACTCACTTTCTGGTACTCCAATTCCTTGTATGTTAGACCATTTGATATTTTTTTACATGTCACAGGCTCCTATTTTAATTTTATTTTTTGTTGTTTTCTTCACTCTATACTTCAAATTACATAAATTATATTCACCTTTTTTGAGTTTACAATTAATTATTCTGCTGACTTGTCTGTGACTAAACACTTCTAATGAATTTTTATTCACATATTGTATTTTTCAATCCTAGAATTATCATATGCTTCTCCCATGGGGATTCCCCCCCCTGCTTAAATAGCACCAACATTTATATTTCTAATACTAGACTGTTTAACATTCTTTTAAATGTTCCTTTTGTTAATTCCAAAACTTGGTTCATCTTTGGTCTCCTGTTGACAATTTCATTCTCTTGAATATGCATCCTATTTTCTTGCTTCTCACTTGTCTAATATTTTTTCTTACTTTATGTGAGACATCATGAATTATACATTATAGATTTGCATTATGTTATTTTCCTCTTTGTTGAATTGTGTCTGGCAGATGGTGAAATTATTGGCAGACCACTGTGATTTTGTCAAGGCTTGTTTTTAGGCTTTCTGAAGGCCTTAAGAAAAATTAACAAATTTTAAACAAATTTAAGACCGTGAACACTATTTCTCTCTCAAATCTTTAAAATCATACTTTAAATCTCTTAAGAAAAATGTACACAAGGATGAGCAGGGTATTTCTTTTTATTTTACTGTAGAAATTGCATGTGTCAGGTGAAAAAAACGGACCCACAAACCACCTTGCTTTATTTGAGTTCAGTAAAACTTTTTTCTGTAAAGGGCAAGATAAAACACTTTAGGCTTTAAGGACATATGGTCTCTCTCACAACTACTCAACTCTGCCATTATAGCATGAAAGCAGTCAGAGACGGTTATGTAAATAAATGAGAGTGGCTGTTTTCCAATAAAACTTTATTTACTAACATTGAAAATTAAATTTCATATAGTTGTCACAGGTCACAAAATAGTTTTATTTTCTTTTCAACTTTTTAAAATAAAACACAATTTTGGGACTACATTTTGTACAAAACAAGTGATGGACCAGATTTGATCATAGTTTGTCAACTGCTGTTCTATATAACTAACTTAAACAAACAAACAAAAAAACAAACAAAAAATTTATTCTTGAAGGAAATGAGTTTCAGCATTTTGGGACTGATCTAGGAAAAAGATATAACCATGAGGTATCAGTAGCACATATAAGTTTAATTTTTTTTATTTTATTTTATATATTATTATATTATATTATATTATAATTTTTAGTGAGAGAGAAACAGAGAAAGGGAGAAAGATGAGAAACAACAACTCATAGCTGAATCACTTTTGTTGTTCAGTACTTGCTTCTCATAAATGCCTTATTGGGGGGGCAGAGCTCAAGCCAAGCCAGTGACCCCTTGATCAAGCCAGCAACCTGAGGCTCAAGCCAGCCACCATGTGATCATTTCAATGATTCCCACGCTCAAGCCAGAAACCCTGAGCTCAAGCCAGAGACCCTATGTTCATATAGGTGGCCTTGGGGTTTGGAACCTGGGACCTCAACATCCCTAGGCGGTGCTCTATTCACTGCACCACCACCAGTCAGGCCAAAAGTTTTATTTAATTAATACTTACAGGCCTGAGCACAAAGGAAGTCCCTCACAGCTGGAGAGCATCCACAGGATATGTCATTGGGGCCACCATCTAGTGGGGCAGGAGGCCAGGGAAATACATTCCTATGGGAGAGAGAGATTGGAGAGGGGAATCACCTGTTTAACTGATGTCACTCAGCTGCCCAGTGGAGAATCTCTGTATGAAGGGAACTCTAAATGGCAGTTGGATTTCTTTTTTTATTATTTTCTTCCTTTCATTTCTTTTCTTTCTTTCATTCTTTCTTTGTTTCTTTCTTCCTTTCTTTCTCTCTTTCTTTCTTCTTTCATTCTTTCTTTCTTTTTTCTCTTTCTTTCTTTCTCTTTGTTTTCTCTCTCTCTCACTTTTTAAAAAATTAATTGTTCAGGGTTTTATCTGTGGCTATCAGTGGTTGGTACAGTTCCCAGGGGTATGCAAAGCAGGCAGGTGGCTAAACATCTGTTTCTTTGAAGCTACATTTAAATTAGTTGAATATGTAAAACTTTGAGTTTGGCTCCAGCCAGCTTTTGACCTAACAGAAATCAGCTACTCTGAAGCAATAAACAACATAGGACCAACATAACAGCCTTTTTTAGTGCATTTATATCACATTCTTAAAACAACATCAAAGTATGAAATTCCTCTCATTATAATATATTAACATAGAAAAAAAATGCATTTTGCCCACCATTGTGTTAGTATCAATTCTTAACAGGCTACTCCTATCTTTGACAAGACTTGAAAAAAATACACAAATGGAGGCTATTTAGAGCAGTAAGTTCCTCTTCTCTTTCCACTTCAAGTCATTGTCCTTCATTACCATGCCTGCATATATGGGAACTGTGGAGATCCCAAAATGCACATTGAAGCTTTTCACAGTAACTACCCAACCCAAACAGCTATGACTTGTCCACACCTTAAGCCTACATATACACACACTGTTGCCTTTTCAAGCCCTGAGAAGGATAAGGGGATTATTATATGGACCTAAAAGGGTGCTCAGAGTTCTTTGGACAGAGAATTGAGGCATCTGGATACCCACATTATGCTCTACAACAGGAGTTGGGAACCTATAGCTTGCGAGCCAGATGTAGCTCTTTTGATGGCTGCATCTGGCTTACAGACAGATCTTTAATAAAAAAAAGTAATAACGTTAAAAATATAAAACATTCTCATGTATTACAATTCATTCATTTCCTACAGATCATGTTCATAGTTGCGGGTGGCTAGAGCCAATCACAGCTGTCCTCTGGGACAACACCAAATTTTTATTGGATAATGTGTAACATACATGGGTCATTGTGAGGTCAGGAAGTAAACTTTCCTCCTTTTAAGTAAGTAGTCAGCTAGTTAATTGCAGAAATCCTTTTGACAAAGAAGATGGCTAAAAGAAAAAAAGATGAGGAGTATCATACTTTTCAGCAAAGATGGACAGAGGAATTCACCTTTGTGGAGAGAGCAGGTTCTGCAGTGTGCCTAATATGCAATGATAAAATTGCATTGATGAAATGGTCAAATATAAAGCAGCACATTGACACACGCCATACTACATTTGCTTCGAAATATCCAGCGGGGGACAGCAAGAGGAAAGCATGTCAAGAGCTACTGTGCAGAGTGCAAGCTAGTCAGCAGCAACTCTGTGTTTGGACCCAACAAGGTGACTGAAATTTGGCTAGCTTTGCTGGTGCTTTAGCAATTGTGAGAAGCAGAAAGCCATTCACAGATGGGGAGTATGCCAAAACATTCACGCTTAATGTTGCCAATGAACTTTTTGATGACTTTTCGGATAAAGACAAGATAATCAAATGAATAAAATACATGCCTCTGTCAGCAAGAACTGTTCATGATAGTACCATCATGATGGCAAATCAAATTGAGGCAACACAAGTGAAGGACATAAATGCAGCACCATTCTTTTCCCTCGCTTTGGATGAGTCAACAGACATAAACCATTTATCCTAGTTCAGCGTGATTGCAAGGTATGCTGTTGGTAACACACTACCTGAGGAAAGTCTTGCTGTTTTACCTATGAAAGAGACAACAAGAGGGGAGGATTTATTCAAGTCTTTCACTGAGTTCGCTAAAGAAAAAAATCTACCAATGGATAAACTTATTTCAGTGTGTACTGATGGTGTACTGTGCATGGTGGGGAAAAACAGAGGATTCATAGCGCTTCTTTGTGAACATGAAAAGAGACCCATCCTAAGTTTTCACTGATTCCTACATCAGGAGGCACTTTGTGCTCAGATGTGTGGCGAGCAGCTTGGTGAGGTGATGTGACTGGTCATTTGTGGGTGGAGCACAGAGCACATTCCTAGCAGCTGTGGCTGATGCAATGCTGTGAGAATACTCCAGCTCCCAGAAGCCTCCTGGGCACACCCAGGAAGGAAGCTTGCCCACTATAAGGAAGTAATTTAGCACCAACCACGCAGCTCCCTGATCTTTTCAGCCACTGGCTATGAATGACACACTGTAACATCTTATTGGCTGAATCCATGTATATAAGCTAGCTTACTTCCTGAATAAAGCTGATCTGCATCACTGAACATGGTCCCTGGAGTCGGGTGTTTGCGTTTCCGCTGTCCTCACCCTGGCAGGACTTGTCCACAACTGGCGCCCAATGTCGGTCAGGGACCCAACTGGCATCCAAGGGATGGGTGAGTGACCCTCTGCAATGGGAAACCTTCTCCCTCACTCTTGAGCCCCGCAGGCTCAAGCCCTGCATCCCTATTGCAGAGTAGGCAAGTTAAAGTTAGTGAAAAGGATCTCTGTACTTACTAGGAAATCCTCTCAGGTTTCAACCCTTGGCTCCGGGACCTGCCTCTTTGGGACTCAAATACTTGGGCCCGAGCTTTCTGGAGTGTTAGTTTGGCCAAAGTACATGGGGGACAAACCTTTCATCTAGGCCTCATTCCTGCCCTGCTAGCGATACATGAGCATGCAGAAATGAAATGATACATTAGAAACCTTGCCATCAGCTCCGCCACCCAAAGTAGCAGAAGTCCCTATTCTGCATTCCCTGCCGGGGATCAATGCCCCGCCCCAGCCTCTCAGATGCCATTTTTTCTGGCACGTGTTCCTGCTGCAGACCCCTGGGACAGCCTATACGCCCCCATGTGTCTTTTTTCTTTCTGTCTGTCTTATCTATTTTTCTGTATCTCTCGCTCTCTCTCTCTCCCCTACCCCTCTCTCTGAAATGACGCTGGAAGGACCCAGCCACAGCTCAGTGGCAGGGTCCACACCCTCTTTTAACACAAGGGAGAGGTTATGCTTGTGTTTTTCAGCCAATTTGGATCCAGGAACCCACCGACCTGCTTGACAGGGTTTCTTGGGCACCCACTAAGTGGTTCAGTCTTCACCCATCCTAAGCCACAGCCCTGGCCTTCTCCTCACCAACTACACCTGAGGGGAGGAGGTCCTCAGCACTCCAGAAGAAGACCTCATGGCCTGCGTGTGTGCCCCATCACCTGGGGGGGGATGGGGAGGCTAAGGCGGGGCGAGCCCAGAGAATTGCCCCTGATGGGCCCCCAGGCCCTGGTGTTCTGTTCTTGCTTAAGTGTGCTATAGTAACCACCGATTCCCAGACACAGGTGGCGGCAGCCCAGTGCTCGAGCCTGACAGCTCGAGCTGGTGTTTTTAGTTCATCTTTGGAGGATGAGGAGAATTGGGCCAGAGTTGTAATTTGCAGACTCCAAAAGGTAAACGGCAGCAGCTGCAGTGGGAGGATGAACAGAAGACAGGCTTGCATCGCCAAGTGGCCACTGGAATGGCAGGGAGTGCCTGCTAAGCCACTGGTGGATTTGCTGACATTTTGGTATATAGGGGTAGGTGCCATCATGCTCTCCAGAGCAGATATGGAAATGCTGACTGCCATTGCCACATGCTCCTCTTTGGGACAGTGTAAGACCTGCCAAGATGGCAAGGATGAGGGGGGAGGCTGAAGCCTCATGTGCATGGACTAATTTCCTAGACTATGACACGAGTGAGCACTGGCTCCTTTGTTGGATGAACTAATGGATTTTGGACAATGTGAAATACCCTGATGGGGGTGGGGGGCAGCTTTACTGAAGGACCTTCCCCTGCCCCTGGAAGCTTTTCCCATGGCTAGAAAGAAGGCTAAGGACATTTTGTGCTTTTGGCAAAGTGCTCAGAGACTGGTGAAATGTACCTTTGTAATGGTTGAAATTGTATGATTTGTCATGTTGTTGTAATTTGTGTAATGTGCCTTGAAACCATATGTAGTATGCAGCCCATGGCAAGCCATCCGTTCGTGTTTGGATGCTGGAACCTTTGTGGGAGGATAGCATGCATGGACCTACGTCTATTTTTTACAATCAAAATGGAACTTTGTTTAACAGCACCTAGAAGGTCTCTGTAACATGATGGGAGGGAAATGACATCCTGACCCCTAGGAAGAATCCTCTGTTTAAGACCCCCATTCTAGCCCTGGCCGGTTGGCTCAGCGGTAAAGCGTCGGCCTAGCGTGCAGAGGACCCGGGTTCGATTCCCGGCCAGGGCACACAGGAGAAGCGCCCATTTGCTTCTCCACCCCTCCGCCATGCCTTCCTCTCTGTCTCTCTCTTCCCCTCCCGCAGCCAAGGCTCCATTGGAGCAAAGATGGCCCGGGCGCTGGGGATGGCTCTGTGGCCTCTGCCCCAGGCGCTAGAGTGGCTCTGGTAGCAACATGGTGACACCCAGGATGGGCAGAGCATCGCCCCCTGGTGGGCAGAGTGTCGCCCCCTGGTGGGCGTGCCAGGTGGATCCCGGTCGGGCGCATGCGGAAGTCTGTCTGACTGTCTCTCCCTGTTTCCAGCTTCAGAAAAATGCAAAAAAAAAACCCAAAACAAAACCATTCTATTTCCTAACTAGTCAAACATTACAGAAGCTTGCCTCATTGTTTAATCCAGCTAATCTATTAGCATATAGTATAATAGGTTTTCTAGTTGTTTTAGTTCTACTAGGGTTCCATTGTATAATGCATAGCATTCAGAAGCTACAATGGCAGCAAGCTGCCATTCATCAAATCCAATTGGCCTTAATTAAAAGAGAAGGGGGAGATGTGGGAGAAGTGCAGAGCACATACCTAGCAGCTGTGGCTGATGCAATGCTGTGAGAATACTCCAGTTCCCAGAAGCCTCCTGGGCATACCCAGGAAGAAAGCTTGCCCGCTATAAGGAAGTTACTTAGCGCCAACCATGCAGCTCCCTGATCTTTTCAACCATTGGCTATGAAGGACACGCTGTAACATTCTATTGGCTGAATCCATGTATATAAGCTAGCTAACTTCCTGAGTATAGTGGATCTGCATCACTGAACCTGGTCCCCAGAGTTGGTTCTTTGCATCTCCGTTGTCCTCACCCCCGGCAGGACTTGTCCACAGTCATTTGGGTGGGCAACTTTATTGTTGTCCGAGCTTTAAATGATCACCAGTTTAAAACACTGCTGGATGAAGTTGGAAATAACTATTCTGGTCTGCTTCTGCACAGCAATGTGCATTGGTTGTCAAGAGGGAAGGTGCTCAACCATTTCGCAGCTTGTCTGAATGAAATCTGGACTATTCTTGAAATGAAAAACATCGAGCATCCTGAGTTAGCTAACCCTGAGTGTCTCCTGAAGTTCTACTATCTCATGGACATGACTGAACATCTGAACCAGCTCAATGTGAAAATGCAAGGCATTGGAAATACAGTCTTATCCCTTAAACAAGCAATATTTACATTTGAAAACAAGCTGGAACTTTTCATCGCCAACATTGAAACAGGTCATTTACTACACTTTGAAAAACTGGGAGAGTTTAAAGATGCAGGCACAACAAGTGGTCCAGCTCAACATCTTGATCTCCAGCAGCTAGCAGGTTTCACATCTAATCTCCTGCAGTCATTCAAAGTGCGCTTTGGAGAATTTTGTGAGCACTCTCGTCTTTTTAAGTTCATCACCCATCCACAGGAGTTTGCAGTGTACAGCGCCAACCTGAGTTACATCCCCAGTGTCTCCATCAGAAATTTTGAGCTATAAGCTGCTGACATGAAGGCCTCAGACATGTGGGTGAATAAGTTCAAGTCACTGAATGAAGATTTGGAAAGACTTGCATGACAGCAAGCAGAGTTGGTGAGCAAACACAAGTGGGGAGAAATGAAAAAACTTCAACCTGCGGACCAGCTGATTTTTAAAACTTGGAAAGCGCTTCCTGTCACATACCACACACTACATCATGTGAGTATTGCTGTACTGACAATGTTTGGCTCTATGCATGCATGTGAGCAATCTTTCTCACATCTAAAGAATATTAAGACCAACCTATGAACACTTTTAACAGATGGAAGTCTCAATGCCTGCATGAATCTTAACCTCTCCACATATCAACCAGACTAGGAAGCCATCAGCAAAACCATGCAGCACCAGAAGTCGCATTAATAGTGAAAAATACTTTATTCATTATTGGTTAGCAACAGCATAACATTATTAAAACAAATTCAGAAACTTATTGTACTTTAAAACTGTTGATCTTACATAAAATGCACACATTTACTTGTATTTAATGTTAAACATATTGAATGGTTCTCACGAAATTACATTTTAAAATATGTGGTGTTCATGGCTCTCTCAGCCAAAAAGGTTCCAGACTCCTGCTCTAGAATGTGGAGGTACATTTCCTTGGCCCCACAGACTCCTTTCCCCTTTACATACTTGGAAAGGGTCCCCTTCTTCCTGTGTCTATGGAGTCTTATCTCTTAGGGCACTCACTGCACAGAGACCTCAATAAATAATTATTAAATGATCAAGTATCAAGAGAATGAAGATATACATTATCCTGGTTCTGTAAGCATCATTAAAGAATACAAATAAACAATTGATGGGCATGGGGCATGCGAGATGCAGCTGTGTGGTTTTCTTTCTTTTGCAACAGTTGTGTTGGCCATTCTCTGGTGAGGAAAGTCACATTGGATAAATTAATGATCCATCATCCCATTGTAAATCACAACTTTCAGAGTGCTATATTAAGATATTGATCTCTCAGCCCTGTAATTTCCTTCTAGTAGATATAAATCATCATTTCTTTGTCTATCATAGTCTCCCAGCATTATGTATATGTTTATAGGTTATTGTTATTCAATAATTCTGACTCCAGCATAAAGAACCAAACGATTAAATATCATGATAGATGAAGACTAAAAATCAATGCTAACAAAATTGATTCTTCACTTTGCAATACTTGTCTGTGGAAAAGAGTGAAACATTTTATTGTGGAAGAAGCTAGATATTATTGATTTTGGAAAATGCTTCCATTAAAATAGCAGCTTGTCGTTTGAGAGAGCTTTGGGAAGAGAGGCACACCTTTTACTTTCAGGCAATTACTTCATAGCAAATCAAAACTTGGATTTTGTGTCTGGAGGGCATGGGTACATCAAGAGTTTCTTTATGACTCTTTAAATTGGAGCTTAAGATTTTCTGAGGAAATGGTATTTTGTAAATATTAGGTTGGAAGCCTCATTTGCTCTCTGAGGTGCCCTATTAACTAACAAAAAAGGAACTTAAGTTTTAAAGGAGTTGAGCTATTTAAAAGAGCTATTAATGTATAACTCATGAAAAAGAGAAGAACAGGAGGAGTAAAATTCAAGATTTTACAAAGATGATAAAACAGAATAAGGATGGTGAAATAAGGGTACAGGTAAGAGAGGTCATAAAAATAACAGTGCATTTTGATGACAGGGAATAAACACAAAACAGAGTATTTGCTATGCTAACACTGTGCTAAGAGCTAGGTATACCATTTAATCCTCCATCAACTCTGTAAAATATGGATGTTAGACTCATTTTTTAATTTTTTTTATTTTTTAGTTAGCAAATGAGAGAGACAGAGAGGTACAGACAGAAACCTAAAGGAAGAAAGAGAGATAAAAAGCATCAGTTCATAGTTGTGTCACCTTAGTTGTTCATTCATTGCTTTCTCATATGTGCCTTAACTGGGGGGCTCCAGCTGAGCCAATGATCCCTTGCTCAAGCCAGCAAACATGGGGTTATGTCTATGATCCCATGCTCAAGCTAGCGAGCCTGGAGTTTCAAACCTGGGCCCTGGAGCGTCCCAAGTCAATGCTCCATCCATTTTGTTACTGTCTGGCCAGGCATGGATGTTAGACTCATTTTTAAATTGAGTAAATTGATACTCAATAAGATTTTATAATTTGTTTAGGATTATTCAACCAGATCTGACTCAAAAATCCTATCCCTTCAATCATACCGAGAGGGTGTTTTGGTATATTCAACATTGCCACATCTATTTTTATTTTGATTTGTTTTTCCTACTCTTAAACCATATTGCTGGGGCTGCCATGATTCTGAGCTTCAGATAATGAATATAGGGGCTGGAAAACCCTTCATATTTTGTTTCCCACATTTCAATGCAGTGAATGCCATTGGTCACCACCCAGGCAACAGTGGATGTGAGAAGTAAGCCAAGATGTGAGATTACCTTCATTCAGTCATTTCTCAACTTGTATGTTTACCATGTTTCACACGCTCATTGTGTCCCACCTCCTTGATAATTTTTAATTCTTTTGTTCCTATGTCAGTTTTCTAATTTTATATACTAATGACAATAATCAGCCTTAAATGTATATCTTGATTGAACATTTGAAGCACTTTAGTACACATGGCATTCTATCCATACATAAGAGCAACTATTTGAAACCCTTTCTGCAAAGAGAGAAAATGAAACTCAGAAAGGTTAAGTGACCCTTCCAGAGTCACTGAAATAGAAAATGACAGAACCAGACTGATCTTGCTTTTCCTGGTTCCCACTGTACACCACTGCCTTGTCATATACCTGAGGGTTAAATGAGGTGCCTCACAGTTCTTGAATCCCAATTAAGACATTCAAGACTACAGAAATAACTAAAATATCTGGAAGTATCTGAGCCATCTTTACACACTTAGAGGGTTTAAAAGCAAAACAAACAACAACAAAATCATACTTCTTTCTAACTCGTGGACAAGTCCTGCTGGCATGAGGACGACGGAGACGCAAAGACCCAATTCCAGGGACCAGGTTCAGTGATGCAGATCCACTATATTCAGGATGTAAGCTAGCTTATATACATGGGTTCAGCCAATAGAATGTTACAGCGTCTCCTTCATAGCCAATGGCTGAAAAGATCAGGGAGCTGCATGGTTGGCGCTAAGTCACTTACTTATAATGGGCAAGCTTTCTTCCTGGGTGTGTCCAGGAGGCTTCTGGGAGCTGGAGTATTCTCACAGCATTGCATTAGCCGTAGCTGCTAGGAATGAGCTCTGCACTCCACCCACATCTCCCCCTTCTCTTTTAATTAAGGCCAGTTGGACTTGATGAATGACAGCTTGCTGTTGTTGTAGCTTCTGAATGTACGCATTATGCAATGGAACCCTAGTAGAACTAAAACAACTATAATATCTATTATACTATATGCTAATAGATTAGCTGAATTAAACAATGAGGCAAGCTTCTATAATGTTTGACTACTTAGGAAATAGAATGGGGGTCTTAAACAGGGGATTCTTCCTAGGGGTTGGGATGTCATTTCCCTCCCATTGTGTTACAGAGACCTTCTAGGTGCCGTTAAACAAAGTTCCATTTTGATTGTAAAAAAATGCACTTAGGTCCATGCATGCCTCCATCCCACAAAAGTCCCAGCATCCAAACATAGAACAGATGGCTTGCCATGTGCTGTGTACTGCATATGGTGCATTCCATCTCTTGGCCTATGATGTCAAACTCTGAGGTTGATGGTCTGTGCATCCAGGCCAGAAGAAATGCGGCAGTCTCTCCAGGGAATTCCTTCTCTCGAGAGTGTTCTTAGATGTCCGTTATACAGGAACAGGCAAAGAGATGACCCTGGGAAGGCAAGGTTAGCAGGTGGGCCCAGATGTTGGCAGTTAGGGGGAGGAGGGCTTGTAGGCCAAGTACTGAGCTTTGGTTGGTAGTACCATTTTCACTAAAGTCCCCTGTAGTATGATTTCGAAGGAGGACCCACCTTCTGAGGGGACAGTGTTATTATTCAGAGTAAACTTAAGTAGCATTGGGTCACTTAGGTTACCCCATATAGTGCCGTTCCACTGTTGGGATTCCCGGCCACTATTGTCACAAGGGAGACTAAGGGAGCAGTTACTGGAATATACTGTTGGAAACTGTGAGCTATTAACTTCAACAGGCATAATTATGCCAGGGTGGGGAAAAGCAGTCCAGACATTGGGGTCCAACCACGTCTGGGAGTTAGCGGTTACTATAGCACACCAAACAAGAACGAAGCACCAGGGCCTGGGGCCCATCAGGGGCAATTCTCTGGGCCTGCCCCGCCAAAGCCTCCACATCCCCCCAGGTGATGGGGCATGCACAGCGGCCGCGAGGTCTTCTTCTGGAGCACTGAGGACCTCCTCCCCTCAGGCATAGTCGGTGTGGAGAAGGCCAGAGCTGTGGCTTTGGATGGGTGAAGACTGAACCACTGAGTGGATGCCCAAGAAACCCTGTCAAGCAGGTTGGTGGGTTTCTGGGATCCAAATTGGCTGAAAAACACAAGTATAACCTCTTCCTTGTGTTAAAAGAGGGTGTGGACCCTGCCACTGAGCTGTGGCTGGGTCCTTCCAGCATCATTTCAGAGAGAGGGGTAGGGGAGAGAGAGAGCGAGAGATACAGAAAAATAGATAAGACAGACAGAAAGAAAAAAGACACATGGAGGTGTATCGGCTGTCCCATGGGTCTGCAGCAGGAACACGTGTTGGAGTTAAAGCTGAGGTAGAAAATGGCGTCTGAGAGGCTGGGGTGGGGCATTGAGCCCTGGCAGGGAATGCGCGGAAGTAGTGACTTCTGCTTTTTCAGGCGGTAGAGCTGATGGTGCAGTTAGCAATTCTGTTTGTTTTATTTCTGCGCACTCGGCTGCAAGTCCATCAAACTCGGTGGCCCAACACTTTTCTTCCTCTACAGGGGGAGGTGAATACAGATGTAGGGGCTCCTCTGAAAGAGGAGTAGCCTGTAGGACCTTAGGGACTGGCAGAGGGTCCCAAGCAGGAGCACCAGTCAAGCAGGCGTATATTGCCAATAAGGCAGGAGTGAGGCCAAGAGGAAAGGTTTGCCCCCCATGCTCCTCAGCCAAATGAACACATTGGAGAGCTCAGGCCTAAGTATCCAGGTCCCAGAGGGGTGTGTCCTCAAGCGAGGGATTGAGACCAGAGAGAATCTTCCAGTAAGTTCAAGATTCTTTTCACAAAATTCAACTCACCTACTCTGCAATAGGGTGTGAAAGGCTCGAGTCTGCAGGGCTCAAAAGTGGGAGAGAAGGTTTTCCAATGCAGAGGGTCAATCACCTGTCCCTTGGATGACGGTTAGGTCCCTTCCCGACGTTGGGCGCCAGTTGTGGACAAGCGGAGATGCAAAGGCCCGACTCTGGGGACCAGGTTCAGTGACGCAGATCCACTTTATTCAGGAAGTAAGCTAGCTTATATACATGGGTTCAGCCAATAGGATATTACAGCATGTCCTTCATAGCCAATGGCTGAAAAGATCAGGGAGCTGCGTGGTTGGCGCTAAGTCATTTCCTAATAGCAGGCAAGCTTCCTTCCTGGGTATGCCCAGGAGGGTTCTGGGAGCTGGAGTATTCTCACAGCATTGCATCAGCCACAGCTGCTAGGAATGTGCTCTGCGCTCCACCCACACTAGCTGTGTTTAATAAGCCAGATGAAAGTCTCAAGTTTCTTAATGCAAATTGATACCAAGGTCCATTCTAACCTTTCTGAATTGATATTGAGTGGTCAGTTAACAGAAATATTTTGAGAAGAAAAAAAATTATTTTTAAAGAATTTCTTTTTGAAAATATTTTAAATAATTTGGGAAATCATTTAGTGTGGATTTTATATTATAGGCCAACAAAAATCTCTCAGCATTTTTTATTTCTAACATACGATGGAAGTCAATTCCTGAGTGTTCTCTCAGGTTCAAAGTGGTTTATAAAATTGAATGTCAGTAATAAAATCAGTAGTTCACCATCCCAGACCCAAACCAGAAGCCAACCACAGCAATATATCCTGAAAGCAGTATGAACAATCGTGTAAGTAGAACTATCTTCATGCTGTTTCAAAAATTATTTTTAAAAAATAGAAAAAAATTACTTTGGATTAATCATTGCTTTAAAAGATCTTCAATGACCTTCTTCATAACCTTATTTTCCCCAAAATTGTAGTAAGAAAGAAATAAAGTTAACATCGCAATAAATCATATAATTCAATTTCAGTGCTATAACCATTTAGTTAAAATTTTATTATATTTTGCATATTTTAATCCTGTGTTGTCAATTTAATTCATCTCAACTAGCCCCTTTCATCTTTATAAACCCTTGAGTTATAACAAACATTTAAGCTGTTGTGGAAGGAAGTTACCAAAACCAGCTAGACTCAAGTGTTGACAGCAGTCAGGAGACATGCCCACTGCCTCTCACCTCCCTCCCCCAAAAGTTCCTGATCAATATACGTACGTATTTGAGTGTATCCCTATATATAAATGTGTTCTGCAAACTGTAACATGTAGACAAGTATAAATTATTGTTGTTATCACTTCTGTTTGCCTAATTCCAAATCTAGAATTTAAGAATCAAATTATATTAATAGTAATTCTCTTTCTTTTTCAAGATAGTAGCCCTAATTATTTGTAAGAGAGCAGAACATCTAATAATATCCTACATGTCCTAACACACATGAATTCTCAGCTATTCATGTGGGGCTGGCGAAGGAAGACAGTGACAAATATTTGTACCATGCCAACAATAAACCAGGCATTTTACCAAGCATAAGAATACATAGACTGAGACCATGCTGTCCTAGAAATATGAGTTTAGTCCAGAAAAGAAAAACAAGACATACAGTAAAGTTGAGTGTTATAAATATGGCACAGAAGAACAGGGTGCTCATAGAGCCCATGGGAGGAGAAGCAGTCAGCCTTGGCTAGAGCATCTGAGGAATTATCAAAAGTGACACAGAAGTCAGGATCAGAAAGATGACCTCTGAAGAATGATAGCATGTTTGTTCAAGGCAGAAGAAAAAAGTTCTAGCATACTTAAAGCTCCCAAGAAACAGAGCCTTAAACATATTCACTGTTAAACTCTGTTCTGCTTTGGTCACCTTAGGTAATACCTGCTTGAAGATCTGACAGGCTTGGTAAACTGCATTGAGGGAAAATTGCTTTTCCTCTCAAGACTTATAGGCCACTGTGACTACCACACCACTGTTAACAGGCAGCACCAATTTCTATGCTGCTCTAATGCTCTGAACCCTTCCTGGTGCCACACTGTGTTTGGGGCAGAAAATGAAAGGTCTAGCAAGTAAGTCATCAAAATGAAATCATGACGTTGTCAGGATCATCAGGTTTGACTCCAGTAAATATGACATTAAGCTCCTGATAGTAGTGAACAACTCAGCAATGATTAAATGATCATCTATATTCTGAGTTTCCTCTCTCCTCTGAAAAATAGCTTTCTAATAAGTTTCACCCATGTCTCTTTTTCATATGTAGATATCAGGAAAAAGCGAGTGTAAAAACTAAACAGTAAAATATAGAGATATTTAGCATATAAAGCTAGACAAGGTTACTCTACAGTAAGATGAATTTATATTGATATTATTCCTTTAAGGATATAATTGTGCTGATATTTTTTATAGAAACAGAGAGAGTCAGAAAGAGGGATAGATAGGGACAGACAGACAGGAACAGAGAGAGATGAGAAGCATCAATCATCAGTTTTTTGTTGCGACACCTTAGTTGTTTATTGATTGCTTTCTCATATATGCCTTGACCGTGGGGCTACAGCAGACCGAGTAACCCCTTGCTCGAGCCAGCGACCTTGGGTCCAAGCTGGTGAGCTTTGCTCAAACCAGATGAGCCCACACTCAAGCTGGTGACCTTGGGGTCTTGAACCTGGGTCTTCCGCATTCCAGTCCAATGCTCTATCAACTGCTTCACCACCTGGTCATGCTAATTGTCCTGATTTTTGGTACTACTAATAATATAGCTCAAAATTGCAGAATAATATATGAGTACATATTGTCTGTTTACAAAGTATACATTTGAATTTATTATATATCTTGTATATAATATGCTTGATTCTTAGGGGAAAATACTATGTATAGCAGTCTCTTATTTTTTTATAATAAGACATTTTGAAAATGATTCTTCCATGCTAATATATTTTATCAACACCAAAATGATCTGATGCTTGTGTTTCTAAAAGACATTACTTCATATATGACATACTCTGAATAAAGGCAGATTTAAAGCAGCCCACCTGAAAAAAAAAAAGAGTTTCTGAGATTTAAAGTTTATACCATTTATTAGAAGCAGCTTGGTTTGCCTGCCATTTATAATTTTCATTTATTGCTTCCTTAATTGCCTGGGCATGATCTTATATTTTGTAACCTTTTCCATTTTGTTTTTAAGGCTTTAAATGATTTGCACATATCATCTTTAATTGACACCTTAGTGTGACACAAGCAAAATATATACAAAGAATGGATAGCACAATCCACAAAGTATTATACTTGCAATATTTCTAATACTTTAGAAAACAAATTAGCAGAATGTACTTGATTTTTTTTCCTGTGCAATCTTTTCCTGGAGGGCAATGCTAGTACTCATATTGGCTAGTACATCAAATTAATAAACCTAGACTTTTAACTTCACCCCAAAATTCAGCAAGGGAAGTTCACATAGGGAACACTGTTCTTTATGTATATTTTGATAGTAAGAGATAAAAGTAAAATTGAAAAAGTATAACCCATCTTATATCTTGGAGGTAATTGAGATAGAGAGCAGATATTACAATCACGTTCTGTTAGATCTCTAGCAAATTTGGAAATCACAAGATTGGTCCTTTCTTGGTACAGAGGACACTGAAGCCAGCCTGATACCATCTCAGCATCAAAGAGTTTTTAATTTTAGTTGGGATGACTCAGGTATTTCAATTGCTGGTTCTCTGAATTTTCTTCTACATCAGATTCTTTGTTATGAGAGAAGGTAGTGCATAATTAAACTCTTTCATTGTATGAAATCAGAAGAGGAGGCAGTTTCAGTTATCAAGCAGATAAAAGATATTAAAGATAACTCAGATCACTCACCTTCTTTATCTCTTGTTTCCTACTCATCTAATGCTTGCATCCCCTCAAACATAGAATTACTGTATAGTCAATCCAAGGTATGCTTGAATACTCCTCTGGTGGTGGAGAATACACTATTTCAGAGGCATAATCATCTAACATAACCCAAATCAATTTCCTTGCAAGTTTTCTCTTTGCAGAAACACCTTTGATTACATTGTAAAATAAAGATAACCTCTTAATGTTTAGAAAATTTTTCTTTTTATTATGTAAAAATTTCTCAAAATTAGATATAAGGACAAAAAATTATTATCCTTTTTGAAGACATGCAAATCTAAAAGTAACTTAAAGTCAGAGTTTAAAACTTTTCAACTGTTGAGTGTGGCAATTGCATTAGGTACTTTTTCAGTCTTGCATGATAGCCTTGAAATGTATATATTATCAATTATGTAAGTTTAATAGTATTGATAGAAATTTGGAGCTATAGTCATTTTCTAATAGTACAATGTCAGGTACATTTAATAGCTTTGAAACATACAATAATTTTTCAATATAAGAAAATTCAAGAGACTTATTTACTTTCTAGTAAAGCTGTCATTTATCTTGGTCTATTCAATAGTAAAATAAAATATTCTACAGAATGCACAGATGGATGAGTGATAAGTGCTAGCATGAATGAAAACCTCTCAAGACAAAAATGCAGAAGCCATACATAATTGAAAAGGATGTTTATGGAACACAATCAATGACCTTGTCTTGAATTCTGTGTCTGAAACAGAAATATTCTTAGCAGAAGCTTCAACCAGAGACCATCTTTTGTCTACTGTCACTGCTAAACTTTCCACACATGAGGAGTCAGATTTAATTTTGATTGAAACAGATTTCACTCTTTCGTTAATACTAATGCATATGGTGTTTTAAATATAATACTTTTTAGCACTTTTTAATAATACTTTTTATAGAACTATTATTTTTATTTTAAGTTATCTCCCCAAATGTATTGTTTTCTATGTCTAAATAGGAATACACATGTAGACAGGTAGAGATGCCCTTTTCCTATGTGTGCACATATAAAATGATACATATGATTATATGTGATGATACATAACACTTCAATAGCATTAATTCACTATGCTGTGCAATGCATCACAATGGGCTATGTTCTTGTTTTTCAAGAAATTAGCAAAGTAATTCATCACACCTCAAAACAAGCAAATAAAAAAATAAAGAGGAACCATTACGAACACACAAAAATAAGCAATAGAAAATGCAGGTATGTTGACAAGCAAAGCTATTTATAGCTAAGAGTATTTTTGTACGCCAAAACTATAAGTAAACCAAAAACACTCATGATTAACTCCTGTAGTATACCAGCATATAAGATATGGTTGTTAAATTCTCAGAAATTTTGAGATCTGGTTGCTAAACACAGCTATTATTAAAAAGTAAACTGTCTTGCCTGACCAGGCAGTAGTGCAGTAGATAGAACATTAGCCTGGGACACTAAAAACCCAGGTTTGAAATTCCCATGGTCACTGGCATGAGGGCAGGCTCACCAGCTTGAGTGTGGTGTCATAGACATGACTCCATGGTTGCTGGCTTGAGCAAGGGGTCACCATCTCAGCTGGAACCCCCAGTTAAGGCACTTATGAGAAAGCAATCAATATATAACTAAAGTACTTCAAAAATGAGTTGATGTTTCATATCTTTCTCCCTTCCTGCCTGTCTGTCTCTCTCTCTCTTTCACTAAAAAAAAAAAAAAAAAAAGTAAATTATCTTGTTGATAATGTCCATTCTAACAAGAGGAAAGTGGTATCTAGTTACAGTTTTGATTTGCATTTCCCTAATAGTGAAATTGAACATCTTTTCATATATATATGGCCATTTGTATGCCTTCTTGGGAGGTGTCTGTACAGGTCCCTTACCCTTTTTAGTTGGACTGTTTTGTTTGTTTGTTTTTATTGAGTTGTATGAGTTCTTTACATATTTTGAATATTAATTCTTTGTCATAGCCGTTGTTTGCAAATATCTTTGGCCATTAAGTTGATAACTGTTTTGATTTGTTGGCAGTTTCTTTTTCTGTGCCAAAGCTTTTTACTTTGATATAGTCCTATTCATTTATTTTTGCTTTTACTTCCCTTGCCTTTGGGGTCAATTTTCTTTAAGATCAAGAGTCATAAGTTTAATACCTATGTTTTCTTCTCTGCAATTCAGTGTATCAGATCTTATATTTAGGTTTTTGATCCATTTTGAGCACCAGTGGTAGGAAGGTAGAGAGTACAGGTGTGGAGAAAAGGGAAACCTCATTCACTGCTGGTGGGAATGTAAACTGCTACAGCCACTATGGGAAAAAGTATGTCTGTTCCTCAAAAAATGAAGAATATAGTTACCATATAAGCCAGCAAACCCTCTTCTAGGTTTTTCTTCTATCTGACTAATTTGAAAACATTTTATTTGCAAGCTATATGTACCTCCTATGTTTTATGCAGCATTATTCATGGGCCAAGACATGGAAACACAAAAGTGTCCTCCAGTAGATGATTGGCTAAAGATGTGGTACATAAATATATACAATGGAATACTACTCAACCATAGGAAAAGATGAAATATTGCCACTTGCTACAACATGGATGGCTATTGAGAATATCATGTTAAGTAAAATAAGTCAGACAGAAAAAGTCAAGAACCATATGATTGCTCTCATATGTGGAATATAAAACTGAAAGCAATAAATGAACAAATAAGATGAATGATCAAATATTCATAGAAGAACAACAATAAGATAATTACTAGAGGGGAAGGGGGAGCATGGTAGGTAAAAGCAAGTAAAAGGGAGATAAATGGTGATGGAAAGAAACTTGACTTTGGGTGGTAAACACACAATGCAATCTATATACAGATTACATATCATAGAATTGTATTGTACACTGGAAACCTGTATAGTTTTGTTAACCAATGTCACACCAATAAAATTAATTTAAAAAGTGATTTGAAGACATTTATAATTAAATAGCTTATATTAAAAACAAAGGTAGTAAATATTTATAACTCATAATTTCCTAATTATTTTTGCTACATTTAGCTATTACCAATGTGCTTCAGGTTATATATGATATATATATATATATATATATATATATATATATATATATATATATATATATATATATACACACACCTACATGGTGGAAATGCTATATAAAGTTTTGCAATTGCACATCTCTTCCCAAAACCTTTTTAACTGACCTCAATTGCTACCTTAAAATCAACCTTGGAAGGGATATTTATAGCTCAGAATCAACTAAAACTATAGGGTTGTTGCTGTTTTTTTAAACTCTGTCTTTCCAGAGATATGTGTTACTAATCATTTATCAACACACTATTGATTAACTGAAAACAAAGGTGAAATATGTCTTAGTGAACAACACTGGCTTCTAAATCTGCCTTTGCCCATTAATATTTATGGTGTCTTGTACAAATTTTTTAACATGTAGTAGCTTTAGTCTCTTCAACTTTAAAATGGTTTGCAAATACCTCTTAAGCACTTAACACTGTATCTAGATTAGAACTTTAAGTGACTAGTAAATGGTAATAATAATCACTATCAAACATGCATATATATATATACACACACACTCATAAATGCAATGAATTCTAGAATGAGCTGCAATAGATTTAGTTTATATTCAAGAGATTTGGCAAAATAAACAAATCATGTTTTTCATAATTTAGTTGTTTCTTTATATAGAATTCTATGTCTTAGCAACCAAAATATAGGGAGAAGTCATTAGCACTCTTTAAAAATGATTATAGATAGTAGGGTTTTTTTACTTGTAGAAAATTTACAATTCCTTTTTTAACATTTAATCTTGTATAATTATAGTTTTACTGTTGCAAATACCTTGAGTAAACCATTTAAACATATAATAATAATTTAATCAAATATCTAGCATGATCCAGTGTCAAGTTTTTGGCACCAGGACTTTATATTACTAATTTTATATTGATTCTGTTTCAACTTACTGCATTTACTAGGGCAAACCATAAGTAAGTGAAATCATATGGTATTGTCTTTCTCTGACTGGCTTATTTCACTTAGCATAATAATTTCTAAATTCATTCATGTTGTCACAAATTGTTAAATTTTGTTTTTATATGGCTGAGTAATATTTTATTATATATATTTACCATAGCTTTTTCATCTACTCACCCATTGTGGGTACTTGAGTTGCTTCCAAGATTGGCTACTGTAAATAACATTGCAAAATAATAGGGGTGACTATGTTTTTTTGAATTAGTGTTTTGAGTTTCTCTGGATATACACTCAGAAGTGAAATTGCTGGGTCATAAGGCAGTTCCATTTTAAAATTTCTGAGGAACCTCCATACTGTTTTCCATAGTGACTGTACCAGTCTGCATTCCCACAGTGTGCTAGGGTTCTTTTTTCTTCACATCCTTTCTAATCCTTGTCATTTGTTGATTTATTGATAATACCTCTTCTGACAGGTGTTAGGCGATATCTCATTGTGGGTTTAATTTGCATTTCTCTGATGAGTAGTGATTTTGAGCAAATTTTCATTTGTTTATTTATTGGCCATCATATGCCTTCTTTGGATAAGTGTCCATTTAGGTCTTTTGCCCATTTTTAATGAGATTTTGGTGTGTGTGTGTGTGTATGTTGAGTAGTATAAGTTAATTGTGCGTGCGTGTTCACCACCTGAAGTAAAGTCTTCTCCTATCACCACTTTTCTGCTCTTTATATTTTCCTACTTTCCCTCACCTCCTTTTCCTCTGCAATCACTGCACTATTGTCTTTGTTGTTTTGCTTTGTTTAATTTCTTCAAATTTTTCACCCAGCTTTCCCACCCCCCTTTGACAGTTATTGGTCTGTTCTCTTTATCTAGAAGTCTTTTTTGTTGTTTGTTAGTTTATTTTGTTTATTAGATTCCACACATAAGTGTAATTATATGGTCTCTGTCTTTCTCTGACTGGCTTATTTCACTCAGCATAAAACTCTCCAGGTCCATTCATGTATAAATGTTTTAAAAATATTGGATAACCACAGAAATCTTGAGAAAGATGAACAAAATTGGAAGAATCACACTACTTGATATCAAACTATACTGCAAGGCCATAGTAATCAAAAGAGCATGACCCTGGCATAAAAAAAGACATTCATCAAGGGGACAGGAGAGGGAGCACAGAAATAAATCTTTGTCTATATAGTCAATTAATATTTGACAAAGGAGGCACAAAAGACAATGGCAAAAGGCAGCCTTTTCAATAAATGTTGGCAAAATTACACAGATATGTGCAAAAATTGAAACTAGACCATCTTTTTACACCATACATATACTAATAAACTCAAAATAGATTAAAGACTTAAATGTAAGGCTCGATACCATAAAAATTCTAGAAGAAAAAATAGGCAGTAAAATCTCAGACATTTCTCCTAGTAATGTTTTTCTGATAAATCTTGATCAAGAGAAACAAGAAAAAAAAATAAACAAATGAGACTACATAAAACTAAAATGTTTTTGTACAGCAAAAGAAACCATCAACAAAAGAAAAGACAATCCACCGAATGGGAGAATACAATCACCAAGATTACATCTGATAAAGGGTTGATATTCAAAATTTCCTCAAATTTAAATTCAAGTTATTGTACAAGATTGGATTAGCAACTGAACTTGAATCAATTTTTGAATAAAATTCTCCATAAGACTCTACCATATGCAATTATGATAGTGCATGAAACGATGAAATGATCATATGTATCCACTTACCCTCCCAGACAAAATCCAAGGGAAAAATATAAAGAATGTAAATATACATTAAAAAGTAATGGGAGTCGAACCAGGCGGTGGGGCAGTGGATAGAACATTAAACTGGGATGCAGAGGACCCAGGTTTGAGAGCCGGAAGTCATCAGCTTGAGCATGGGCTCACCTGGCTTAAGCAAAGCTCACCAGCTTGGACCCAAAGTCGCTGGCTTGAGCAAGGGGCTACTCAGTCTGCTGAAGGCACATACAAAAGAGCAATCAATAAACAACTAAGATGTCACAACAAAAAACTGATGACACTGTGGAACATTTTTTTTTTTAATTTTCTGTTGCATGAGGTTTTAGAACTGTTTCTATATATTTCTGCATCACTGATTCCAAATCTAAAATTTGTTTTTCAGTGCATGCTCCAGTTTTTATGCAATTTTTTTTTATTGCAGTTAATGGCATGCATTGGTTTTAAAATTGGAGTTAAAGAGCAATGACTCTTGGATTGAACATAACCACAAGGCAATTAATGTTTTACAAACATCACTTTTACATAATTTTAGTTGTTTTTAAATGTAAAAAATTGTTATCTGATAAAAATACCCTCTTTTTTTAAGATTAAATCATGACTTCTTCAAGTAGGCATAAATGTAATAGTCCTGACACCTTCTGTTATATATAGGGCTGTTATACCCTTCAACGTCAAAGGCACAATATTTCATCATTTGTGACACGTGCATATATTGCCTATTTTCAAGTTCTCCTTGGTGATCAAGACAAGAGTTGGGCTCATATTGTGTGCCATATTTGTGAAGAAATGCTTTGTGACTGGACAAAAGGAAACACAAAGGAATGCCTTTTGGTATTCCCATGGTTTGGTGTGAACCTGAGGACCATGGCAGTGACTGTTATTTCTGTCTGATCCATACAAACGGCATCAACAAGAAAAAAAGGCATATGATCGCATATCCTAATATACCATCAGCAATATACCTATCCCACACTCTGAGACACTCATGGTTTCAGTTTTCAATGGTTTTATTTCTTCTAAGTACAAAGAAAGTGAACATGGTGATCAAGTGTATTTTGATAAGATGCATGAGGAAATGGTTGTAGAATCTGAAGAGTTTTCTTCTGATGCTAAACAGTCATTAACCCTTCAACAGTATAGCCAACTCAAATATAATGACTTAGTAAGAGTTTTGGACCTATCAAAGAAAGCAGCTGAGTTATTAACCCCCAGCCTTCAAGAAAAGAATGTACTTCACTGGTCAGCTAAAGTATCCCATTTCAGGAAGTGTGAACAAATATTTGTGGACTTTTTCCTGAAGACAAACACTTTGTTTACTGTCATGATATCAGTAGTCTTCTCAGCCAGCTAAGTGTTACCACTTACAGTCCAACAGAATGGAGGCTATTTCTTGACAGCTCTAAACAGAGTCTGAAATGTGTTCTCCTACACAATGGTAATGTTTATGCAGCAGTTCCAATTGGTTATTCAACTCATCTGTGAGAAGATTATAATAACATAAAAATTGTCCTCGACTTTCTGAAGTATGAGGAACATAACTGGATCATTTGTGTGGATCTTAAAATGGTAAATTTTCTGCTAGGACAACAGAGAGGTTTCACAAAGTGTCCTTGATTTCTGTGTTTGTGGGACAGCGGAGCTCGGGAGAAACACTGGACCGAGAAGGAGTGCCCGAAACATGAAGCTCAGGAAGTAGGGATGTAAAATATTGTAAATGAACCTGTAGTTTATCAAGACAGGATCACTTCCCCCCCACTTCCCATTCAACTTGGTTTAATGAAGCAGTTTGTTCAGGCTTTGAATAAAGAAAATGAATGCTTTCAACATATTATTTTTACTTTTCCTGCCTTGTCTTTCGAGAAGATAAAAGCAGGTGTATTTGATGGACCTCAAATTTAAACCCTCATATGTGATGAAGAATTAGCCAGGAAGATAAATAAGGAGAAGAAAGCATCATGCCAGTCTTTTGTGCCAATTACAAAGTACTTCCTTTGCAACAAAAAAGCAGAAAACTATGAACTTCTGGTTCAAAGGATGCTGTTGGCTTTCTGCAACATTGAATGTAACATGAGCATTAAGATTCACTTCCTAGACAGTCACCTTGATAAGTTTCCCAAAAATCTTGAAGCTGTTAGTGATGAGCAGACTAATGCTGGAGCATTGAACAAGATTGTCCTCAACAAATACACAAATTCAAGAGCTACAAACACAAATTTTTGTCTGAACAGAATTTAAATAAGTTTTGTACAAATTTTATGATTAAAATGTGTTTTAATATGTTCTATTTTGAAATTGTAGACAAATTCTGATGCACCCGCATTGTTTAGTGTATTAGTGTATTTACTGCATTATATAAATTATTATATTTTCACAAACATGATGCCCAAGAAGACATTCTACTTCATTATGTTAAACTCTATGTTGAAAATTTTACAATAAGATGAAAACCTAAAATCTTGAATTGCATAAAAACTATAGCTTACAGAGAAAACCTAATGTCAGATTTGAGATCAGCATACTCGAATTAGGTAAAAACAACTGTTTTTGTGGATGCAACAAAAATTTTGTTCCCCAGTTTGATTGATGCTTCTCATCTCTCTCCATTCCTGTCTGTCTGTCCCTATCTATCCCTTT
The DNA here is from genome assembly GCF_036850995.1 of Saccopteryx leptura. Classification (NCBI taxonomy): domain Eukaryota; kingdom Metazoa; phylum Chordata; class Mammalia; order Chiroptera; family Emballonuridae; genus Saccopteryx; species Saccopteryx leptura. The sequence goes on from NC_089504.1 coordinate 54,159,716, forward strand.
CTCTGACTCTCTCTCTGTCTCTGTAAAAAATAATAATAATAATAAATGAAAAGTAATTGGAAAGACCAAAAGCAACATCAGTATACAGAATATTTAGAGGAATTCTCACTAGATAGAAAATGGCTGGGGACAATAATCAGAACAGAGATTATAGCCAAAAACATTCAGAAGTAAATTGCACAGATAAGAACACAAAGATTGTAATAAATAAATGAAATGAAAATAATGCTCAAAAGCAAATATTGTAGAAAATCATTGGAAACTTTCTTCCAAATCAGTGTACCATTTTTTTACCTCTTTTGTCCTCAGCACTTTAGCTGGGTGCAGCTAAATGATTGTAAGGCTGAAGCTCTCAGGATTATTTATTCATTCGCTCATTCACTCATTCTATCTGTTATTGTTTTAAAGAAGGAGTCTGAGTTCTGTCATTTTTTCAGGCAACTTCCCTGTTACTGGTGGGCAGTGAATATTTTGTGTGTTTGCATGTCTGACAATTTTTTATTTCTCACTCAAATTTGAATGACACTATTGATATGCTGTACCCAGATTCAAAGTTATTTTTCCTCAGAACATTGAGAAAAATGGTTTATCATCTTTATTTATCTGAGTTGTCAATAAGTGACAGATCAACCTGATTCTTGTCCATTTGTAGTTTTTTTCCCTCTTTTGGAAGCTTTTAGAATTTTCTAGTCTTTTTCTTAGTTTTTATCACCATTAGTTTTCTACCAATGAGACTCTTTATTCTTTTAACTCTTAGTGACTAGTTTCAATAAGACTAAGATTTTTCTCTAATTCTGATATTCTATAGTAAGTCCTACTGTTTCTTTAAATATTTTCTCTCTTCTATTTTTTTAATTTCTCTTCTTAAGATTCAAGTTAGAAATGTAGGAAGATCCTGTGGAACAATTTTTTTCTGAAAAATTCTAAAGTCTGGCTGAGGAACAACTACATTTGGGGCAAGTCAGTAGTAAACCACATCAAAGAGGGTAGAAGAGGCTGAACATATCGCTCCATAGGGCTCACACCTGCCCCTACACAATCAAGAGAGAATTAAAAACCCAGGCAGTACCCTTTAAAGTAAGCAGTTACATACAGGCCTGTGCAATCACCAGCATTAAGCCGTAAAGGCCATTAGAGCCAAGTGATCTGGATCTATCCTCTGGGTGGCACTTGAAATATTCCGGCTCCAGAAGAGTGTATATCAGCTCATTTCTGGACATACCAGTGAGCTGTAGCCAGGCAGAGAGATATCACCAAGATGGTGTCTACCAGCCTATGTTCCCTGAGAATAGCAAGAAGCCCCTAACATGAATGCCAGACCTAAAGCCTACTGCTCAGGCTGAAACTCCAAGACAAGCAAATAGGCCTTTTTCACAGAAAGACTAGAAATGTGTTTAAGTCTGCCAAGAACTGTCTCCTCAATTGTATAATAAAAGTCCCATAGGATCCAGGAAAGTAAGTTCCCTTGGTTATTAGAGATAGATGATCATCTGGGTGTCTCCTGGTTGGTGGCTACAAAACTCTGGGCCCCAGAGGGTATAAACGCTTTGTCTGGGAGATGCTAGTGCTCTGGAGTGTGCAGATGAGATCTCTCATCTCCTACACAAGAACACTTATTTAAGACTGAAAGAGATGGTTGTCTCATTTAATGCATAAAAACCAACAAAGAGTCAAGCAAAATGAAGAAACAAAGGACTACATTACAAAGGAGAAAGCAAGATAACACCTCTGAATGTCTCATAAGTAAGCATTAGAATTTTATGATCTACCTTTCATAGTTCTTAGCTGACAATTTTATTGTTACACACACAGACATACACACACACAAAAGTTGAGGAAAAAGAACACATCTTTGCTTTTTGTTTTTTCATTATCTTTTTTTTATTCATTAAGAGAGGGGAGGCAGAGGGACAGACTACAGAGCAATGGGATCCATTCAGAAAGCTCACTAGGGTGCAATGCTCTGCTCATCTAAAGTGTTGCTCCGTTGCTCAGCAACCAATCTCTTCTTAACGCCCAAGACAAGACCATGGAGCCATTCTCAGTGCTCAGGGCCAACTTGCTCCCATTGATCCATGGCTGCAGAAGGGGAAAAGAGACAAAGGAGTGAGAGGGGGAGTAGTGGAGAAGCAGATGGGCCCTTCTCTTTTGCGCCCTGACCAGGAATCAAACTCAGGACATCCACACATTAGGCTGATGCTCTACCATTGGGCCAACCAACCCGGGCACTTTTTCTATTTTCTACCACCTGTATGTGCATTTTTAAAAACATATGGCCTGGCTTGTGGTGGCGCAGTGGATAAACCTTCAGCATGGAATGCCAAGGTTGCCGGTTCGAAACCCTAGGCTTCCCTGGTCAAGGCCCATACAACAAGCAAGCAATGAACAACTAACATGAAGCAACTATGAGTTGATACTTCCCATTCCATGCTCTCCTTTCTCTCCTGTCTCTGTAAAAACAATAAATAAAGTATAAAAATAAAAAATAAAATAAAAACATATGAATTGATAGTTGAATTTCTTCAAGTGATTTTTTTGCAACTATTAAGAAGATTATATGATTTTCAATCTTTAGTCTGAACCAGTAAAATACACTGGTTGATATTTTTAATGGCAAGTTAACCTGATGATCAAATTTATCTTTCTATTTATCTATTTAAAGACACACAATTCATTTAACTAGTATATCAGTTAATTCTTCTACATCTTAACTCATGAATAAGTGAATTTAACCACGCTTTTTATTTTAAAAATTATTTTAGACATATTTTGTATCAGGGATATGCAGGTATACTGAAATATCTTATAAAAGAGTAAAAGAGGCTCTAGGTTTCTATCCTTTAGAAAACCTTAAAGTTGGAAATATTTTTTCTAATGCTTGATTGATTTATCAAAAAGGACAAGTATAAGTGTGTTTATATTTACATTTATGTGTATATGAATAATCTATTCCAATATTTTATTTATGATAAACTTTAAACAGAAGACAAAGTAGAAAGGTTTTACAATGAGCACCCTTCTATTATAAAATATTATTGTACTTTGTATAATACATATTTTTCATCTTTCTATTGAGATGATGAGATATTTGATATAGATTAAATTTTTAAATGACTGAACTATTCAGGCTTCCTAATGTTCTAAACTCAGATTTAGTAAATTATGGGTTTAAGGAGATTTATCCATTTTATTTAAATCTTTAAAATTTTGGTAAAACTTGTTTACAATAATTTCTTCATTGTCTGTTTAATATCTATAGCATCTGTAATAGTGTTTTCTTTTTTATTATTGATGTTTTTAATTATTCCTGCAAATTATTCCTACAAAGAGTATTCCTAAATCTTTCTAAGGTTGTCTCATTTTAGATATTTGTTTAAAAGAACAATAATTTGGCAGTACAAAGGTACTGAAACAGAAATTCTAGTGGGGACCAGAATTTGTTTTATTAAGCCTTATACATGTGATCATATATAGTTGATCCTTTTTTATTATATATTAGACAAAAATTCCAGGAAATCCATTCCTAGCTAATTCTTAAGGTAGATCATTAACTAGTTTGCTTTCTCTCTATCTTTCATAGTCTTCTCGTTTGTTTTATATATGCAATGTTTATATATATTAGTTGTACTTAGTAGGTAAATTAGAAAAAATTGTATCCACTCTATTTTGTCTTGGAAATGTAATTTCAAATACATTGCTTTATAGAATGTATTTCTTACCTTAGTGAGGGCAATAAGCCAAGAAGGGAAATAAAAAGCATGTAAATTGGAGGTGGAGAGAGAAGAAATAAAGCTGCTCCTACTCACAGACAATTTGATCTAATCTATGTAGAAAATCCCAAAGAGTATAAAACAATTGTAGAACTAATGAGTTTAGCAAGGTCCTAACTTACAAGGTCAACACATGAAAAGCTAAAATCATTTTTATTTTTAGCTATGCAAACTTGGAAGACAAAAATTATTTTAAAGAAAATGCCATGTCTGACCAGGCTGTGGTGCAGAGAATAGAGCATCAAACTAGGATGCAGAAGAACCAGGTTCAAAGACCCGAGGTTACCAGCCTGAGCATGAGCGTGGGATCATAGACATAACCCTATGGTTGCTGGCTTGACCTGAAGGTCACTGGCTTGGTCAAGGGGTCACTGACTCGGCTGTAGGCCCCTGGTCAAGGCACAAATGATAAAGCAATCAATGAACAACTAAGGTGTTGTAATGAAGAATCGATGCTTCTCATAGCTCTCCCTTCCTGTCTGTCTGTCCCTATGTGTCCATCATTCTGACTCTCTCTGTCTCTGTCAAAAAAAAAGTAAAAGAAAGAAAGAAAGGAAGGAAGGAAGAAAGGAAGGAAGGGAGGGAGGGAGGGAGGGAGGGAGGGAAAGAAAGAAAGAAAGAAAGAAAGAAAGAAAGAAAGAAAGAAAGAAAGAAAGAAAGAAAGAAAGAAAGAAAGAAAGAAAGAAAGAAAGAAAGAAAGAAAGAAGAAAGAAGAAAGAAAAAAGAAAGAAATACCATAATTCTGGCTGGGTTTCTCAGTTGGTTAGAGCACTGTCTTAATATGCCAAAGTTGTGCTTTTGATCTCCATCCAGGGCACATATGAGAATTAACCAATGAATGCATAAATAAGTGAAACAACAAATTGGTGTCTCTCTCTCTCTCCCTCTGTCTCCCTTTCTCTCTCTCTCTCCAATAAAAGTAAAATGGTTAACCAGGGGAGGGGCAGAGGAGGAGGGTAGTAAAGAGGAACAAATATATGGTAATGAAAAATTATTTGACTTTGGGTGATGGGTACACAATCAGCAGTTCAAATGCTGAAACCTATATCCCTTTTTTGATAATGGCACCCCATTAAATTTAAATTCACAATGAAAATTTAAAAAATAAAATTAATCAATTAAAAAATGTCAAAAGAAAAGACCATAAACCACCACCTACAAAAACTGAAATACTTAGTTCTAAATTATATAAATAAAACACAGCATATATAGAATCTATGTATTGAAAACTAAAAAAAGGTAATAAAAGAAATAAATGAGTATGTTAATAAGTGACAAGCCCTACATGGTCATTGATTAGAAGACTCAACTTATTAAAGATGTTAAACTCAGCCCTGGCCGGTTGGCTCAGCGGTAGAGCGTCGGCCTAGCGTGCGGAGAACCCGGGTTCAATTCCCGGCCAGGGCACACAGGAGAAGCGCCCATTTGCTTCTCCACCCCTCCGCCGCACTTTCCTCTCTGTCTCTCTCTTCCCCTCCTGCAGCCAAGGCTCCATTGGAGCAAACATGGCCCGGGCGCTGGGGATGGCTCTGTGGCCTCTCCCCCAGGCGCTGGAGTGGCTCTGGTCGCAACATGGCGACGCCCAGGATGGGCAGAGCATCGCCCCCTGGTGGGCAGAGCGTCGCCCCATGGTGGGCGTGCCGGGTGGATCCCGGTCCGGGCTCATGCAGGAGTCTGTCTGACTGTCTCTCCCTGTTTCCAGCTTCAGAAAAATGAAAAAAAAAAAAAAAAAAAGATGTTAAACTCTCTCAAAATTGTTCTCTAGATTTAATGCAGTTTCTATCAAAATCTAAGCAGGCATTTTTTTTTCAGATATGAACCAGCTAATTCTAAAATTTATGAGGAAAAGCAAAGGAATTGGAATAGCTAAAAGAATTCTGAAAGACAAAAACAAAGTTAAAAGAACTTGTATACCCTGCTAATTTTAATACTTACTATAAATTCGTAGTAATCAAGTTGGCATGGTATTGACGAAGGTTTAGACAGTGGTGGGATTCAATTTAACAATCAGTTCTCTGCCCTAATGACTCTTTTAAGTATAAAAGAGATATACCAAAAGGTAGTTTCTTATTTCATGCATTTAATACTTAAATAAGAACAATAAGAGAGGTACATAAAACTAGATTATGTTATAAGAAAGAGCTGTAAAATATTAATGACAAAATATTAAATACCTGACAAAAACAATAAAACTGTTAAGATATTTTATTATTTTATTATTTCCAGATTGCTTTTATAAAAAAAATTTATTTAGATAATTAATTTTAATAGAGTGACATTGATCAATTAGAGTACATAAATTCAGAGAAAACATTTCCAGATCATTTTGGCATTTGATTATGTTGTATACCCACCACCCAAAGTCAAATTGTCTTCTGTCACTTTTTATTGGGTTTCTTTATGACCCTTTCGTTCCTCCACTACCTCCCTCACCTCCCTTCCCCTCCCTCTGGTAACCACTGCACTCTTTTCTATGTCCATGAGTTTCAATTATTTTTAAATTTTTATTTAGATAATTAATTCTAACAGGGTGACATTGATCAATTAGAGTACATAGATTCAGAGAAAATATCTCCAGATCACTTTGACATTTGATTATGTTGTATACCCATCACCCTAAGTCAAATTGTCCTCTATTACCTTTTTTTTTTTTTTTTTTTTAATTTTTTATTTATTCATTCATTTTAGAGAGGAGAGGGAGAGACAGAGAGAGAGGAGAGACAGAGAAGGGGGGAGGAGCTGGAAGCACCAACTCCCATATGTGCCTTGACCAGGCAAGCCCAGGGTTTCGAACCGGCAACCTCAGCATTTCCAGGTCGACGCTTTATCCACTGCGCCACCACAGGTCAGGCCTCTATTACCTTTTATTTGGTTTTCTTTATGCCCCTACACTCCCTCGACCCCTTCTCTCTCCTCCCTTCCCCTCCCCATAGTAACTACCACATTCTGTCCAGGTCCATGAGTCTCAAATTTGTGTTCCACCTATGTATGGAATTATACAGTTCCTAGTTTTTTCTGATTTACTTATCTTACTCAGTATAATATTATTAAGGTCCATCCATGTGGTCGTAAATGATCATATGTCATCATTTCTTATGGCTGAGTAGTATTCCATAGTATACATGTACCACATCTTCCTTATTCAATCATCTATTGAAGGGTTTTTTGGTTGTTTCCATGTCTTGGCCACTGTGAACAATGTTGCAATGAACATGGAGCTGTATGTGTCTTTACGTACCAATGTTTTTGGTTTTGGGTGTATATACCCAGTAGAGGGATTGCTGGGTATATGGTAGTTCTATTCTTAATTTTTAGAAGAACCACTATACTTTCTTCCATAATGGTTGTACTACTTTACATTACCACCAACAGTGAATGAAGGTTCCTTTTTCTTCACAGCCTCTCCAATACTTGTTGTTACCTGTCTTTTGATAAAAGCTCATCTAACAGGAGTGAGGTGGTATCTCATTGTAGCTTTGATTTGCATTTTTCTAATAGCTAATGAAGATGAGCATCTTTTCATATATCTATTGGCCATTTGTTTTTCTCCTGAGAGAAGTGTCTGTTCATGTTCTCTTCTCATTTTTTTTGGATCGTTTGCTTGTTTGTTATTGAGTTTTGTGAGTTCTTTGTATAGTTTGGATATTACGTCCTTATCTGAGCTGTTGTTTGAAAATATCATCTCCCATTTAGTTGGCTGTCTGTTTTGTTGTCAGTTTCTCTTGCTGTGCAAAAACTTCTTAGTCTGATGTGGTCCCATTCATTAATCTTTGCCTTCACTTCCCTTGCCTTTGGAGTCAAATTCATAAAATGCTTTTTATAACCAAGGTCCTTGAGTTTAGTACCTATGTTTTCTTCTATGTAATTTATTGTTTCAGGTCTTATATTTAGGTATTTGATCCATTTTGAATTAATTTTAGCACAAGGGGACAAACTGTAGTCGAGTTTCATTCTTTTGCATGTGGCTTTCCAGTTTTCCCAGCACCATTTGTTGAAGAGGCTTTCTTTTCTCCATTGTGTGTTGTTGGCCCCTTTATCAAAAATTATTTGACCATATATCAATACATGTGGTTTTATTTCTGGGCTTTCTATTCTGTTCCATTGGTCTAAGTGTCTTTTTTCTGCCAATACCATGCTGTTTTGAATATCGTGACTCTATAAAATAATTTGAAGACAAGTTTTGTATGTAATGCCCCCAGTTTTGTTCTTTTTCCTAGGATTGCTTTGGCTATTTGGGGTTTTTTATAGTTTCATATAAACTTGATGACTTTTTGTTCCATTTCTTTAAAAAAATATATTAAAATTTTAATGAGAATTGCATTAAATTTGTATATCGCTTTAGGTAATACAGTCATTTTGACTATATTTATTCTTTCTATCCAAGAACAAGGAATATTTTTCCATTTCATTATATTTTTTTCGATTTCCATTAACAATGCTTTGTAGTTTTCATTATATAAGTCCTTTACATTCTTTGTTATGTTTATCCCTAGGTATTTTATTTATTTTTTGTTGCAACCTGGAAGGGGTTTTTTTTAGCTCGTTTTCTGATGTTTTATTGTTAGCATATAAGAAGGCATTGGACTTTTGTATATTAATTTTGTATCCTACGACCGTACTGTATTGGTTTATTGTTTTTAGTAGTCTTTTTGTGGAGTCTTTGGTGTTTTCAATGTATAGGATCATATCATCTGCAAAAAGTAATACTTTTACTTCTTTTTTTCCCAAAATGAATACCTTTTATTTTTTTCTCTTGTCTGATTGCTCTGACTAGAACTTCCAGCACTACGTTGAATAAGAGTGAAGAGAGTGGGCAACTTTGTCTTTTTCCTGATTTTAGGTAAAACGTCCTCAGTTTTATGCCATTTAATATGATGTTAGCTGATGGTTTATCATAAATGGCATTTATTATGTTGAGATATTTTCTCCTATCCCCATTTGGTTGAGTGTTTTAAACATAAAATGATGTATTTTATCAAAGGCTTTTTCTGTATCTATTGATAATATCATATGGTTTTTGTTCTTTGTTTTGTTGATATGGTGTATTATGTTAACCGTTTTATGAATGTTGAACCATCCTTGTGATTCTGGGATGAATCCCACTTGATCATGATGAATTATTTTTTAAAGTGTTGTTGTATTCGATTTACTAGTATTTTGTTTAACATTTTAGCATTTGTATTCATTAGAGATATTGGTCTGTAGTTTTCTTTCTTTGTGCCATCCTTGCCCAGTTTCTATATGAGGGTTATGTTGGCCTCATAAAATGTGTTTGGAAGTATTTCTTCTTCTTTAATTTTTTGAAATACTTTGAGTAGAATAGGAACCAAGTCTTCTTTGAATGTTGATATAATTCACTAGTATAGCTGTCTGGCCCTGAACTTTTATTTTTGGGGAGGTTTTTGATAGTTGTTTCTATTTCCTCCCTGCTTTTGGGTCTGTTTAGGCTTTCTTCTTTTTCATGAATCAGTCTAGGAAGATTGTATTGATCTAGTAATTTATCCATTTCTTCTAGATTGTTAAATTTGGTGACATATAGTTTCTCATAGTATTCTACAATAATTATTTGTATATCTATGCTATCTGTGGTGATTTCTCTTTCATTTTGGATTTTGTTTAAATATAAACAAGATTAATGTAGTTTTAAGGTACATTTCAACAAGGAAAGTCAAAATTTTTAATACACATATGTATGTATGCATGTGGATATTTACCTTGGATATATATGCACATAATTTACACTTTTTTATTTATCTACATGTTTATATGCTTGATCTAGTAATCAATATTTTCAAACTAGGTTTCTGACTATTAGGACAGTGGATCTTAAACATTGAGGTGCAATAATTTAACCAAAATGCATTTTAAAAAAAGATATTACTTAGTGTATGAATTATATTTCACCTTAAACTATTCTTAATGTTAATAAAGGGGCATTTTCTAAATTACAAATAAACAGCTAGTCACAAACAAAACAGACATGTACCAAAGCTAAGGAAATACCAAGAGAAGTCCACATGAAATATGATATATAGGAACCGATTTGTTTCAATGTTAAGATGAAATGGAAGCTTTAGAGTACGCGAGAAAACTGCCAACTTGGCCCTGGCCGGTTGGCTCAGTGGTAGAGTGTCAGCTTGGCGTGCAGAAGTCCCAGGTTCGATTCCCTGCCAGGGCACACAGGAGAAGCGCCCATCTGCTTCTCCACCCCTCCCCCTCTCCTTCCTCTCTGTCTCTCTCTTCCCCGCCCGCAGCGATGTCCCAGAGGGGCAGAGCATTGCCCCCTGGTGGGCAGAGCGTTGCCCCCTGGTGGGCGTGCCAGGTGGATCCCGGTGGGGCGCATGCGGGAGTCTGACTGTCACTCCCCGTTTCCAGCTTCAGAAAAATTAAAAAAAAAAAAAAAGAAAGAAAACTGCCAACTCTTTTTAATTGCCCTGTAGAAAATAAGCACTGCAGGTTACTCATTGTGCTCATTCTTCATGTGAGTATTATCATGACTTAGAAAAGAAAGCACTTAGTTTAATTATGTAAACTCTTCAATGACTACTAGAGTACTCTTTAGCATGAAAGTTCTTCATTTCAAAGCTCTTAACATTTTCCAAATTGCTTTCATACCTATCTCACCTGAGTCTTAGAACAACCTTGTGAATATGGCAAATAGAAATCAGTATCAGTAGTTTGAAAAGGAAAATAAAAATCAAGGCAACTCTCTGTGAAGATACTTGACAACATGAAATTTTGAATTTGCTTCATGTGTTAGTGGGTTCATTTTCTTCAATGGATTTTGCAGAAGTGCTTTTCTTTAAGTCTTTGGCATTTATTATTGTCAAAATAATACTTGAAAGAATAAAAACAACCTTTAAGCACAAAATATAAATCCTTACCCACCTTCAAATGAATGTAAAAGGATATTAGCCTCATAAATGTGTTTTCAGGGACAAAATTACATCATTCTCACATTTTCATAAACAAACAGTAAAAACTCATACTCCTGATTTTTCAATTAGTTTTCTAATATTCTACACAGAAAGCTTAGGTTTAGAATATTCCTCTACCCTAACCGGGTAAATACCCACAAATAATATTGATTTGTTCTAATGGTAATGACAAAACAAAGACCCTAGCTTGCTGCACATGTGCTTGATTCCAAAATCATTGCTTTGCTTTAACCCATCCAACAATTATTTATTTATTTACTCTTCTGATTTTATTATCCACAAAGGAACTGTGGACAACTTATTTATACATTTTCAATTCATTAGAGATGTCATTTTATTTTTTGTTTTCATTAAGGATTCTGGAGAGGTGGGAGAACTTTAATTTTACTTCTGTCAATTTCAATTACTGATCTATCCCTGACAACATACACTTTAACTAGAAATCTTAACTAAATTAACTATATGTGTGAGTTCAATTGAAAATGATGTTGACATCGTCACTCTATTTAAATAACAAATATAGAAATTTGGTAATATGTACAATAGAAAGGGCTTAGATAATGGTAATAAACCAGATGGCTAAAACCAATATTTGAATGAGTGAGGAGGTGTGAAAAAGCTTAGTTTCAGTAACATACCATGAAGCCGAAAGAATTGCTTTATTTCATGCAAGGATTTCTATAAGAGATAGAGACACATTAATATTAATACTTCCTCACTTACACATGCATATCAATAGCTCTCTAGTTAAAAGAATAACAATTTTCAAAATTATAATAAAATAATAGACCCTATATACAGCAGAAAATAATAGGAGAGTGACAAAAAAATATTTATAATCCACAAAAGGAGGATATTCAATGCCTAAACAGACCCAATTAATACAAATTGAATTATATGTTCAATGATTCATATATTTGTGAGTACTATTATCATCCACTATGTGTCATGCAGTCTGTCTACCTGGTGGTGAGGTATTAAAATAATGGCCCTGGCCGGTTGGCTCAGTGGTAGAGCGTCGGCCTGGCATGCAGGGATCCCGGGTTCAATTCCTGGCCAGGGCACACAGGAGAAGCGCCCATCTGTTTCTCCACCCCTCCCCCTCTCCTTCCTCTCTGTCTCTCTCTTCCTCTCCCGCAGCCGAGGCTCCATTAGAGCAAAGATGGCCCGGGTGCTGGGGATGGCTCCTTGGCCTCTGCCCCAGGCGCTTGAGTGGCTCTGGTCGCAACAGAGCGACAGCCCGGAGGGGCAAAGCATCGCCCCCTGGTGGGCAGAGCGTTGCCCCTGGTGGGTGTGCCAGGTGGAGGGTGGATCCGGTCGGGCGCATGCGGGAGTCTGTCTGACTGTCTCTCCTGGTTTCCAGCTTCAGAAAAATACAAAAAATAAATAAATAAATAAAAAATAAAATAAAATAATTGCTATGATCTTGGCCTTACGGATGTCAAAGGCAAGCCAAGGCACAGTTTAAAAAAAGCAAACAACAAAACAAAACAAGACATCTAGCCTTAATAAAAAGAGGGGACATATGAGATAAGCACAGAAAAATGGATTTTGAAGAACAGTCAGGACTAGTAACTTGCTCTAAGAACTTCATCAGGGCCTGTCATTTAAAGAAATAAAACTTAAATAGTTAGGTGGAACTTGATCTGATGAGCAATGAAGTATCACGAACATAGGCAAAGATTTTTTCATTAGCGTACTCATTTCTGAAAATAAAAATTTTAGTAAAGAAAAAATGACTGACAAGTTTATGGTTATGAATTACAGTAAGAATCAAATAAATTAGGAAGACATTATGTCAAAATCAGAAGTATCGGTAGCAGTGATAGAAGGTTGTAACCCAATTCTGTAGTGTGATGAAGACATACTTTAACCCTCACATACACATACACTTCCTCTTCTTAACGTAAAGTGTTCATATGTCCATGTATTTATTGTTTATAGCAGTACAGTGTAAAGTCTGGAAATAATTCATATCCATCAATATGAAATAGAGAAATAAATTGCATTATCTTTATCAATCAAACATTATGGTATTTTTCTTGGAATTTATGTTGTTGCTTCTGTAGTAATTGCCACAGCTCACATTCAAGCCGAGTTATCTTGCTCCCATCCTGAGCTCTTAACCATCACTACACCATGCTTCTTAATGCATGAAATAAGTTATTATGTGGGGTTTTAAAAAGTTTTTAAATTTTATGTTATCTTTTGCAAGTGAGAGGAGTGGAGACAGAGAGACAGACTCCCACATGCACCTCAACCTGGATCTACCCGGCAACACCCATCTGGGGCTGATGCTCTGCCCATCTGGGGCCATGCTCACAACTGAGCTATTTTTTTTTTTTAGCGCCTGGGTGGATGCGCTCAAACCAGCTGAGCCATGGTATGCAAGGGTTTTTTTTGTAAGTGTACTGTTTTCATGATGTCTAATATGGCTACAGTGGATATGAAGATGAGCACAGGTGAAAGTCCAGGAGGAAAATTAAAGTACAAAGTGATTAAGTAAAAATAAAACCCTGAAATGGATAAGTTATTGATGTAGATTAAATTAACTATGATTTTGCTATTTAGATATCTTGTTATGTTGTCTTAAAGTGAAATTACTCAGTGTTTGCATTGAAATCTTAGAGAGTTTTATAGTGCTATCAAAGGTTAGAACATCAGACACTGAGACAACAATACTGAAATGTAAGAAAAGATAATACATAAGTCAAGTTTATTGGTGTGGTGATGACAAAAATCTAAGTTCTTTTATCCTTTAACACAAAGAAAGACAGACACTCCAGACATACATGTATAATTTTGATGAGTCACGTGTATGAAATTACCAAAAAAAAATAGGCCAGTGATGAAATTCAATGAAAAGTTTTGTTTTTGTTCTAGAGAGTTAGAAAGTTCTGTAAAAAATAAACTTGGGGTCTATATTATTAATTTTTAAAATTCATATTTTTCAAAGTATAAAGGGAAATGAATACATTATGAAACAAAAGAAACAATAAAAAAACAAATAAGTATATATTGGACAACTAATTTATGCTTGGGACAAGGTAATAAATATTTGCATGAATTATCTCAATTAACATTGTAAATAGGAGAAAAAAGGAAAATAATGGCACATATCAGTGACGTAATATGTGAATTTTTTAGGAATCTGAACATTTCTCCTATTGGTAATTCCTCGGGGATAAAATGAAGACAAACTCTGGATGTCTGCAATTGATCTCTTTTTTCCCTATAAATGTGTACTGTTGCTACTTTATTGGATAAATGGAAATATGGGCTACAATTTTTAGTCCCAAAAAGTTTGGTTGCTTTAGAGTTATCACAAACTTTTCTTTTTTTACTGACTCTTCTATTTTATTAAATAAAAACAAATTTTATCTTGAAAGCTTGAAGGTAAAAGAGAGAGAGAGAGAGAGAGAGAGAGAGAGATAACATCCAATACCAATTAGAAGGATGGAGAATGTAAATATGGATTGTGGATCTTCATTATTAATTCAGACATATCTTCATAATCATATAAGCGCACAAGACAAACTATAGAGACTGGATCAAATTTGGGTATAATGTGCAGGATTTTGGCTGCAGATGTGAAGGCTAAGATATTTGTCTCCATGGGGACAGATCCATTAATGCACTTTTCAAAATGTCAAGATTACATTTGAAAGGTAGCTGTAATTTTCTCCCATTTTATAAAGACAATTCTGTTTGTACTTCACACATAAAAATCTGTGACAATGAAAATTTGTCTTCACAGTATTATGATAATAATTTCAAACTAACATGGCTTAGGGTACAGTGTATTTTTTTTTAATCTCCAGGTTTTGGGGAAGTGAAAACATAGTATTCTTGATGATTTTGTAATACATTGACATTTGACAACCTCCTCAGTTTTGTAGGTCATAGTTTGTTTTAACAACATTGTCATTGGAAATGTTAATCCACAGAGAAAGGAAATCAAATTTCTATGTTTGCCCTTAATATTACAGAAAACATGTCTTTTGTTTTTTGTGTTAAAATATTAAAAAATATTGAGACCAGCCTAATTTTACTAGATAAGAATTTACATTTATGTGTATTTGATATGCTTTAAGTAAATCCTCTTTATATATGTAATAAGAGTGGAGCTAAGCATTGCTATCTACCTTTAAAACTATTAAACCACCAAACTTTATTGTGATACAAATGTTAAAATGTTAAAAATATTTGGAATAAATATTAGATAGTGATGTTTATAAGAAAGAATGATAGATATGAAATAAAATTCTCATAAGGAATTTAAAATATTTTATCTATTAATTTTTTGTTGAGAAAGAGAGAGAGAAAGAGACAGAGAGAGAAACAAGTAGTTGTTCCAACTATTTCTGTATTCACTGGTTGATTCTTGCATGTACTCTGATCAGGGCTCAAACCTGCAACCTTGGTGTATCAGGACAATGCTGTAACCAACTGAGCTACCGGGTCATGGCCTCAAAAAGAATTTTTTAAAAAGTTCTTTAACTTCAACTTATTTATTAGAAATCTTAAATATTTTTCTAATTATGTCTATTTAAGGAAGTTCTGGTATTATGGCTAATTGTAAAAGATCAATAACCAGAAGTATTAAAGTTTCTATTTTATATTCATTCAGCTTCAAATGTTTTTAATATGTCTTATGATCTTTTTCTTGACTTTTCTTATTAAGTTATTTAGAAGTATTTGTTTATCCCAAAAGTTTGGAGTTTTTCAAATACCTTTATATTATATATTTCTGTTAATCCCAGGTGGTCAGGTAACACTGTCAAACTTTAATATATTTAAATTTATTTCAAGTGTGTACTCTTAGTGAATATTCTCTGACTACTTAAATAAAATGTATGTTGCCTGATTAGGCGATGGTGCAGTGAATAGAGCATAGGTCTACAACACTGAGGACCCAGGTTCGAACCCCAAGGTCACCTTCTTGAACAAGGGCCCATCTGGCTTGAGTGCAGGGTCACTGGCTTGAGCATAAGTGGCATCATAGATGTGACCCCATGGTCACTGGTGTGAGGCTGAAGGTCACTGGTTTGAAGGCCAAGGTTGTTGGCTTGAGCCAAGAACTCCCTGCATCAAGGCACATATGAGAAAGCAGTCAATGAATAACTAAGGCCTGACCTGTGGTGTCACAGTGGATAAAGTGTTAACCTGGATCATTGAGGACACTGGTTTGAATCCCTGGGCTTGCCTGTTCAAAGCACATATGGGAGTTGATGCTTCCTGTTCCTCTCCACTTCTCTCTCTCTCTTTTTTTTTCTTTCTTTCTCTCTCTCTCTCTCCTCTCTCTCTAAAATTGAGTAAGTACACACTAAAAAAGAAAAATGAACAACTAAGGTGCCACAACCACAAGTTGATGCTTCTCATTTTTCTCCCTTCCCATCTGTCTGTCCATCTCTCTCTCTCTCTCTCTCTCTCTCTCTCACTAAAAAAAAGCATGTTTTGTTGTTATTGAGTATAATGTTCTAAAATGTCAATTTGTTCTGTGTTCTTCAAGTCTTCACTATTTATACAAATTTTTACTCAATATTTCTAAATATTAATTATAGTTCTATTGAAATATAATAATTGTGAATTTATCTATTCTTCCAATACTGCCATTGTTTCAAAAATTTTGAAAATCTCTTATAAGATATGTATTTTTATGACTTATGTATTCTTGCTGAATGTTACCTGTTCTTATTTTGAAATATCTTTAATAATATTTGTATGAAAGTACTTCTTATGATAATAGTATACCCATCTCAGTTATTTTTTTATTATTTTAACATATCTTTTCCATTCTTTAGATTTCTTTTTTAATTTTCCATTCTTTAGATTTTAGCTTATTTCTGCCTTCATATAGAGTATATCAGTGTACACAGCACAGAGTTATATTTCACTTTTTAACATGACAGTTTCTGCCTTTTAACTGACAAGTTTAGGTAATTCACATTAAATCTAATTATCAATAATTAAGATATGTATACAATGGTCTTGTCTTTTTTTTTCCCCGTCTGCATTTTGTTCCTTTTTTGTCGTTCTTACCTTTATTTTTTGCTAAGAATTTTTTTAAGTTTTCCATCTTATCTCCACTGTTGGTATAAGTGGCTGATTTGAGTTTAAAAATTTTATTTTTTATTCATTACAGTCTACCTTCAAATAATATGACACTTAATGGAAAATACAATAACCTTGCCAAGTTATACTTCTATTTTTCTATTCCATTGATTGTTTATTATTATTATAACTTTACTTCATGCTATATTTCTTAAGCAAATTGTTAATATTTTTGCTTGAAAGAAATAAGAATCTTTGAAAAAAGTTTAAAAATTGGAAAAGTATTTTATATTTATTCATAAACTTACCATTTCCATTTATATTTATTCCTCAGTGTATACCTGAATATACATTTGGTATTGTTATTTTTTTTGTCTGTCAACTTTCTTTAACATTTCTTTAATGCAGTAACACATAAGAGGAAGTCTCTCAGCTTTTGTTTATATGAAAATAGCAATATTTTTCATTGGGTAAGGAGAGAGCTAGCTTTATTAAAGTATAATTTACATGCAATAAAATTTACCGATTTTAAGTATATAGTTTAATGCATTTTAACAAATGTAAATAGCTGTGTAACCACTGCCACAAGTGTAAGATTTCCAATTCCCATCACTCAAAAACTTCCATCAGCCAGTTGCGGTCAGTCTCCTACCGACTATATCCCTTGGCAACAGTCTCCTTTTTATCACTACAATTTTATCTTCCCTATAACGTTATATAAATGGGATTATACACTATGTGGCCTTTTGCACCTGACTTTTTTTCTTACCATATGCTTTAAAATTCCTTTTTGATATTGTGTATATCCGTAGTTCATTCCTACTGAGTAGTATTCCATTGTATGCATATGCCACAATTTGTTTACTCATGAACATTTGGGCTATTTCTCATTTAGGACTATGTAAGATCCTTGAAAATTTATATACAATATGATGGGTAGACATGTTTTTTGCATTTCATGAAATTATTTGTTCATATCTTTACAATTATTTGGTAAGTATATATATATAACTTAAACTGTCAAAATATTATCCTATAGTGATGACATTATTTTTGCCAATAGTGTTTGAGATTTCCTGTAGATCACATTCTCACTAGCACTACCAGTCTTTTAAACTTTAATCATTCTAGTGATTGTGTACCATTATCTCATTCCTTAAATTTGCTTTTTTTCTACCAACTAATGCTGTTGAGCATGTTTTCTAATGCTTACTTATCATCTGTATACCTTATAGAAAGATGCTCTACATAGACTAGATAAGAGTTCCCTTTTTTTAAATTTTTTTATTTATTCATTTTAGAGAAGAGAGCGAGAGACAGAGAGAGAGAGAGAGAGAGAGAGAGAGAGGAGAGAGACAGAGAGAGAGAAGGGGGGAGGAGCTGGAAGCATCAACTCCCATATGTGCCTTGACGAGGCAAGCCCAGGGTTTCGAACCGGCGACCTCAGCATTTCCAGGTTGACGTTTTATCCAATGTGCCACCACAGGTCAGGCCAAGAGTTCCCTTTTGATTTATGCTTTGCAAATATTTTCGCCCAGATTGTGGTTAGCCTTTTATTTTTTCATGAGTGTATTTTTCACAACAGTTTTTAGTCTTGAAAATGTCGTAATTGTCAGTATTTTTTTTTCTATTATGTTTGGTGGTTTTATTAGTTTCTTATTTAGAGAAGTTTAGGTTTACAACAAAATTGAGCAGAAAGTAAAATGTTTCCTATACCCTACCTCCTCCCTTATTAACAACATTTACCCACCAGAATGGTACATTTGTTAGAATCAATGAACTTAAAGTGACACATCGTATCGTTTACATTACTATTCACTCTTGGTATTGTGTATTCCATGGGTTTGGGCAATTGTGTAATGACACTCATCATTACAGTATCATACAGAGTAGTTTCACTGCTTAATAATCCTCTGTGTTTCACCTATTCATCCCCTCCTTACCGCCTAACCACTGACAAACACAGATCTTTTTACAGTTTTCATACTTTTGTTTTTTCAGATGCCATATAGTTGAAGTCTTATACTATATAATCTTTTCAAATTAGCTTTTTTGATTTAGTAGTATGTATTAAATTTTTCATGTCTTCTCATGGTTTGATAGCTCATTGATTTTCACTACTGAATAATATTGCATTGTCTGGATGTACCATAGTTCACTTACTCATTCACCTCCTGAAAGATATCTTAGTTGCCATTAAGTTTGACAGTTATGAATAAAACTGCTATACATATTTATCTGTAAGAGATTCTGTGAATATTGTTTTAAACTCCTTTGGAAAATTATCAACTTCTCCAAAGAACCTTTAACATTTCTTACAAGGCAGGTCTGCTGGAAACAAATTCCTTTAATATTTGTTTTCTGAGAAAGTCTTTATTTCTCATTCACTTTTGAAAAATAACTTTTAAGGCACAGAAATATAGGTTAGTATTTTTTTATTTTCCTCTCAACACTCTAAAAATGAGATATTGTGGGTTTGGTTACAAATCACTGCAATAAAGTGAATATCACAATGAAACAAGTCATATGAAATATTTGGTTTTCTTGTGCAGATAGTTCTATTTGCACCATACTGGAGTAAATTAAATGCAATAGCATTATATCTAAAAAATGTACATTCCTTAATTTAAAAATACTTTATTGCTAAAAAATGATAACCACTATCTGTCTTCAGGTCATAATCTTTTGCTAGTGGAAGAGAAGGTCTTGTCTCAATTGTGATGGCTGTTGACTGATCAGGTTAGTGGTTGCTGAAGGTTGGGGTGGCTGTGGCAATTTTTTAAAATAAGAAAACAATGAAATATGTCATAGCAGTTGACTCGTCCTTTCACAAACAATTTCTCTGTAACATGAAATGCTGTTTGATGATATTTTACCCACAATAGAATTTTCAAAATTGGAGTCAATACTCTAAAACCATGCCACAGCTTAATCAACTAACTTTATATATATTATATATAATGTTCTAAATTAAATCTTCTGTTGTCATTTCAACAATCCTCACAGAATCTTCAGCACAAGTAGATTTTATCTCAAACTGTTTTCTTTGCTCTTCCACAAGAAGAAACTTCTCATTCATTAAAATTTTGTCATGAGATTATAGCAATTTAGTCACTTCACCAGGCTGGGGAAATTCTAAATTGTTATTGTTTCCAATATTTCTTCCATTCCCCTCTCATTCTTCTGGTATTTCCACTATTTGTATTTTACACCTCTGGTAGTTGTTCCATGGTCTTTGGAAATTCTGTTTATTTTTTTTTCAGTCTTATTATATATATTTTCTTTACTTTTTAGTTTGTGAAGTTTCTATTGAGATATCCTCAAGCTCAGAGACTCTATCTTCAGATATGTTTAGTCTACTAATAAACTTATCAAAGGCATTCATCATATTTATTAGAGGTGTTTTTTCCTCTCTAGCAGTTTGTTTTTGTTTTTTCTTAAAATTTCCATCTCCCTGTTTATATTGCCCATCTGTTCTTACATGGTTTTTACTTTATCCATAGAGCCATTAGCATATTAATTATAAGTTGTCTTAAATTCCAGGTCTGATGATTCCAGCATCCCTGCCATATCTGGTTCTGATGTTTGCTCTGTCTTTTCTAATTGTGGGATTTTGTTTTTGTTTGGCCTCTGGGAATGCCTTGTAATTTTTTTTTTCTTTATAACTCTACAAGCTGTAGCATGTAGAAAGAACTCCTATAAATAAGCCTTTAATAATGTGGTGGTAAAATATGTGGGGGGGATGCTTTAAAGTTCTATGATTAGGTCCCAGTCTTTTAATGAGCCTGTGCCTCTAGACTGTGAATTCACAGGTGTTTCTCAGGTTTTATGTCACCGCTTAAGGGAGGATGGTTAGACTCAGTTGGATTTCACTACTTCCCATCTCCAAGTGGACCAGGCTCTGATACCCCAGCAGTTTAGGCTATAGGTAACTAGCTTCCCCTGAGACTAGGTCTTGTAAAGAAGAACAGAGTGGTCCATGTATTTCAACATGATTTCCCCCCAACTTTCCCCATCATCATAGGGGAATTTCTCTCTAATATTTACTATTGGGTTATGGTCAATCTCAAAAACATATGGGGGAATCTCCTACAAATATTACCCTGGAGATTTTAACTTTACACTTCTTCACACTGAGCCTTAACATTTCCTCAGTTATAGTTCAAATATCCATGCTGTGGCACTGGTTCTCATGGTTATTCCACTCATGAATCTCTGCTCTGATGACATGACTCATATACTCACCTGTCTGTCCTCCAACAACAATGATTTGCCCTGTATTTCTCTTCTCTTATGAGTCCAAGAAATTTTATTGATTTTCTATCTATTCAGCTTTCCTTTCTTGTTAGAATGTAGTAGCAACATCTAAACTCTTTACATGCAGAACTGGAAACCAGAATCCCACTTAGTTTCTTGTATAGAATAATTCTGAAAACATAGAAATCTTCTATAAGTTTGTCAAAATTACTTTGAGCCACTAATAGTACTTGAAGGACTACTTCATGAGTCATGTAAGACAAATTAACCAATATCTTGAATTTCCATCAAGCTTTCTTATACTTTAACCAGGGAAATTATGTTGCTACATAATATTTTTAATAAAATAATTTAGACACATTCGCTGAATGTGGAATATCTGGAATATGACCAAAGTGCTGCTGTTACAAATGATCAATAAGTTTTTATTGGCAGTCTTATCTAGCATTATAAGATAAGAAAGCAACACTTAGCAAAACACGGGTTCTCTGCATCATTGCGACTCCTCAAAATGCTTTCAGGTATCTAAGTAAGAAGTTGCTCTGTGCATCTCTGTGCTTGATGTCTGAGAGCCAGGATGAAAGAGACCATATAATATTCTATGACTTCTGGAAATGCACAGGCTCACTTTCTTCTTCATGACAAAAATGCAAATTTCAACAACTCTTAACCTGCCTATGAATACAGCATCTTCAACCCATTGAGAAGAATCGTACCCCACTCAAGGCAATTTAAAGTCAGAAAATCATAAAGAATCACAGATAAGCCTGATTCAAAGGATATTGCTATTATAAACTTGACCCACTTGATTGTAAGCTCTTAGAGGCAGGGGCTGCTAATTATTATGTACTGGGTGTATCTTTCTTCCTTTCCAGAATTAAACAGTATCCTGAATATCTTAATGTTAACAAAGTTTATTTTATTCTGAATTAAATACATTAATATCAGACAAAAGATGAATAGTAAAGCTGAGGAAAGGCTGCTTTTCAGGATATACATCACTTGGTTTCTTAACAAGAGATAAAATACAGAAAGGTTTATTTACCCAATGTTTTCATTCTAATTTCAGCACTCAAGCAATCCAATAAGTAGAGGTGGAACAAGGAACTTTATGCATAGCTTTGTTTATTTATATTTTTCATTTGTAATGTAAGAGAAACTGACAAATTTTCAACATTTATAGTGAGGTTGTGTACATCATAAATTGTATTAAAGGATACAAAAATATTTTTAAAATATAGAATAATTTCAGGGTGACTAAAATGTATCAAAAGTTGGAAAATATGCAACCTGTTATACATACATAAATATTATATATATATACATATGAACTGGTTTCAATAAAAGTATCCACATGTGTGTAAATGTATGTATATCTATAAGAATAAATTCCTAGAAGAAAAGCCAAATTTTTTATAAATAAAATAATAAAATAATTCAATGAAAGAATCCTCAAAGTAATAAAAAAAAACAATTTATATAGCCAGTGAATAAGATTACCACCAAAGGTAGGGAGTCTATTAGTACCTGTGTCATAAACAAAAATGAAGTCTCAGTACAGAAGTACAGCTTATTTCAATTTTGAAAGCAAAGAATATAATAAAATTCCATTAGCACATGAAAACAATTCTATCATTACATTTATTTTAATAAGGATATATGTTCCACTGATTATTTGTTTTTATATTTAAAATAAGGTTTTTAGAGTTTAAACTCAGGCATAGAAAATTCTAGTATTACCTTTGCCTATACAGTTAAAGATAAAGTCACATATATTAATAATCTCTGAAGACTGACTTCTATTCTTTTTTGAACAAATCGCTTCTGATACACAAGAGTTTTGAGGAGGTATCGCTTTGTCTTGCAATTCTTTTTAAAGTTTGTGACTACTTAATATATTTGCATGCTTCAAAATTTATCATGATATGAAAAGGTATACCTATCACAGCAACTTCACAACTTTTTTTGAACCCATTGGAGTCCTGAGATTGCAAAGCTCCAACTGGCCCAAAACCTAAGAAAAGGCCTGCAAGGAAATACGAGATATGAGCAGTGGCTTACCGGGGCAAGATGGAGATGGATTACTTGTAAGTTCAGCTGGGGTTATTGGCAAATTGGTGGGGGTTCAATGTGCACTGGCAAAGAGTGAAGACCCGAAACTGCAAATACTGGGGAGTCTGCCAACAGAGGACTCAAGAAATGACAGATTTCTGAGAAAGTCTCCCTGGTGTTGAAGAAACAGAGTAAGGAAGCAGCATCTGCTAAGGGAAGATCACATAATTCAATTGAAACATTTCTTCTGTGTCTTTCTTACAAAACTGATAAACCGTCGCCCTTGTAAGGAAGGTCAGCACACACTAACACTCTTAGAGAAATGGTGAAAACCCATTGCAGATAGAGGAGGGAAACAAGAGAAAAGAAACTTCAAACCCAGGAGGAGGGGCATAAAACTGTATTGGACTCGGAACTGGAAAGCAAGCTATAGGACTGAGAACGAGAGACAGTGCCTAAGACAAAAACTTAATCAAAATAATAAGAAACAACCAAGTCTGCCAGCCAACCACCACCACCTCCACCAGCACCAATACACACACTCCAGGAAAGGAAGCATTGAGTAACAAGAAGTTTTAAAAGACAGATCTTTACAGAGGCCCACTACAAAGGGGTGATTAAAAGATTCATGAGGAGCAGAAGCAGGCCTTGAAATGAAAAGCTCTGTTGCAGCCTGCATTCTAAACATAAAATATATCACTAGAAGAATTTGAAACCAATAGAACACTGAGACTAACCATTGCAACAACAAACCTGAAAGCCGAGTTTTAATAGGTTAAATAAATTGCTATCTTACAAAATTCTACCAGAAAGAAAAGCATGCCCATATCCAAACATAAATACTATTTACCTTAATTTTTTTTTGTCTCACACAAGATGTTCATTTTGCACGAATGAATTAAAAAGCATACAAAAATGTAAGGAAAAAAATAACAACAGTTGTGCATTCTTTTTTTTCCCAAAAGACTTTATTTATTCATTTTAGAGAGGAGAGAGAGAGAGAGAGAGAGAGAGAGAGAGAGAGAAGGGAGGAGCAGGAAGCATCAGCTCCCATATGTGCCTTGACCAGGCAAGCCCAGGGTTTTGAACCAGCGACCTCAGCATTCTAGGTCTATGCTTTATCCATTGCGCCACCGCAGGTCAGGCCAGTTGTGCATTCTTAAGAAAGAGGCAGTCATTAGAACCAAACTCAATTTGGATACAATGTTGAAAGTATCTAAAAGGAAATTTTAAATAACTATAACTATAATTAATATGTTGAAAGCAGACAGAGGGAGGTGGGAGAGTATGGGGGGAAAATGGTGATGGATGGAGGAGACTTGATTTGGGGTGGTGAACACACAATACAGTGTACAGATGAAGTGCTATAGAGTTGTACATTTGAAACCTACATAATTTTGTTAACCAGTATCGTCCAAATAAATTCAATAAAAAGAAGAAAAGTGAAAATATTAAATAAAACCTATTTTTCAAGAAAAATAAATTAAAAATCTCTAAAGGAAAAAAGTAGATAACATATAAGATAGATGATTAAACTTAGCAGGAATATTGAAATCATAAGAAAGATTCAAATGGAAACACCATAGTGCAAAACAAATTGACAGAGATGAAGAATATCTTTAATAGACTTAATACTGAACTAGGCAAAGCCAAAGAAAGAATTTGTATACTTGAAGATAGGTCTAAAGAAATCATCCAAGGTAGAATGCAGCTGTGACAAAGATAAATGAAATAAATACACTGAAGTTAGTAGGGTTGGGGGCAACCTAATTACCTTTGAAAAATTGTTTTAAAGTAAAGATTAAAACAGAAAGAACTGTCCAGAAATACTAGTTGGTAAATTTGTTTCATAGACATATATGAGACATATTATTAAACTGCTTTATATGAATAGTAGGCTTGTGAGATTCAGATTTCTTGCTATTGGAGAAAGAAGGGGAACATATCGAACGAATAGAGAAGCCACATTTAAAAAGAGCTCTCAATGACCAAGGCTAAAATATGCTGTGCAACAAAGTAAATAATAATAGAATTTGGGTTGTAACTCAAGGATAAAATAAATATCTATGAATTTGAGGACTTTAGACTTAGCCCAATATGTAAAGTGGTTGGAAATTATTACTTTTTACTACAAGGAAAATGATAAACCAACTGAAAATCAATGATTCTCTTAAACCTGTCAGAGAAATGAGGTCAAAAGATAAACTGCACTCTCTAAATCTGGAGAGTCAGGCATATCCAGAGCAGAAACTGCCAGTGGAGAATCACCTGATAAGAATTAGGAATTGCCAGAGGCTGTGTATAGACTAGGGAAAGTGAGACACTCCTAGAGGCAGCTGTCAGAAGAGACCTTCATACTTGCTCAGGCCTTTCCTCCAGCAACACTAACTACTAGGTTTTCATTAGAAAATTGAGAAAATTCCTCAAGTGGCTTTGACAGTGAGAAGGAAAAAGGAGTCAGTCATTGTGAAACCTTCTCAGACTCCTCTAATAAAGACTTAATCTCCAGGATGAAAGACATCAACAGAGAGAAATCCTGAAACTTCATCTCAGTTTAGGGAAAAGAAATGTACCCACTTTAGGTAGATCTCATCTTTCCATTTCACATAAGGAGGAAAAAGGGAAGAAGGCTTTAAGAAAAGATACTGTAAACACTGGAACTGAAGAGAGAAATAGGAGAAAAGGAGAACAAAAGTTCTACCCCTGGAGGAGGAACAGAAATACTTCATAGATCAAACAGAAACAGCCTATGTATTACAGTTCTTTTTTTATAACACACTATTATTGTTCTTGGTTTTTTGGTATTGTGATAGGTTATGGAAGGGGGAATTCTCTAAAGAGAAGTACAAAGGGAAACTGAAATCAAGAAGGGAGAAAAACAAGATCACTGGAGCAACTCAGAGTCTCTGGTGCCGCCTGACCAGGCAGTGGTGCAGTGGATACAGTGTCAGACTGGGATGCAGAGAATCCAGGTTCAAAACCCTGTGGTCGCCATCTTGAGCATGAGCTCATCTGGTTTAAGCAAGGTTCACCAGCTTGAGCCCAAGGTCACTAGGTTGAGCAAGAGGTCACTTGGTCTGCTGTAGCCCGCTGGTCAAGGCACACATGAGAAAGCGATCAATGAACAACTAAGATGCTGCAACAAAGAATTGATTCTTCCCATCTCTCTCCCTTCTTGTCTGTCTGTCCCTATTTGTCCCTCTCTGTCTCTGGTGCCTTTGGCAAAAATAAACATTAACTGAGCAACAACTTCTTGTCAGATTAACATAAATCCTTATACTAATGGTCTATTTACCTTTGTAACTATTACTCCATAAAATATGTCTGATCTCAGTAAAATTTACAAGATATGCAAAAGTCAAGAATAAGATACCATCTGAAAATAAAAATTAAGGATCTGAATTAAACTCAAATATTAAAAATATGTTGAAATTATCTCACTGAAATTTTAAATAACAATGACTGATATGATTGAGGCCTTCAAAGAAAATGTCAACACCATGCAAGACCAGATGAAATGTCAGCAGAGAGATGGAAACTGTAAGAAAGAGCAAACAGGAAATTCTAACAGAAACAGAATTATAAATGAAGACTGCCATTAATAAGAAAAAGACTGCATTCATGGATTCTATATCCACTGAGATTATCCTTCAAAAAGATGAAAAATAAATAATTTCTTAGACAAAAACCAGGAGAATTCCCAGCCAGCTAAGTTGCCCTACAAGAAATGTAGGCCTAGCGTGCGGAGGACCCGGGTTCGATTCCCGGCCAGGGCACACAGGAGAAGCGCCCATTTGCTTCTCCACCCCTCCGCCGCGCTTTCCTCTCTGTCTCTCTCTTCCCCTCCCGCAGCCAAGGCTCCATTGGAGCAAGGATGGCCCGGGCGCTGGGGATGGCTCTGTGGCCTCTGCCTCAGGCGCTAGAGTGGCTCTGGTCACAACATGGCGACGCCCAGGATGGGCAGAGCATCGCCCCCTGGTGGGCAGAGCATCGCCCCCTGGTGGGGGCGTGCCGGGTGGATCCCGGTCGGGCGCATGCGGGAGTCTGTCTGACTGTCTCTCCCTGTTTCCAGCTTCAGAAAAATGAAAAAAAAAAAAAAAAAAGAAATGTAAAGGAAAATTGTCAAGCCAAAGAAAAATTATATAGATCAAACATTTGAATTTACATAATGGAATGAATAACACCAGAGAAGGAATAAATAGAGGTAAAATAATTTGTTATTCATAATTTATCTAAGAGATCACATCTGTTTTGGGTAATTGTAATAATAGTTTGAGTGTTTATATCATATAGACAAGTGAAATAAATAACAATGTCGCAAGAGAAAGAAGGAAAGATTTTGAACATTAGTTTATAATGTATTGGTACTACATATACAGCAGCATATTGTTATTGAAATATGTAATTGGATGATTTTGAAATGTATATCATAAATATTGGAAAACCACAAATTTATTTAGGAAGCTTAAATGATATAACTCGAGAGGAGATAACATTAAATCATATAAAAAATCATATAAAACACCCATGAGTCCATACTGATACAAATATGTGATTAAATAATTAAATAAGAAGTTGAGAACAGACAACTCTTCCTAAACAAAATTAATAAATGTGAGATAAGTGAGGGAAATAGAAAACCATCATTATAACACTACAGTAATGATTTTTTTAGTCAAGATCCTTTGGTGAATACTAAATTTGTTGGAAAAATATATATTTAAAAAAACAAAAACAGCCCCTGTCCAGTTGGTTCAGTGATAGAGCATCAGTTTAGTGTGTGGCTGTCCAGAGTTTGATTCCTGATCAGGGCACACAGGAGAAGCAAAGAGCTGTTTCTCCACTCCATCCTCCTCTCTTTTTCCTCCTTCTATCTCTCTCTTCCCCTCCCACAGCCATGGCTTGGTTGGAATAAGTTGGCCTTCAGCACTAAGGATGGCTCCATGACCTCAACTCAGGCACTAAAAATATCTTGGTTGCCAAGCAATGGAGCAACAGCCCCAGAAGGGCAGAACATCACCCTGTAGGGGGCTTTTTAGGTGGATACAGACCAGGGTGCATGAGGAAGTCTGTCTCTCTGCCTCCCTGCTTCTAACATTAAAAAAAAAAAAAAGATTTTTACATAAGAAATAGCTTATCTTCCTTGAAACATAGTATTTACAAAGAGAAAACAGTAACTTTACAATGAAGAAATCTGCAAACTCCACTTTATTGTAGTTATGATTAAAATCATTAGTAATAAGGCATATTACATTATATGCCCCCTGATATGATGCACTCAGAAGGGTACATTATCTTTGGTATCATTCTTAAAAAAATATATACCTTTAAGCTCATCGTGAGAAAACATAATAATAACCCAAATTAAGATACATACTTAAATATTAATTTATACTCTTCAAAAGCGTCCTTAAAATCAGGGGAAAAGCGAGGAACTGTCACAAATCAGAGATAACTAAAGAGTAAATGCAAAGGAATTCTTGATTGGATGCTAAAGAAAAATGAACATTAATGGAAAAACTGGCATTCTCTAAATAGAATCTGTAATTCAGCTAATAGCATTTAACAATGCTATTTTAGCAATGTTAATTTTTTAGTAGTGTAAAATGTTACAATTTAGGGGAGCTTGAAGAAAGATATATGGTACTCTACACTAGTTTTCAACTTTTTTATAAACCTAAATTTCAAAAAAAACTTTTTAAATATACAAAATCTATCTCAACTCCATTTCTGTTATATCTATTCTACCTTCATTATTTACGCTTATTAGTTTCATATTTATCTTCCCAGTGGTTGTTTGTGCAAACACAAAAAGATGAATATATGCTTTTATTCACCCCCTTTCTTACATGACAGTCCCATACTATGTATAATCCATCACAGAAATTTGTTCACTTTAAAAGATATCCTGGAAATTTTTTTATTGAGATCTTTCTGATTCATTTCTCACAACTGCATAATATTTTACTGTTTGAATGCACCACTTTTATTTAAATACACATCTATTTTTGGACTCTAAAGTGTCTCTAATTCTTGTTGAATAAAAACAATATGCTGTGAATAACATTGTACATTACACATATTATTGCTTACAGAGACAAGTGTTTCTGCGGGATAGATTTCTGAAATTAGAACTGTTGGATCAAAAAGTAAATATAACTTTAATTGTAGTAAATAGTTTCACATTTCCTTGCAAAATGGTAGAATCATTTTTCATTCCCAGTGCCAACTAGAGCACCTATATACCCACAGCCTCACTGTGGGTATCCTAAAGTTCTCAAAGTATTACTGTTTTTCTTTCTTTTTTTTTTTTTAGATTTTATTTATTCAATTTTCAGAGAGGAGAGAAAGAGAGAGAAAGAGGGGGGGGAGAGAGAGAGAGAGAAGGGGGAAGAACAGGAAGCATCAACTCCTATATGTGCCTTGACAAGCGCAGGGTTTCAAACTGGCGACCTCAGTGTTCCAGGTCAACACTTTATCCCACTGTTGCACCACAGGTCAGCAGCAAAATGTTACTGTTTTTCTAACAGCATCATAATGTTATCATTCTTTCTATAGCTAAGGAAATTGAGTCTTAAAGAACTCTGTCTTTTTTTTTTTTTCATATAAATAACTAGTATCCTTTAAAGATGAGTCCATTAGGAGGCAGTCTTGCATTAATGGAATAAAGTAAACCAGGGCACTGCTTCATGCAAGCAAACTGAGCGACACTTATATCAGGTTGCTGGGTAAACAGAAACTGGCTCTTCGGATATCAGTGTTAATCAAGTAAACATTCTACACTGTTTACTTTCTAATTTTTATTTAGTTTTGTTATTTATATGTGTTGTGTTTACATTGACACTTCTGTCTGAATGTGTACCTAGAGTATATACTTCACAAATATGAGAGTTCACAATTAAAAGTGGCAAAATTAAATTCTAGTAGTAGAAATCTAGATAGTGGTTACCTTTGGTGGAGTAATAATTGGCAGAGTGAAGTAGAGAGCATCTGGGATGCTGGTAATGTTCTGTTTCTCGAGCTGGGCAATAGTTTTTACCTATGCATTATGCACTTTTTCTATGCATATCATATAATTTTTAAAAACGTGAAAATTTTTTCATGGCTTAAGCTCCTACCAGATAATTTAATTGAACACCAGTCTGTGTTCATGTCCTCCTTTCTTTCTACATGAAGAATAAGAGAGGAGTGTTCTCATTCTCTCTTCTCTATAGCAAAACCTTTGGATAAGTATAAAATTTATTCTACATGTTCATATGTGAAGCAATGTCATTTATAATATTAAATCAAGTAATAAAATTCAATCTCAGTTAATTCCAGGATGGCACAAGAATATGGCAAACCAATTTGATGTAGGAAAGTGATATAAAGGTCTGCAGGCTTCCAGCCATCTTAGTAACTGCAGACATACTCGGGGTTCAACTTCGCATGGCTCTTTGAAGTAGGCTCCCAATTTGAGTTTGTGCAAACAACCTTTGGTGCAGCCTCAGAACCTCAGTTCCAACTCCCTAAGTGCACTATCTAGCCAAGCCTCTCTGAGTTTGGAAGTTTTCTCAGTGTGTTGGCTAGTTTATTAATCAGGGTTCTCCAAAGAAACAGATCTAATAGGATCTGATAAATAGGTGATTAGATAGATGATAGATAGATGATAGATAGGTAGATAGATAGATAGATAGATAGATAGATAGATAGATAGATAATAGATAGAAGATAAATAGGCAGATAGATGATAAATAGATGATGATGATAGATAGATAGATAGATAGATGATAGATAGATAGATAGATAGATAGATAATAGATAGAAGATAAATAGGCAGATAGATGATAAATAGATGATGATGATAGATAGATAGATAGATAGATAGATGATAGATAGATAGATAGATAGATAGATAGATAGATAGATAGATAGATGATAGATAGATACAGAGATAGATATAGAGATGTTTATTATAAAAATTTGCTGATGATTTAAGGAGGCTGAGAAGTCTTCTGACTTGTTATCAGCACTTTGGAGAAACAGGAAAGCCAGTGGTATAATTCAGCTGGAGCCCAAAGTGTTAAGAACCAGTAGGTATAAAACCAGGAGAGTAATGTCCAAGGGCATAAGAAGATGGATAAGCCAGGTCAAACCAAGAGAGCAAATCGCCTTTCCTCTACCTTTTTGTTCTCTTCAGGGCCTAGGAGACTAGGTGAGGTTCACCTACATTGGTTAGGACAATATCTTTTACTCAGTCCACCAATGTAAGTGCTAATCTCTTCTAGAAACACCTTCACAGACACACTCAGAAATAATATTTTACCATCTCTCTGAGTATCCAATAGCCTAGCCAAGTAGACACATAAAACTAACCATCACACCAGAATAGTAGTCTAAGCCCTTTATTTCTTTCAGGACTAAAGGACCTCTCCTTCCTTTGAAGTCTTGGAAAATACCACCAGTTCTCTTACTGAATTTGTTCCCTAGCCTTCCCTCATTCCAAAGCCTCACAATTAATTCTCTACTATTGCTTCCCACCAGCAAGACTCTATTGACTTTTTTTTAATTAATAATTTTATTTTTTTAATGGGGCGACATTAATAAATCAGGATACATATATTCAAAGATAACATGTCCAGGTTACCTTGTCGTTCAATTATGTTGCATACCCATCACCCAAAGTCAGATTGTCCTCTGTCACCTTCTATCTAGTTTTCTTTGTGCCCCTCCCCCTCCTCCTTTCCCTCTCCCTCTCCCCCCTCCCCCCGTAACCACCACACTCTTATCAATGTCTCTTAGTCTCACTTTTATGTCCCACCTACGTATGGAATAATGCAGTTCCTGTTTTTTTTCTGATTTACTTATTTCACTTTGTATAATGTTATCAAGATCCCACCATTTTGCTGTAAATGATCCGATGTCATCATTTCTTATCGCTGAGTAGTATTCCATAGTGTATTGACTTTTAAAAGTAAAGACTTCAATGCCAGGAAGGGAACCTGTCTTAAAGGGACACTAACTACAAAGCCAGCCTACTTCCCAAAGACATTTAAAAAGTTTTTTAGAGAAAGGGAAAGGGGAAAAATAAAATTAGTGAATAAAAAAAATCCCAATTGGCCCTGGCTGATAGCTCAGTGGATAGAGCATTGGCTCGGCATATGCACATCCCAGGTTTGATTCACGGTCAGGGAACACAGGAGAAGTGACCATCTGCTTCTTGCCCCCTTCTTGTCCCCTTTTCTCCCTCTTCCAGTTCTTCAGCCAGTGGCTTGATTGGGTTGAGAATTGGCCCTGGGTACTGAGGATAGTTACGTCGGTCCAAACATGTCAACCTCAGGCGCTGAGTAAAGCTTGATGCTCGAGCATTGGCCCTAGACAGGGGTTGCCTGCTGGCTCCCCGCTGGGTGCGTACTGGAGTCTGCTTTACTATCTTCCTTCTTCTCACTTAAAAAAAAAATCCTAAATAAATATTTTAGTAAACTATCCTGACATATTTTTTTCCAAAGAATCAAACTTTTGTTTCAAGGACTACACAAGACCCCCAAACTGGCATGAATTTAACCAGTTTTATGATTCTAAATGGCGAATACTTCATTTATCAGGAAACCTCTGAAAGAATTGTTTATTCTGTATTAAAGAACACTTTAATAAGTTACCTTTTAAAAGGGAGAAACTGGAGAGCAATGATTAAAATCTCAAAATCCATCATATAATAACAAGAATTTACCTTCAAGGAAAAATTCAGTTACCTGTAGGGAATATGTTTTGTTAGGAGCCAAAGTAGTGGTTGCCCTTTGCTTGATTAAATATTAATCCATGATGCTTCAGAACACAAGGTAAAAAGCATTCAGTCATACTCATATGTAAGAAATTATTTACATATTCTTTTTAGAGACCAAAGATAAATTTAAAGTCTCCCTTTCCGATAAAACTTTACTAAGTTGATATTAACATTTTAAATATATTATAACTTAAACTTTTTAGACTACATTTAAAACGATTACAGTAACCTAAACTGTATTTGCAAATATTTTAGTGCAGTTACGGTACTCATTTAACTGCATTTAAAGTCATGATTTAAGACTGGTTTTGTACATGTATATTTAAGTATTGAAAACAATCAAAATTCATTATTAGTTTCATAAGTGCTGAAATAGAACTATTAGAGTTTCTGATAGAAAATCAGGCACTCAAGGATCTCCTTTATGCTTCCTCACTCTCCCTATTTTGTTTGTTTTTCTCCAGGTTGATTTTTTTTTTAATGGTTGGAGGAGTGGGGAGAGCAGGCGTAGTGGAGAGAGAGTAAAGTGTGTGCATGAAGGGGGAGACTTCATTGTACGGAAAGGTCATTAACTGTGATGCAAACGCCAATGTTTCCATGGAAACCTCTGTCCACTACAGAATATACTAGAGCAATTTTTGAACCATTTGTCCATTTGATTAATTATGTCTTTGTGCCGAAGGCAGCTTGGCTTGATTGTCTCATCATGTATTAGAGAAGCTACTGCTCTAACAAATGGGCCTATTGTTTTGGACCTATTCATCTTGGTGCATCCCTGCAAGCTGACAGACATTTCAACAAAATGACTGTCCCTTAATGAGCTGCAGCCTGTCAGAATTG
Source organism: Saccopteryx leptura (assembly GCF_036850995.1). Classification (NCBI taxonomy): domain Eukaryota; kingdom Metazoa; phylum Chordata; class Mammalia; order Chiroptera; family Emballonuridae; genus Saccopteryx; species Saccopteryx leptura. The sequence continues at coordinate 54,193,390 of NC_089504.1, forward strand.
TTTAGGGCTTCATGCGAGGTACAGACCATGGTCATGACAGGCTCAGTTATTATGACAATGAGTAGGATGTCTATAAAAGAGTCTATGTAAATACAATGACTCTCATTTTGATATAACATAGCTGCTTTTTTAATTATCAAATTTATATATATTATACTCATAAAACATTCCTTAATTTTGTTCCAACATAAGTAATAGAGTTTTATGACAACTAAGTGAACATGACCACCAAACCAAAAAAAGGAAGCCATTTTTCATGATTTGTTAGGATTATTCTTGGTTTCTAATTATCTGAAAAAATAGTATTAATACAATTATGGGACCTGAATAAAGGAAGCAAAACCAATGTTTTTGTTATATTCTGATAGTATTTATGTTGAGTTTTTAGTGCTCCAAATGAATGCAAGTTAATTTTACCTGAAAAGAATTCCAAAATAACAAACAAAAACAACTTGAGCAAGACCCAAAATATTTAAAGACAAGTATATTTTTAGTAAATGGTCCATTTATAGCATTTTTCTGGCACTCCCAGTATATATCATATGATAGAATAATAACTTACTCTGGTTTGAGAATATGGACCTGTTGATTCTCTCTGAAGACTTGGGAATGCTGTTATCCCAAAGCCCAAGCATCTTTCACAGAGACTAGTACTTAATAATGGGTGTCTTCTTGTCCATACCAGATTGTAATAATTCTCTTAAAAAGAAAGAACATATTGGCAATTTTGATTTTATGTTTGCTCAGAGCAAGAGCAAATTCTCCCTCAGAACAGATGAATGCACTTTCTAAGAGTGCCAGTCACAGCCAGAGTCAATAAGCCTGAAACATCCCCTTTGCCAAAAGTTAATTATGACACTTAAGAAAAGCCTCCTACATGTTTTTAAATTGTATATTTCAGTTTTGCCTCTATAACTCTTCACAGAGAAGAGTCATGGAGTATCACTGTATGTGGCTGATGCTTTAACTATTGCTCAATACAGAATCAATGATTGTGTTCGTAAACTCACAGATGGAAATCACTGCTCTGTAGCTACCAGCAGCCACACTTAATCAGTTAATAACTAGGGATTAAACTTAATTCAGATTAATTTGTATTAGTATAGCGTTTGTAGATCAATTGCTTTCATATTAATTTACATGTTGTCTAGACATGACATCATGTTGATTCTTTGTGTGGTTCAACTACTAATTACAGACTTTAAGGGTAACAGATGCAAACTTTTTGTTTAAAGCTCTAAACAAAAATCAAGCCTGGAGTGGTGATCCAGTTTGTTTCAGGATAACATTTTTTATAAGTTTGATACAAACCTACATATTAAAGTCTGGAATGGAAGAAATTTAACCTGTTTAACATAAAAATGTTTTCTGATAGAGATAAAGAGAGATAGACTTAACTAAAGTTGAGATAAATTTTAGAAAAAGAAGAAAATTGTTAAAAATTAAACTAAATCCCCCAAACTCAATCTATATGAAAGAGACTAAAACACTATTAAACTTAATCTTATTTACAGATTTTAGTTTGCATTTCTGTCTGTTCTATTCAGGTTCTATAACTTACATAATAGAGTGAATTTTTCCATGGAAAGTGTTTATTTCATTGTGATAATTCACTTAACTCTAATATCTCTTAATTTCTCAAAGTTTAATGGTCTTAATTTCTGGAATATAGTAGGGAGTCATAGTAAAAGTAAACCAACTAAAATAAATAGGAAACAATTAATTTATTTCTTATTATTCTCCATGATCTAAAAATAAAATTGACAGACTTATGTCTAGGTTGGAGAAACATCATCAAAACTTTATCATTTACTAGTTAATATATTTTTCTTAAAAACCAGAATCTACTCAAGAAAACCAACCTTTAAATCTCAGTTTTTCTTATTTGGCTTATATATGGATTTTAAGATAAACATATGCAGTAGAATCACTCATATTTTCATTGCTAATTTTTTTGAATTGGTTTAGAAAATGAGCTTTGCCATTTTCAGAATGTATGTTACAGACAGCTGAATTTTTAAAATCAGTGTCCGTTATATATAATGCATTTTATACCTCCATTTTTATTTATTGGGATATCCATTTTCTCCTTATAAAAATAGTATTACTTATGAGCACAGGAGAAAGTCATTGCAGCAAAAAGACTCAATGTTATGTCAAAGTGATTCATGCATTCTCTATTCCTGGATGGATGAGAAAGGGTAAAATGCCAATATAGCGCTGCCTTTGTAACATGTACTTTATATTATCCCTAAAACATAACATTATTTTAACTCTTAAATAATTCTATTCTTTTTTGTAATCTATGTGGAAAACTGCCCCTACCACTAAAATTGTATATATTTTAATCTTCATGAAATTATCTTTAATGTTAATAAGTATGAATAACAAAAGCATATTGTATTTATATATCTTTATACCACTGGCAATACCCACTATCACCTTTGCCCTAAATAAATCTTTCTGTTTTTTGGTGTTTTTTTTTTTTAATTGAGAGGCAGAGAGATACTGAGACAGACTCCTGCATGCGCCCGAAGCTGGATTCACCTGGCAATACTGGTCTTGGGAAAATGCTTGAATCAACTGAGCTATTTTTAGGCCTGGGGCTTACACTAGAACCAACTGAGCCATTGGCTGTAAAAGAGGAAGAGGGAAAAAGTGAGAGAGAGGGGGAGAGAAGCAGATAGTTGCTTGTCATGGGTACCCTGAACAGGAATCAAATATAGAATATCCATTCAGCCAGCCCATGCTCTATCCAATACCCACTAAGCAACTGACCAGGGCCTGAAATAAATCTTAATTTGGGGAAGATTTAATGAAATTTTATTTTTAGTATACCACTTTAAACATGTGTAAATAATTTTAAACTTAAAATTTAAACTTAAAGAAAAGTTATAAAGTATAAGAGAGTTTTCATATATCTTTCTCAAGATTATACCAAGATTATTATTTTTTTTCCTTCTTTTCTAAGTGAAAGGAAGGGAGATAGAGAGACAGACTCCTGCATGTGCCCTGACCAGGATCCACCAAGCAACCTTCAATTGGGTTCTCTGCCCATCTGGACCCTTGCTGGCAACTGAGCTACTTCTAGCACCTGAGGCAGAGGCTCCACTGAACCATCCTCAGCCCCCCAGGGTGATGCATTCTAACCAATTGAGCCATGACTGAGGGAGGGGAAGGGGGGGAGGGGAGGGATGAAGATGGTCACTTTTCCTGTGTGCCCTGACTGGGAATTAAACCTGGGACATCCACATGCCAAGTCAACACTCTACCACTGAGCCAACCAGCCAGGGCCATAAAAAATCCTTAAATGTTATCATTTTACAATTAAAATAATAGTTTGCTGTCTTTCTCTTTTTCTCATACATGTGCTTGCTTTCTTTATATAAATGTACATATATATTTATGTATAATTTAACATAGCTCCTTAATGAAGAGAATTTTTTAAGACTCCAAGAGGACTTTAGTTAACTAGTCATCATTTTCCTGTTGCTTTGAATATTATATAAACTAATTTTTTTTCTTATTTTTCTTGGATAAAGGATGTAGCATACTAAATAATTTTTTTCCCAGCTTGTAATTATACTCAGTAAATAGGTATACAAATTATAGTGAGGGTTTATAATTTTTATCCCTAAATTTCTAAATTTGTATAAACCTATTTTTACATATTATAGCAGATGCTTGTTTTACTTATAGACTATATTTGACCCAGTACAATGTTTAGTATAAAGAATAATAGTCCCATTTTCAAGCATAGAACTGAAGAGAACATCATGACTTCAGTCAAGGAAAGAAAATCAAATCAAATGGTCAGAACTTGAATCTATGGGATTAAAGTTTCTTTGGAATGAAAGGATGGGAGCAGCAAAAATTAACCCCCATTTCAATTTCTTAAAATTTTATCTTTATAATCTTGCATTGTTTTCACTAGCATCCAGAAGGGTGTACTGGAATAATCCATAATCAGGTAAAATTTATATCTGGTTATAAACAAGGTTGGATTTCAAAAGATGCTCAAATTTCAAAAGAGGACTCCACCTTTTCTTCCATTTTTCATTGGCTACCTTTCAATTCTTAGAATGTTGGCCATCCTTTCTCTTCACCTCTCTCCAGGTCCCTATCTAGTTGGCTACTCTTTGTTTTCTTATGTCAAAGAACTCACATTGAGGCTTGACCCTGGCATTACCTGAAACAACAGCAGTGGGGTATCTAAATAATCTCCTCTTATAATTTCAAACCATTAAAACATTAAATATCCTATCCAAATAGGGTAAATAAGCTAGAAACAAAAATGGTGAAAAGGTTCTGGCCAGTTTGCTCAGTGGTAGAGCACTGGCCTGACATGTGGATGTTCCAGGTTTGATTCTTGGTCAGGGAACACTGGAGAAGCGACCATCTGCCATTCCAGCCCTCCCCCCTCTCCTTTCCCTCTCATCTCTCTCTCTCTTCTTCTCCCTCAGAAATGGTTTAATTGATTTGAGTGTATTGGCCCCAGATGCTGAGGATGGCTCAGTGGAGCCTCTACTCCAGAACTTAAAAAAAAATGGCTTGGTTGTGAGCGTGGCCCCAGATGAAGGAAGCATTGGCACCAGATGCAGGTTGCCAGGTGGATCCCGGTCGGGGCACAGGCAGGAGTCTGTCTCTCTATCTCTCTTTTTCTCATTTGGAAAAAAAATGTTGAAGATAATTGAAAATACTAAAGTATCATGTCTTCTGTTAGTAATTTCATGCCATATTCTCATGAAAGCCATCGAAATAAGACCAATGATAAAAAAATGTCTTCCATATGGAGTGAATTTTAGATTTTTTCAGATTTTTATGTAGACAAGCATGACATCTAAAAGGAGGGTCAGCCCTGGCCGGTTGTCTCAGTGGTAAAGCGTTGGCCTGGCGTGTAGAAGTCCCAGGTTCGATTCCTGGCCAGGGCACACAGGAGAAACGCCCATCTGCTTCTCCACCCCTCCCCCTCTCCTTCCTCTCTGTCTCTCTCTTCCCCTCCCGGAGCCGAGGCTTCATTGGAGCAAAGACAGCCCGGGTGCTGGGGATGGCTCCTTGGCCTCTGCCCCAGGCGCTAGAGTGGCTCTGGTAGCAACAGAGCAACGCCCTGGAGGGGCAGAGCATAGCCCCCTGGTGGGCAGAGCGTGGCCCCCTGGTGTGCGTGCTGGGTGGATCCGGTCGGGCGCATGCGGGAGTCTGTCTGACTGTCTCTCCCCATTTCCAGCTTCAGAAAAATACAAAAAAATAAAAATAAAAATAAAAATAAATAAATAAATAAATAAAAGGAGGGTCATATATTTGTGCCTTTTATTTCTGTTTCTTACCTTATTTATCTTGTTAGAATGTTTAGCACTCCCTTTGTTGAATGACAGTGATGAGAACAGACATCCCTGCCTGGTTTCCAGTCTTAGAAAGAAAGCTTTCCTCCTATCATGTTTAAGTTTAATGATAACTGTATTTTCTTTTAAAATCAATTGAGGAATTTTTCCCTGATTCCTACTGTTCTGAGAGCTTTTATTATAAATGAGTGTTGAATTTGTCTATTTTTTTTCTATAATGAACAACACAATCTTGTGATTTGTCATATTTAGCTTATTAATATGGTGAATTATACTGATTGATTTTCAAATACTGAATTAGTCTGGTATTCCAGGATCATTGGTCATGTGTATAATATTTTATATTTTGCTTAATCCTATTTCTAATACTTTGAGGATTTTTGTTTCTATATTATGAAAGTTATTGGTTTTAGGATTTTTTTTCTTTTTTATTTTTGTGCACTATTTTTGGTATCAAGGTGACAGTAATTTCTAATTTCATAAAATGAGTAAAGAAGTGTTTCCTCCTCTTCTAATTTCTATAAGAAATAGTGCAGAATAGATAGTAATTCTTCCCCAATTGTTTGTAAGACTTTCTAGTGAAAGCATCTAAGCATTGCAATTTCTGAGAGTTTTTAAGTTAAAAATTCACTTCCTTAATTTATTTATAAGGTTATTTACTTTATCTATTGTATATCAAGTGGCTTGTGGTTATTTGTAACTTCTGAAGAATTGATGTATTTTCTATAAGTTGTTCTTTGGAGTATGCCCTTATTATCCTTTTGAAGTCTACAGTGTTTATAATGATATTCCATATCACTTCTGATATTGTAATATCCGTTGTCTATTTTTCTTTGTCAATGTTGGTAGAGATTTGTCAATTATATTAGACTTTGCAAAGACCTAGTTCATTGTTTCAATTAATTTTTAATTGTTTTTCTTTTCAATTTAATTGATTTATTCTCATTAATTTTTTTGTTTTAATCAAGTTTACTTTGTTCTTCCTTTTCTGTGTTTTTAAGTACAGTAGATGTTTAAATTGTTGTACTAGATTTCTGTTTTTCTTACTGTATGCATATAATGCTATAAATTTCCCTTCCAACACTGAGTCAGTTGTGACCCACAACATTTCATATGCTGTATGTTCATTCGTTCAATACATTTTTTGTATCCTTTAAAACTTTCCACTTAACTCATGGATTATTTTAAAAATGTGTAATTTAATTTTTAAGATTTTGGAAGTTTTCTTATTACTGTTCTGTTACTGATATCTAAGCTGATTCCATTGTAATCAGAGAGCACATTCTGAATGACTGAAACTTTTACAATTTGTTGAGGTTTATTTTATGGCTTAAAATGGTATACCTATACCTATCATGATGTATGTTCCATGAGTATTTGAAAGAAATATATTTTCTTCTGTTATATGAAATGGTATATAAATGTTCATTAGATCCTGTTGATTAATGATACTGATGATTTTTTCTAAAGAATTGCTGATTTTCTAGGTGTAGTTGAAAATAGGTGTTGATATCTCCAATTATACCTGTGAAATTGTTTATTTTTCTTTTCAGTTTGCTCAGCTTTTGCTTCACATTTTTCTGCAGCTTATTGGCAATTTAGTACATATACAGTTTTGATGGCTATATCTTCTTGCTGGGGTGAACTGACCCTTTTATATATAATGTCCCTCTCTGTCTCTCTTAATTTTCTTTGCTCTAAACCCTACTTTATCTGATATTAATATATTCACTTTTGCTTTCCTTTGATAAATGTTTTCACTGAATATTTTTTTCCTATCATGTTACTTTCAGCCAGCCTGTACTATTATGTCTGAAGTGACACTCAAGTGCAGGGAAGGTTCTTTATTACTGTTGGGCTGGAAGGGGTCCCAGGTCTTCAGATGGATCCACTGGCATTGTGATGAGAGTGGCCTCATGACAACTGGGCAATAGTAACGTTTCTACTCTCCTTCAGGCCTTCTTTGACACTATTCTAGAGGATAGGACCAGGCCACTTCTTTGTTACTATCCAGCAGGGATGAAAATCCCAACTTCCTATTTAGCATTCTCTGATGTCATCTCAGTAAAGATATTGAAGTGCCTCAGTACAGTCTTACAAGGGTGGCCATGTAGATTCCCCACTCAGTTTTTGCGAGGTGGTTGGAGCAGGGTCACTGTTATTTCTGTGGTGTTTGGCTGGAGTAAAGTGGTTATTGTCTAAAAGCTCTGTCTGACTAGGCTGCCTCTTAGACTGGAGAGTGTAATCTTTGTTGTGAATATTTTGCCTGTGCTCTTTGACATTTTATTGTTGTGAGTTTCTTCAACTTCAAGTCTGAGAGATATGAGGAAAAAGAAAACACAGGGCATTAGTCACTGCTGTTTCTCAGTTTCTGAGCTCCGTGAAAGTCTATCTTCTTTCCGTCTTTCAGTGTACTTATGTTTGTTTTCTATTTAATATCCAGGCATTTAGTTGTACATAAAAAAAAAAGAATAAAGACAAGCATGCTTATTTCAATTACCAAGTGTAAATCATGGGGCACATGTTAAAGAATATAAGCCAAAAAGCATCATATGTTATATTTTTAAATATTCTAACCATAGATAAATTTGTCAATATAAGCTAGACTTGGATGTCTCTAGAATCACAGTCAATTTGTTAGGTGTTAAAAAGAAAAGATTTGCTTTGGTAGATATTTAATAATGGACCATTAAAATATGTACATAATTTCTGTTAGTCTAGTAATCTTAAATCTCAGTCATTTACAACAGCAAACCTCTGTGTCTTTGATAAAATGGTCTTCAGGTAAGCTATATGGGTCTACTTAAGGCTGTATGTCAGACTCAAATGAACTGATTTGGGACCGTGCATCTGTTCCTCATGTTTTCTTATTCTAGACCAAGATACAAGGCGCAGCCTATTTCAGTATGTGTTATTATTTCATGGCTATGGGCTGGAATGAGAAACTGACATACATATGCAATGACTATTAAAACTTTTGCCCAGAACTGATACATTGTCTTTTTTGTTAATAAGTTTATTGGCCAAAGCAAGTCACACAGCCAAACCTAAAATCAACTGAGTGGAGAAGTTTACTTCTTCCTTCGGAAATAGACACATTACATGGTAAAGGGCATTGGTATTGGTATATAATCTCTTTTCAAAAGAAGGGAATAAATGTGAAATTTTTACCTTGTACAATAATCAGAAAATTCTCATGCTCTATGTTAATTGGGAAGAAACCCAATTTGATTTGGTATGGGATCTAAAATATAGACTGTGTCAAAAACGTATTTTCTACTCAAGATACAAACCTCATCTAGGCAAAAATAAAAAAGTTCTATAATACATTGTGAAATTTTTCACATATGCTTAAAAGATAAGAATAACTAGTAATTAACTTAAAATTATGTGTCAGGTAGGATGCCTGAAATCTATATTAGTTATCAACTTAATTTTTATAATAAGTATTGTAAATGTTATCTCCAGGTCAGTAATTTTCAGCATACTAACATTTTACTTCACATTCCTAAATCTTTATTAGAATATAAGTATACCTATAGAGACAGAACTATATCTAGATATATCAATATATCCCATGGTTTCATGAAATCTTATGTTAAGGCCAGACACAGAATAATTCATAAAATGATAACACGAAAAAAAAAGAATTTTTGGCAGCTGGAGAGAGAAGAAAAATTAGAAAGAAAATGTTCTCTACTGTGAACTATTTTAAGTAAAGAATCTGGGGCAAAATTTTACATGGTTTCTTCTTTCTAAATGAGAGAATTGATTCTTATCCCCACAAATTCAATAGCGAGCACACATGAGTTCCACATAAAGGATTCCAGCATAAAGGAAGTGGTACAATATAGTGAATATAAATTAGTTTGTGTTGCTTACCTTTGTTGAGTTACATATCTTGCTATTTTCTGATAATTGCATATGAATTATACTAGTTATCAAGCCATATACAACCAAATCAAATAAAGAGAACTAAATATGACTTGATACTTTTTTATTCAAGGCCTTGTATGCAGCAATTGAAAAGAACTATGCAGGTAATTTGATCCTATTGTGCTAAAAAACTTCCATCTTCAACATCTTGTTTTAAAAAAACTACTCTGAAGGTAAGACACTTTTCATCACCTATGACAAATGAAAAAAAACTTACATTGAGTTGCAATGTGCTTTTCTCTAATTTTTAGCTAATAATAATAATGATTATTAGTATAATTATTATTTTTCTAACTTCTAACAGGAAGTCATAAATTGGCACATACTAGACCCTCAAAAAGAGTTAACTAGTTTATGTACTTTTTCATTAATCTAACAGAGAAGATGAGACAAATGTTCAAATAGAGAAAATGTGAGTCAATACACTGTGTCTACACTGGAGATACAGGAAGTGTAAATGGGGCTCCAAGCAGGAGAGATTATATACTTTTGGGGGAGAGAAATATATGGAAAAGAGGAAATAAAAATACAGGGGTTAGCAAATGTAGATTTATGGTTTTAATACATAAATAACAATATAATTAATTATTAATAATACAAGAATAAACTGTTTCACGTACTCACTACTGTAAAGCTACTTTTGCACACCTTTGTATTTTTAGGGTGGATTGGACACAGGCTTTACATTTTAGGTGCAATTTTAGCAGTAAAATGTGGAGAATAAGCAAGAGGAAACAAGACCATAAATGGAAGATACTAAAATGAAAGTAATTACAATAGGAGAAGCAGGAGGTGAGACTTCGAAAGGAAACTGGGTCGCAGGCCACATAACAAAACAGCACAGAATGGGTGATTAAAAGAACAAAAATTTATTTTCTTACGGTTCTGAAAGTTGAAAGTGCCTAATTAAGATGCCATCAGAGTTGTTTTCTGGTGTGGTCTCTCCTCCTGGCTAGATGATGTCTGCATTCTTGCTCTGCCCAGACATGGCCTTTCCTCTTGACGCTCATGGAGAGAGAGAGAAAAGGAGCTCTGCAATCTACCTGTCTTTCAAAGGCACAATCCTGTGAGATTTGAGCCCCAACATTATGATATCCTTTAACTTAATTATCTCCTTAAAGGAATTGTTTCTAATATGGTCACACTGAGAGTTTAGGTCTTCAATGGATGAATTTTGAAGGAATATGGTTCAGTCTATAACAGTTTCCAAAGTGGAAAACTTTCAAAACAGGCTGAAAATTTAAGACTAAACTCAGTTAGAATAAGGAAGTCATTGATACAAGAACCTGGATTAGGAGAATAACATCTAAATCTGTCATGCAGTTTTTCTAAAAATGAGTAGAATTTCCAAATGGCCTCCCTGTAGGTATAGAGCCAAGCATGACATAGCCTACGGCTAAGATTCAAAAATAATGAGTGTACAAGTATCTACAGAGTTTCATTTGATACTAAGAAGTAAAAGCATTCCAAAGAAATCTTTATTTGTGACCTAATATTAATATAAATAAACCACATTTATTTAAACTCAACCACTCATTCCAGTCAAAACATTTGTATAAGATCTATCCCTTTATAAATCTGAACTACATTTCTATGTTATCTGCACAAAATCAGCAACTCTGAAATATTGAAGCTAAATAAGCCATATTAAGTACACATTTTATTTATTTGTTTGTTTGTTTATTTTAGGTGAGAGGAAGGGAGATAATGAAGCAGACTCCCATATGTTCCATGACCAGGATCCATCTGGCAACCCCACCATGAACTGATGCTGGAGTACCAAGCTATTTTTAGCACCTTAAGATTGATGTGCTCAGACCAACAAAGTTATCCTCATGGCTGGGGCCATACTTGAACCAATCAAGCTATGGACTGCAAAAGGGAGAGAGGGAGAGAAGGAGGAGACGTAGGGAAGAAGAAGCAGATGGTCACTTCTCCTGTGTGCCCTAACTGGAAATATAACCCAGGACATCCATACGTCAGAGCAATGCCTTATCCACTTAGCCACCAGTCAGAGCCCATATGTTTTATTTTATCATTACTATGAAAATTTGTAGATATTAATTTAAGAAAAGAAAAAGGAAATCAGAGTTTCTGCCACTAATGAGTGAATATAATTTTAGGGTTTTTCTTACTGCATTATAAATTATTATAAGATTTTGTCATTTCATTCATTTTTAGCCAGAAAAATTTAGATGTGATTTATGGAGATTTAAAATAAGGCGATACGATGTGGAAAGGTAAAATACACAATCTTATTAATTCCCAACTTAAAAATTTGCCACCCAAACAGGAAGAACGTTGTGCAATCTGCACTCTCATAATTCTTAATATTGCCTATACAATCTAAATTTATCGCATTGTTAAATATTCTCTGGCTTTATTTTTCTCAACTCAGAGCTTATGCTTCTTATTTTTCTTTAGTTAAGTATGTTTTACTACCTATTGCCATAAACAAACAATGAAGACTTCCCTCATTCTTTTGAAAGTTTACTAAAGAAAATACAAAAGTAATTTATACTAGCCACGATTTTTAGAAACTCTTAAAAGAGTGTTTTTATAACTTGTCATTTCATACTGAATATTGAGATGTAGCAAAGGATATTTTGTCATGTGTGAATATAGTGCATCTGGTTTCAGCATAAAACATGGTACTATAAGGAACATTTATTACATCAAAAAAGATGCAGAAGATTCATTTGACTCTCAGGTAAGGCAAAAACATAATGTGTGCTAACCCTGCTTCATCATGTGTTGTTGGCTTCCAAAAGTCAGTATTACACACTGAGTAGTAAGGAAATCTCATCTGAATGAAAGTAACAAGTCTATTGTGAAAATATATAGCTGCAGTTATCTTATAATCTTCCAAATAATAAAAACATTCTGTGAGAAAGCATGTATTGAGGGAAGGTTATATTTTTTAAGTTAAGCCATCTCTGTATGTTTGCTGTTTTTATATCTTTATTTGTTTACATAGCAAGGAACAGCGGATAATTCTATATCAGGTGGAAGAGAACCTGTTAAAGAGAACATAGATATGCCTACTCTGAAGTATATTGAAAGAGTGTTGAGAATTTGCCTACAGGCCTAGGAAGTAACTTGTATTTTAGTTTTGTTTTGTTTTGCTTTGGGTGATAATTTATAGGGAAAAGGTGGAGGTGCAGAAACAGAAGATGAAAACATTGACGTAGCAGAGAGCTGAAGAACAGAAGGGATCAGGGCTATTTGCCACTTCAGTCTGTATGATCAGTAGAGTCATCTGATTACAGTGTTCTGCTCTTTCTTTCCCCATCCCAAACTTGCAAATGAGAAAATTAAGTCCTATATAAAGGCCATATTTAAAAAATAAGGTCTATTTTAACCATAAATCAGATTTGAAAAAGTTAGTAGACTTTTGACAGGATGAAATCAAAAGGAGGAAAAGGGAGTCTTACTGGCATAGGATCAAAAGAATTCTTTAATTTCTCATTCTTGGTTTGACTACTCTTAATTTCTATCAGCATAGACCACCAGAACACACCTGTGGTGATTTAAAAAAAAACAAGTTAGTAGTTGCTGCAGCAAAAGAGACCACACACCCTGGGGAATCACTGGTTACTTCAAAAGAAAAAGGATAAAGTTAGGGAGAGAGTGCTTCTAGGGTTTGGGGTACAGGCATCATAGGATGACCTTAGGAAGGATTTTTCAGATTGTATATCCTAGGAAATAGCTAGAACTGTCAGAGGTCTTGATCTTTAGGATTTATGAATCTATGTGGAATCACTGTTGATGGTCAGTTTGTGGGTGGTCTTATCAAAATCACATGGGTCCAAATAAACTGGTGCTAAAAGAATAAGAGTTTAAATGTTATATGATAAACATCATGATTGTCTCTACTCTTTATTTTGTGATTCAGGATACTATGTTGCAACTTGTGGTTTCTGTTTCAGGTTGTATTTATTCTTTCACAGTCACTGTTCCAGCAATGTTTTATTTTACTCACTACTGACAAAATTTATAACTGAGGGTTTTTTAAATCCCGTTTAGTCAATATTTCCATTTGTATAATAAAAATTTTGGAGTTGATGTTCAAGAAACTCTTTTTACTCCTATGCTTAAAATACTGAAACACGGAGACCAACTCTTAAACTCTGCCTTTAAACATAAAAGAGAAGGTGAATTTTGTGTCACCTCATCTTTAACTCTCATCATCTAGAATTTATGCTGGAACCTGACCAGTGTCGGACTGGGACGCAGAGGACCCAAGTACGAAACCCCGAGGTCGCTAGCTTCAGTGCGGGCTCATTTGGTTTGAGCAAGGCTCACCAGTTTGAGCCCAAGGTCACTGGCTCGAGCAAGGGGTCACTTGGTCTGCTGTAGTCCCCAGTCAAGGCACATATGGAAGGGCGGTCAATGAGAAACTAAGGTGCTGCAATGAAGATTGATGCTTCTCATCTCTCTCCCTTCCAGTCTATCCGTCCCTCCCTCTGTCTCTCTCTATCTCTGGCACAAAAAAATAAAAAAATAAAAATAAAATTTTATGCTGGAATAATAGTGTAAATGTGATTTTTAAGCATAAAAAAAAGAGAATTCCATATTCTTATTTTCCAAACACAAACTAAAATTATAAAAAGAAATTACAGTATGAAATCATAATAGCATTCAAACATGGTGACTTTGATAGTAAATGCATTTGTTAAATTAGAAAAAAAAATGATTGTAATGAAACTGTTTACTCAAATGAATATCCATCACTTTTATTAGTTAGCAAAAGAATCATGGCAACCACAATAAAATAGAAAACAGTCACATTGTCTCACTAGTTGTCTTAGTCTGCTCAAGCTACAATTGCAAAATACCATGGACTTGGCTTAATTCATTTCTTCCATTTCTGATGGCTGCAGGCTCTGGTAGCATTCAGTTTTTTGGTGAGTGCTCTCTGTCTGGCTTTCATATGGCCACCTTCTTTCTATGTCCTTACAAGACAGAGAGAATGAGCTCTAGTTTCTCTTCCACTTCTTATAAAGATTCAATTCCTACTGGATTAGGGTTCTATTCTTATGACCTTTCATTACTTTTATCACCTCCTTATAGGACCTATCTCTAAATGCAGTCACATTGGGAGTTTATACTTCAAGATAGGAGTATGGGAGAGCACATTCAGTCAAGCACAGATAAACCCTAAGTAAATAATTTATCTTCAACAAAACATTACATTCTGTACAAAGAATATAAATGTTGTGCTACTTTTATCTCATAAAAAAATCTACATAGAATAAAAGAAATCCTTTTTTTTTTTCTAACTACAACCCTTTCTCTTTCTAATGCTCTCACAGAATTATTATGTATTTTATTTTAAGTATTTCTAATATTCATGTGATTTCAAGGTAATTTGAAAATAGATCTTTAGAGTTCTTTAAGGCTAAGGAGGTGGTTATATTGTCCCCTATGATGAGAATGAGCAATTTCTTAAACTAGACTGGTAAAATCTGCCTCTTCTCTGTGCCATTTTCACATTTGACCTCTTTAGAAATGATCTTGGTAGGATGCCTGATGGTGTTGGCTTTGAGTGATGTGACCTTGGGCACTTCCTCAAACATGGACATAAAAAGGATCAGCTTCTAGCAATTTAATGTGCAGTCAAGCAAACTACCAAAAACAAAACAAACAAACAAAAAACACCAAAAACCAGTTTAACTTTAAACACAGTTTTATTCAATTTCTAGTTTCCTTTAGAAAACTAATCATAACCTATTTTAAATGAACATATTTCTGGATCATTCATTATCAATTAGCTAATTATTAGCTAGAAAGAGTTTCATGGTTTTTATCCTATTTCAAATCATGTAAAGGCTCCATTATGAAATGATATGAATGGCTAACTTAATTTCCAAGTCCATTATTTCATGTATTTTATTCAATATTGCTGGACATATTTATAGTGAGCTTTTAAAAAGTCTAGTTTATTGCTTCTACATAAAACTGGATTTAAAAAATAATGTAATTTATGACACATTCTTATTAATTTGATTTTTGGTTAGTTTTCACATCATAAATAGGAATCCTCTAAATACTGACATATTATTTTCTACTTGATTCAAAATAGATTTTAAAAAACCTTTTATTTCCACTGCTATAACACGGAGCATATTTTACCTTATGCTTTTTTTTCTTCCTTATCAGCAGAATAATAAACATTGTTTTAGCATGGACCTGTATTTCTCATCCCTCTTCCCTTCCCTTTTATTCTGATTGTAGGATCCCAGTCCTTTACCCATCAGCTCCCCTCTTCTTTATTAACAACTTACTATGTTTCATAAGTATTTTTCTCACCATTTTAATAATTTTTATAGACCATATATATTAATATTCATACTCATGCACATTATATAGAGAGTTAGATTTTTGTTACTGTTTTTATTTTTTTCATTACTCTGAATAATTTTACAATAGGTACTTTTTATACAGAAGCTCTTAAAATTGGTACATTTACGTCTATAGATTAGCTTTCTAGGAAAAATATAGCTTTTATTTATTATTGATTTTAGAGAGACAAGAGAGAGAATAGGGTGTGAAAAGTGGGAAGCATCAACTCATAGTAGTTGCTTCTCAAATGTGCCTTGACCAGGTGAGCTGGGGTTTTAATCAGTCAACCTCAGCATTCCAGGTTGATGCCTTATCCACTGTGCCACCAGAGGTCAGGTGGAAAGGTATAACTTTTTAAAAATTTTAGAAGTTATTATCAAATTTTCATTTTAGAAATCAATATACTGAGATCTTGGGAGCACAGGTTAAACAAGGTTAGATCATATTACAGTTCAACAAGCAATTCAAGACAGTGACTTTTCATCTCATACCTAGCATTAGATGTCAAAGCATTTTAAAATTTTCTTACATTAATCATGGTTATATTGACTTCTATTTCACAGGTAACTGGTGAATTGTCTTTTTTCAAGCATGCTAGTCATTTGGATTTGCTTTTGGTATATTGTCTATTCATATCATTTGGCCATTTTTACACTGTATGTTTGGTCTTTTTTGGTGTGTCTTTGAGAACTTTTTGTGCATTACTGAAATAAACTCATGCCTACTATTTGCATTGTCATTTTTTTTCCCCAGATGGATCAGTTATCTTGTTTGGTATGTTTTTGCCATAAAAAATGGCTTAAATTTTATTTAATAAACTCTTGAGTCTCTAGATCTGTAGGTTTCTAATATTGTACATACATTAATTAATACAATATACTAGTAATGTACATTGTGTTGTACATTAATCCAGATTTTCTTGCAGTATTGTAAGAAAAAAAAATCAGTTACTTAATTTAACTCATATTAATTTGTATGAATAAGGATCCGTTTTTGGTTCCTTCCAGATTGATATATTGCTGTTTCAGCATTGCTCATTGCATTAATAGCTCATTATTTTTTATTGAATTCATCTGCACAGTTGTATTTAATTTCCTTATTTTGATAAGACATTCAATATAATCTAGCATACAAAAACACTATGTTTTTATTTTATGTCTTGATTTTACAAAAGAGGAAAGGAAAGAGATAGAAACAGCAACATCAATTATTTCTGTATGTGCCCTGACTGGGCAACAAACTGGCAACTTCCTTGCATCTGGACAATGCTCTCTGACCAACCGAGCTATCCAGCCTGGGTCAAAAACACTGTTTAAAAATATTCTTTAAAACTTTTTGTTTGTTTGAAATTGTTTGTCTTTTAATGTACTGATGCAAACTGGCAACTGTGATATTGAGATTCATACATTCTGTCTTCTTGCTATATGAATACAGTCCTTCTGAATTTTATATATATGGTAAATGAAGATCAGTATTTCCACCATGTCCCTATTTCAGTCCTTATCAACCATAAAATCATTTATTTCTGCAAGCATTTTAATTATCTTTTGCCATATATAATATAATTTATTTTGCTGTCATTATATATGGTATATATGTATATATATTTAAACATGTATACTTATGTATATTATGTATTTTTAAATATACATTTATATTTAAAATTACATTTATAAATATATATTTATTATATATTTAAATATATATTTATTATATTGTATTTTATTAGTACTATGCAATGTTACTTTAGAAACTATATAATTTATTTTCTCTTCTACTAAAAACACCAGTTATATCAGCTTATAGCCAAACTCATTTTAATTTAAATACCACATGTGTGTTTACATGAGAAAATAGATATGGTTTTACATATATATCATATAATCTTATATATTAATATATTAGTGTGGGGGTAATATACATCATATATTTATGTCTCCCAAGAGTAGTCAGAAGTGAGTTTTTGACGTTTTGGACTACTGTACAATGTGTACACTTATTATTTCTTTGAGTATAAAAGGAAGAAAGAGACCAGGAAGGCTATGTGTGTCATACATAAAAGTTTGCACTTAGAATTTAGATAATCTAAGTTTGAGTCTATGTTGTACCATTTAATAAGGTGTGTGATGGTAGGCTCCTCAACTGCATTACACCTATTTTTTTTATCTGCAAGAAAAAAGAGAAAAAGAGAGATAAAAATAGCTATATTATTTTAAAAATTGAATAATTTTTTGTGTTAAAAATATAATAAAATGGCTCCTATGAATTATTTAATATATATTATTTCATTTTTCTCCTATTTGTTTGAGTATAATCACTATATTAATCTATAAAACGAGAAGAAGGAAATAATCTAAAATCTCTCCTCTACTTATCTCCTTTACTCTAAACTTCTGATCTGTTTCTCTGCTCATTTGTTCCATTCAAAGTGAGAAAGAGCAAGAAAGTAATAGGAAACACATGATTTGGCTTTATTGTCACTTTAATGCATTTCTATCTTTCAATGTCTATTTCTCTTCTTTGCATTTGAGAAACCTATCTCTAGGTGCACTTACAACTCTAATTCTTGTTTACTCCTCCAATTCCTCCTATGCTAATAGCTTCCTACATTTTCATATCATAAGATAGGTTGATATATAATTTCTATACTCATTTTTAATGTTCATAATAATCCTGAGAAGTAGATATTATTATTATTATACTAATGTTATTATAGAAGCTATATAATTTATTTTCTCTTCTAAAAACACCAGTCATATCAGGTTAGGGCCATACTTATATTAATTTAATTACCACTTTAGAGACCCTATATCCAAATACAATCACATTCTGTGATATAGAAGGTTAGAAATTAAACATGAATTTGGGGGACAAAATTCAGTCCATAACAAGTATAAACTCAGAAGCAGAATTGCTGAATTATATGGTACTTTTACTTTTTCAAAGAAATTCCATACTGTTTTTCATAATGGCTATGCCTTTTTCATTCCCAACAACAGTATACAAGGGTTGCCTTTACTTCACATATTTGACACACTTTTTTGTTGCTGTTTATTTCTGGCTTTTACTCTGCTTTATTAATCTACATGTGTGTTTACTGCAGTATCACACTGTTTTGATTACTGTAGCTTTGTAATAAGTTTTGTAATGAAGTGTGAAACTCCAACTTTGTTCTTTTCAAGATTCTCTTGGCCATTTGTGGACCCTTCAGATTCCATATTAATTTTAAAATAGATATTTCTGGATCTGCAAAAATATAGATATATTATTGGGATTTTAATAAAGATTTCATGAGTCTTTTTGACGAGTAAGTTATTTTATCTTTTATTTCCAATATATTTCCTAAATTTAGAACTATTTCTTATTTTACTCATTTATATATACTACCTAGCAGCAAAAATTAATACATACTTCTATTAAGGTTAGCATAAAGAGAAAAATAAAAGACTTGGTCTGTATGTCACAAAATCAGCAAAAAGTAGATACACTTGTGTATTAGTCTGCTCAGACTGCCATAACAAAATATCACAGAACGGGTGGCTTAAACAACAGAAATTTTCCCATACTTCTACAGATTAGAGGTTCAAGATCAAGGCACCTTCGGGATTGGTTTCTGCTGAGATCGCTCTTTCTGATTGGCAGATAGCAGCCTTCTTGTTATGTCCTCACATAGCCTTTTCTCTGTGCTTGAGGAGAGAGAGTTCTCTGGTGTTTCTTCCTCTTCTTATAAAGACACCAGTTTTATTGGATTAGAGCTCTGCACTTAAGACCCAATTTAACCTTAATTACCTCATTAAAAGATTTTCTAAAAATAACAGTCACTTTGGTTTTCAGGCTTCAACATATGAAGTTGGGGAAGACACAATTCAGTTCTTAATAATATTAATAACATGGATTGGAAAATAAAAAATAAGAGAGATATGTTTGTAATAGATAGTGGTGTTTGAAATCTAGTATTCCATCAAATTCATCATACCATACTCAGCAATTCTTCCTTAAAATTATATATGTAATTTATACTATATAAATGGGTAATAATGATATAAAAATGGCCAGAATTACCCTTTTCTTTCCATTTAACCTTAAATAAACATACTACATGTGGATAACTAGAACTAGGCTTTATCATGTTTTAAAAATAAATATACCAAAAATTACCTGATTTTTTTTTTTGTACTTTTCTGAAGCTGGAAATGGGGAGACAGTCAGACAGACACCCGCACGCACCTGACCGGTATCCACCCGGCACGCCCATCAGGGAGGATGCTCTGCCCATCCGGGGCGTTGCTCAACCAGAGCCACTCTAGCGCCTGGGGCAGAGGCCAAGGAGCCATCCCCAGCACCCGGGCCATCTTTGCTCCAGTGGAGCCTTGGCTGCGGGAGGAGAAGAGAGAGACAGAGGAAGGAGAGGGGGATGGGTGGAGAAGCAGATGGGTGCTTCTCCTGTGTGCCCTGGCCGGGAATCGAACCCAGGACTTCTGCACGCCAGGCCAACTGGCCAGGGCAAATTACCTGATTTTTATCTCTTTTCTGTGACTAACACTTCTTGTATGATTTTGGACAACTCACTTGACCTTGTACTGTACATATTTTGCAATTTTATTTAAAAATGAAAGGAGCCTGACCAGGCGGTGATGCAGTGGACAGAGTTTCAGACTGGGATACAGAAGATCCAGGTTGAGGTCCAGAGGTCATGGATTTGAGCGCGAACTCATCTGGCTTGAGCAAGGGCTCACCAGCTTGAGCACAAGGTCACTGGCTTGAGCATGGCATCATAGACATGAAGCCATGGTCACTGGTTTGAGCCCAAAGTTGCTGGCTAGAAGCCCAAGGTCACTGGTTTGAGCCCAAGATTGCCGGCTTGAGCAAGGTTTCACTCACTTTGCTATAGCCCTCTAGTCAAGGCACATATGAGAGAGCAATCAATGAACAGCTAAGGTGCCACAACAAAGAATTGATGATTCACATCTCTCTCCCTTACTGTCTGTCTGTCCCACTCTCTGACTCTGTCTCTGTCAAAAATAAATAATAAAATAAAAATGAAGGGAAATATCATGATTCATATACAAAAGCAAACAGGATAGCCTTAAGTCCCTTCAAAAATTCAGATGCTTAAAATTAGTATAAAATATCCATCTAAAACATCTACAAATAACAAAAAAAAAGCTCTCTATAAATTTACAAATTTATTCTTGATGTATAATACTAAATTTTAAAAGACTACATCATCCAATGAGGTTTTCTTGTGTTAAATATTTATTAAAAGCTGTAATTTCTGTACAGCCTGTGGTATGTTAGCCATAAGGAAATACAGTATTATTAACATGAGAAAATTAAAATAAGCAAGTAAAGTGTATTTTTAAATGTAAATTAGTTTATTGGATTGCATAATTTACACTCAGAACACATCAAACCTACAAACTGTCTGACAAGTGAGTTTACAGAGTGAGATTAGCTCTGTTCCAGTGACATGTAAATTTGATAAAGTACACGATTACTTTTTTCATAGTTACTGGAAGAGAATCCATTCTGAAAATAATGGGTGAAATCATTGTAATTGTCACACGTAAACTATTTTGTTTATAATAAAATGCAGTTGAAGCAAGATAAGGCTGAATCAGTTACTAACATATGTTCTTGCACTTCTTGGGCAGTCATTTCTGATGGGTGATTAGCAAATTAGAATGTTTTAATTTGAATTGGCCAAGTTTCTAAAATTGGATCATGAACATATGTGGTCAAATGATGAGACAGTCTCCTGAGAATCAGGAATCATGTATTCTTTTTTTTTTTTTTTTTAATAAATTTTTATTAATGATAATGGGATGACATTAATAAATCAGGGTACATATATTCAAAGAAAACATGTCTAGGTTATTTTGTCATTAAATTATGTTGCATACCCCTCGCCCAAAGTCAGATTGTCCTCCGCCTCCCTCTATCTAGTTCTCTGTGCCCCTCCCCCTCCCCCTAACTCTCTCCCTCCCTCCCTCCCATGTCCTCCTTCCCCCCACCCCTGGTAACGACCACACTCTTGTCCATGTCTCTTAGTCTCGTTTTTATGTTCCACCAATGTATGGAATCATGTAGTTCTTGGTTTTTTCTGATTTACTTATTTCACTCCGTATAATGTTATCAAGATCCCACCATTTTGCTGTAAATGATCTGATGTCATCATTTCTTATGGCTAAGTAGTATTCCATAGTGTATATGTGCCACATCTTCTTTATCCAGTCTTCTATTGAAGGGCTTTTTGGTTGTTTCCATGTCTTGGCCACTGTGAACAGTGCTGCAATGAACATGGGGCTACATGTGTCTTTACGTATCAATGTTTCTGAGGTTTTGGGGTATATACCCAGTAGAGGGATTGCTGGGTCATAAGGTAGTTCTATTTGCAGTTTTTTGAGGAACCACCATACTTTCCTCCATAATGGTTGTACTACTTTACAGTCCCACCAACAGTGGATGAGAGTTCCCTTTTCTCCGCAGCCTCTCCAACATTTGCTATTACCCGTCTTGTTGATAATAGCTAATCTAACAGGGGTGAGGTGGTATCTCATTGTAGTTTTGATTTGCATTTCTCTAATAACTAATGAAGCTGAGCATCTTAGGAATCATGTATTCTAATTCGATTTTAGATAGTGTCTTAAAATTGCAAGTCTTATCTGCAGTTTGCATTTTTCCAGAAGACTTATCAAAATGGTAAGACTGGAGTGAGGAAGTGTAATGATTAGTATTCTTTCATTGGCACTGTAGGAAAAACAAGTTGTAGGGAAAAGCAATAGATTGAGAGACATTATATTTTTTGCTTGAGTTTGCTATTTCTAGCTGTGTGAATAATTTACCTTCTTATTCTCCTATGATTTAATGGCTGGAAAATCTTTTGCAGACCTTCAGTTCCTCATTTTATGAGACTTAGTTTTATCATCTCTAAAATGAGGGAACTCATTTTAAGATTATTACAAAAAATAAAATAAATGTAACATACTTATTAGCATAGTATTTAACACACAGTAATTTCTCAAAAATGTTAAAAGTTAGTATAAATATATAACATATATAATATATATAATCAAAAACTCAACAGCTATTGACTATTTTATCCCATGTAGGTATTTTTACACCGGAGGGTTCAAAAAATTCTCACTTAAGAAGAGTGAACATAGGTTTCTGATATGCTCTTTTAAACCTGCTTTGGATAAGGTGGAGATTGAAGTAGATGTCAAGGACAATTATGATTATTTTACTTAGTCTGTATTTAAGAAGAAAATCTATCAGTTATAGATGCAAGCATTTGTGTTTAAAATGCTTCCAGAGTTATCTACCTTAGGACCCAGAATAGAAGAATTAGAATATTCAGATCCCTAATCTTCCACCAAAATTCTTTTAGAATCATAGAATATACATACCCCAAAATTAAAAAAAAAAAAACACCTTATGAGTTCCATAAAGAAGAAAAGTAAACCCTGAAACAGAATGCTTGATAAACTGCTGAATACAAGTAATAAGGCGTTTGCACTTATAGAAAACAAATTAAAGGTTTTATATGTATAACATATGACTACACACTTCTGCATTTGATCGTTGCATTTATGTTATCAGAATGAATCTGTTAATAACGGTGTGAGGGCCTGAGACCAAAGGGAACTAATCTGCTGTGTAAACTCACTAAATATACTTATTGCCTCAGTTCCCAGGGAATAACTATAATACTACCTCAGGGTTATGATTATTATAAGTAAGTTAGTAAGCATAAGGTATTTATTATTGTTATTATTATCTTCGATACAAAGCTTTCCCACTGTGTGTTTAATTTTCAAGCACTTAATATTTTGTTCAACATTGTTATATTTTTTCTATTTTATTGGAAATGATCAGAAAATTTGACCTTTAAAATATCTTTTTAATTATTTAAGTTTCATTTTTTACTATAGGAATATTATTAAATTTTGTAAATCACTATATACTTATTAAAAATTTATGTGATCAGACTTCTGGTCAAGATGGTGGCATAAATAAATGTGGTACTCAAGTCCTCCCACAACCACATCAAAAATACAACTAAACCACAGAACAACCATCATACAAAACAGCCAGAAATCTAGCTGAATAGAACGCCTACATAAGGATATAAAAAAGAAGCCATATCAAGACTGGTGGGGTGTGAGGAGATGTGGAATAGGTTGACCCCACACCTACATGTGGTGGATAAAAATCAGGAGGGACAATTTACCTACAGAGGTCCCTCCTCAGGAGCTGTGGTTCTAGTCCCAAACCAGGCCACCCCAGCCCGGTGTTCCAGGTTCAGGAAGAGAAGTCCTCATAACTTCCGTATGTAAAAAACAGTGGGATTGTGGCTGAGGAAGATGGAGGGCTTCTGGTATCCCAGGCAGTTCCTTTTAAAGGACCTAAACACAAACTCATTTGGACTCACTCCCTCTGAGGTCCAGCATTGGGAAGCAGCTGTTAAGTCACCAGAAATATACGGGGAGGAACTGAACTCTCTGGCATCAAAGCAATAGCTTTAGGGGTAGCTTTCTCCCAGACAAAAGTGCTGGCAGAGGCCATTGTTCATTTTCCAGATCCTACCTCCACAGAGTAAGCAAGCCAGTACCACATCTGTTTCTATCAATCTAGATAACACTGTTCAACCTACCTTGGTGATTCCCTGAGATCCCACTTCACCAATTTGCAGACCCACCCAATCTGTTTCCACTATCTTTTCCATATGAATGGCCTGTCTTGTCTCAGGCTTCATACCTTCCTACAAGCACTCAAATGAACAGTATCTGGCCTCTGCATGACCTGTACCTCTTGCAAAGTGATACACTCAAGGGGTGGACTCAACAGGCATCAGAACTTCATTAAGTAAGTCCTGCTCCATGAGGTAGTTTCCTGAAGAGCTGATTGTCTGCAGTCATTGTAGCCCCTCCTTGTAGCTCATTGACCTAAGGGTAAATCCTATTGATATGCCAGTAGCAATCAAGACTCAACTACAATAGGAGAGTATACACAGCCACATGAGGAGTGATACACTCAGAACTCTGACCTTGGGTGATCAGGGAGGCTCTATCACTGAATCCTACAAGATAGTACTTATTATTTTAGGCCACTCTATAAAATCCAGGAGATGTAGCAACTCTACCTAATACATAGAAAAAACACAAGGAGGCTTCCAAAATGAGGAGACAAATATGTACCAAAAGAAAAAAAGAAAATAAAAGTGCAGGAAAAAGAACTAAACAAAATGGAAACAAGCATGTATTAAATGCAGAGTTCAAACCACTGGTTATAAGGATACTCAATGAACTTAGGGGAAGAGTAGAAGAACTTGAAGAGGCAGAACTTCAAATGTGTAAAAGACAACATGGAAACCATAAAAAAGAACCAGTCAGAAGTAAAAGATACATTAACTGAAAGAAAGAATCATTTACAAGGAAGCAATAATAGAGTAATAGAGTAGATGAAGTCAAGAATCAAAACAGCAATTAAAATATAGGAAGCATAAAACACCCAATCAAAACAGCAAACAAAGAAAAAAAAAAAAGAAGAATTCAAAAAATATGAGGATAGTGTAAGAAGCCTCTTAGATAATTTTAAGTGTATCAATTTTTGCATTATGCAGGTGCTAGAAGGAGAGTAGACAAACCAAGAAATTGAAAACTTATTTGAAAAAATAATGACAGAGCCTGACCAGGCAGTGGCACAGTAAATAGGGTATTGGGCAGGGGTGCTTAAGTCCCAGATTTGAAACCCCAAGGTCCCCGGCTGGAACATGGGCTCATTCGGCTTGAATGCAGTCTCACCACCTTAAACATGGAGTCACCGGCATGAGCCATGGATCACAGTCGTGACCACATGGTCACTAGCCTTACCCCAGGGTTGCTGGCTTCAGCAAGGGGTCACTGACTTGGCTGGAGCTCCCCTCTCTGGTCAAGGCACATATAAGAAAATAATCAACAACTAAAGTGTGGCAAGAGTTGATGCTTCTCATCTCTCTCCCTTCTTGTCTTTCCTTGTCTCTCTCTGTCTCTCTCTCTCTGTCTCTCTCTCTCTCTCTCTCTCTCTTACGTGTGCATGCACATGCTCATCCACACACATACACGCACATGCTAAAGAAAAAAAATAATGACAGAAAACTTCCACAATCTGGTTAAAGAAGTAGACATAAAAGTCCAGGAAGCACAGAGAGTCCCAAATAAGACAAACTAAAAAAGCCCATACCAAGATACATCGTAATTAAAATGCAAGAGGCTAAAGACAAAGATAATCTTAAATGCAGCAAGAGAAAAGTAATTAGTTTTCCACAAGAGAGCTTCTTTCAGACTGTCAACTGATTTCTCAACAGAAACTTTTCAGGCCAGAAAGGATTGTCAGGAAATATTCAAAGTGCCTAACCAGATGGTGGTACAGTGGATAGAGCATTGGACTAAGAAGCAGAGGGCCCAGGTTTGAAACCCCAAGGTCGCCAGCTTGAGTGCAGGTTCACCAGCATGAGTGCAGGGTCGCTGGCTTGAGCATGGGATCATAGACATGACTGCATGGTCACTGGTTTGAGCCCAAGATCGCTGGCTTAAGCAAGGGGTCATTTGCTCTGTTGTAGCTCCCCCCCCCATCAAAGTACATATGAGAAAACAATCAATAAACAGTTAAGAAGCTGCAACAAAGAATTGATGATTCTCATCTCTCTCCTATTCTGCCTATCTGTCCCCATCTGTCCCTCTCTCTGTCTCTGTCACACACAAAAAAGAAAAAAATATATACAAAATGATAATAACAAGAACATAAACCCAGGATTACTCTACCTAGCTAAGCTATCATTTAAATCAAAAGACAGATAAATAATTTCCCAAATAAGTTTCTGTCTCTCTCTTTCCCTTTCTCTCTAAAATTAACAAACAAAATTTTTTAAAAAGAAGAAATTCATCACCACCAAACTAGTATTACATGAAATATTAAAGGATCTTCTTTAAGAAGAAAAAGAAAGAACATTTTTAAATAAACAATAAAATGTCCATAAATACATGTCCATCAACAATTGAATCTATAAAACAAAATAAGTGAACAAACAGAACAGAAACAGACTCATAGATAGAGAATGTATTGATGGTTGCCAGATGGGAAGAGGCATTGGGAAGATGGGTGAAAAAAGGGTGAAGGAATTAATACGAATTGGTAGTTATAAAATAGTCATGGGAATATAAGGTACAGTATAAGGAATATAGTTAATAATATTCTAATAGCCATATATGGTGTCAGATGGGTATGAGATTTATTGGAATGATTACTTAGTAAGTTATATAATGTTTAATCACCAGGGTGTACACCTGAAACTTATATAATAATGTATGCCAACTATAATTAAAAAATAAAAATGATTTATAAAATTGTTATGTACTTGATTAATCAACAATTACTACACATCTAATACACTTTATTATTCAACATTATTATTTTTGGTCCATCTTGTGAGTGTTAATGCTATAGCAATATGTTTTATTTATATTTCCATGTTCACTAATGATGTGCATTTTTTCATGTGTATCTTAAATTTTAATAATCAATGTCTTTAGGATATTTCTGTTAAAACATTTTAATTATTTTTGTTACCTATCTTTTTAGCAAATATGTAAATCTAGATACATAGTTACAGATATAGATATATAATACATGCAATAATTTGGTTAGTAAACAGATATAGCCTTTAATCTTTATAATTGGTGGGCCACATTTACTAAATTTAATGGAGTACAATTTATTAATCTTTTCTCTTATGTTTATTTTTTTGTGTCTGGATCAAAAAATGTTTGATACCTTCTCAAGATCCTAAAGATATTCTATTGTATCTTATATAGAAATTTTATTGTTATTTTTCACATGTTATTTTTCACATCATCTGGAATTTATTTTTTGTGCCATTTTTTCCCACACTGCTTCTTAAAAGTCTGTACTTTCTTTGATTTTTCATGTCATTGCAATGGCTTCTATGTAATAAATCAAGTCCTCCTATATTCTCATCTCTCACTTTGTTGTTCAGATTCTCTTGGGATATTTCTGGTTCTTTGCATTTCCATATAAATTTAAGTGTTGGCTTATAAATTTATGCAAACACATGTTGAAATTTAAGCTGGAATAGTATTGAATTTATAAATCAACTTGGGTGAAATTGACAACTTTCAATAATGCTATTTCAATTCTGTAAATATTGTTTATTAATATTATCTTTATTTAGGTCTTCTTAAATTCCTCAAAGTAATGTCTTAAAATTTTCTGTATAGCGACTTTGAATGGCTTTTAATAGATTAATTTCTAATTTTCAATGCTATTATAAATAAGTGTTTTATTTTATTTATTTACTTTATCAGAGGCAAAGGATTTTATTACTCACAGCAACAGCAGTAACAAATTTATATCAGCATTTTCTAGCAGTTCCCAGCTCCAGTTCCCCTAGGGTGCCCAAAGAGGATCATGTGACACCTGCACATGCAGTAAGTAGCCTTAGTGGAGAGGAACACTGGTCTGTTAAACACAGATCTACCAGATATAAGCTTCTGAGGGCAGCAGTATATCATCTAAGACTGTTCACTACAATCATCTCTGAAAAGACAGTCCAGAACAAAAAGGCAGTGAGTACCTCTCTTTTTAAGACCTGTCAAGGCCTGATCTGTGGTGGTGCAGTGGATAAAGTGTTGACCTGGAACGCTGAGCTCACCAGTTCAAAACTCTGGGCTTGCCAGGTCAAGGAACATATGGGAGTTGATGCTTCCTGCTACTCCTTCCCTTTTCTTCTCTAAAATGAATAAATAAACAAAAAGACTTGTCAAAATTCATGGGACACGTGACAAACTGTTTCCCAGCAGTAGGTGCCATACACATTTTGATTTAAGTAACATATTCAGGGTTTCACAGATAGTAGCGCAAGTTTATAAGATACCTAAGCCTATGCTGATGACACCTTCTTTCACATTCCATGGACAGTGCACAACAGGAAGAAAAAATATATTTATTTGTTATTTGATCAGTCATTCAGATATGAAATCTGTCCCTACATAAAACAATTAGCTAGATATAATTTGTAATAGTCCATTTTCTTTTTACAGTATTTTCAAAAACCCTATAAGAAGTTTATCATATAAACAAAGGTCTACAAACTTTCCCTAAAAAGGTCCAGATAATAACTATTTTTAACTTTATGGGCCAGGTACGTTCTGTTATAACTACTGAAGTCTGGTGGTAACGCAAAAGCAGTCACAGGTAATAGGTAACCAATGAGCATAGCTGTGTGCCAATAAAACTTTTTTTTTACAAAATAGTTTGCCAACCCTGGTCCTCAGATAACCCAATGAGATACAAAAATATGACATAATTCAATTTCTACACACCAACAATGATTTAATTGGAAAGACTAGATAAATATGCGACAAGCAAGCAAACCACGAGATAGTTGAAACTGAAGTGAGCCTACGTTTAACTTCAGATTAATGTTAAGTCAGCATGTATAAATGATATGTAAAGAACTAAGGAAAGGCCCTGGCTTGGTATCTCAGTTTGTTGGAGTTTTGTCCCAACGTGCTGAGGTTGTGGGTTCCATCCTCCATCAGGTCACATATAAGAATCAACCAATGACAACATAAATAAATGAAACAAGTCAAAGTTTCTCTATTTCTCTCTCTGTATCTTTGTCTCTCTCCCTTCCTCTTTCTCTAAAAGTCAATAAAAATCATGAACTATTATAAAATATTCATAGACTAAAAGTAGAATGGAGTCTTTCTGTGATAACAGTGGTCATGCGACTGACCAGGGGTGACGCAGTGGATGGAGCATTGGACTGGGACACAGAGGACCCAGGTTCAAAAGCCCAAGGACACCGGCTTCAGAGCAGGCTCATCCAGCTTGAGCATGGGCTCACCAGCTTGAGAACGGGGTCGCTGGCTTGAGCATGGGATCATAGACATGACCCCATGGTCACTGGCTTGAGGCCCAAGGATGCTAGCTTGAGCAAGGAGTCACTGGTAACCCTGCACAGCAAGGCACATATGAGAAAGCAATAACTGTACATCTAAGGAGCTGCAATGAAGAGTTGATGCTTCTCATCTCTCTCCCTTCCTGTCTGTCTGTCCCTATTTGTCCCTTTCTCTGTCCCTCACTGTCACAAAAAAGAAAAGAAAACAAAACAAAACACAGCAGTCATAGGAAGGCTATAAGACATAATTATGTAATTTCCAAAAGCTTTCGCCAGCCTTAGATGTTCAATGGGGGAGCAATCATTATACAAAACAATCCTCTTTACTTTTCATATGATACAATGAGTTCAAACTTGTGTTATAAATAAGTAAAATGTAACAGTGGGGGAAAAAACAGTTACTCTGACCAGAGACCTACTAGGAATTTTACAAATATTGTCCAATTGCTAATAAAGAACACCATTTCTGAACTGTCAAATTATGGCTCTGATAATAAACTTTTACTTAGTTCAATGAACTAGTCTTAGAAGAGCACAACAGTATCCATCCACCAATTCACTTAATGAAAAAATGTTGTCTTTATTTTTATACCATAAATATACAATAACAATTTTGGTATACAAATGGCAACTCACTTCCTTTCATAGAAATAAATTTTTATGTCACATAAAATTCCAATAAAAATGGAAATACACCAATCAAAATGTCACAAAAGATAATCAGCTTTCTCAATAAAAATTCCATTAGCTGCTAAAATCAAAGGGAGGTAAATAACACTGTGCTTTCATTGGCAAGGCTGGGGAAAAAGTTCTAACTAACACATTATTGAAGTCAAAGATATGTGGAAACATAACACTTCAAAGAAGAAAAAGTCACCTATAACTTAATATTCCTGCGATTGCATGTAGATATATTTTAGATACTAGTACTTACTTCTATGCAAATACACTTGAAGTTTTAGTAAAAAGTAAAATTTAAAAATATCAGGGCATATGTTTCCATTAGAAATTCCAGGACAAATACTTTATAAAATTCTAATCCTAATTCTATTTATATACTCTAAATTAAGTAAAAAATTATATTTCTATTTTGACTGTTTTGTAATGATATTAACATTTCTAAATTAATACCTTTTTAATCATGGTATTAGAATGAAAAATATTTTGAAAGACTATTTCATTAAGCAGTCCAGTTAAATATACATATTTATATATAGTATATTAATATATATTAAAATATATATTTTTATATATAGTTATATATATAGTCAGTTTTCATTTATCTTTTATTTTTAATATCTTATTTTAAGATTTTTATTGAATTTATTCATTGACATTGGTTAATAAAATTATATATGTTTCAGAGGTACAATTCTATAGTGTATTATTTGTAAATTATATTGTGTGTTAATCACCCCAGGTCAAATCCTCTTCCATCACATTTGTCTCCCTTTTACCCTCTCCTACCTCCCCCAACTCTCTTTAACTTTGTTAATCAACATACTGTTGTCTGTCTATACAGGCTTTTTTATTTTTTGGTTAATCCTTTCATTTTTTCTACCCAGACTCCCAACCCTCTAACCTCTGACAATTGTCAGTCTGTTCACTGAATCTGTGAGTTTCCATTTTATTTGTTAGCTTATTTTGTTTAATAGATTCCACATATAAGTGAAATTATATAGTATTTGTCTTTCTCCGACTGACTTATTTCTCTTAGCATAATACTCTCCAGGTCCATACATGCTGTTGCAAAAGGTAAGATGACCTTCCTTTTTTACAAGCAAGTAGTATTCCACTGTGTAAAGGCACCACAGCATTTTTATCCACTCATCTACTGAAGAACACTTGGGCTGCTTTCAAATCTTGGCTTTTGTAAATAATGCTGCAATGAACATAGAGGTGCATATGTTTTTTGAATTAATGTTTCAGGCTTCTTTGGGTATTCCCAGAAATGGAATCACTGGATTTTAAGACAGTGCCATCTTAATTTTTTGAAGTAACTCCATACTGCTTCCCACCGTGGCTGTACCACCAACAATCTGCATTCCCACAAACAGTGCCTGAGGGTTCCCCTTTTCCACATCCTCACAAACACTTGTTAAGTGTTGATTTACTGATGATAGGTATGAGGAAATACCTCATTGTAGTTTTTTTTTTTTAAATAGTCTTATGATACCCACTAATAATTTTTTTCATTTATTTATTTTAGAGAGGAGAGAGAATGAGAGAGAGACAGAGATAGAAAATGGGGAGGAGCAGGAAGCATCAAATCCCATATGTGCCTTGACCAGACAAATGCAGGGTTTCAAACTGAAGACCTCAGTGTTTCAGGTTGACGTTTATCCACTGCACCACCACAGGTCAGGCTCATTATAGTTTTAATTTGCATTTCTCTGAGGATTAGTGACATTAAATATTTTTCCGTATGTCTATTGGCCATCAGTATGTCCTCTTTAGAGAAGTGTCTATATAAGCCCTTTGTCCATTTTTATATTGGATTGATTGTGGTAATTTTGGGTTGTTTTTGTTTGTTTGTTTTTGGTGTTGAATTTTGCAAGTTCTTTATAAATTTTGTATATTAACCCTCTATCAGATTTTCACTAATATGTTCTCCATTTTGGGTTGTCATTTCACTTTGTTAATGTTACTGTTAAAAAAATTTTTTAGTGTGATGTAGTCCCATTTGTTTATTTTTTCTTTTGTTTCCATTTCATAAGGAAATATATCAGAAAAAAATATTGTTATGAGAAATGTCCAAGATTTTACAGCCTAAGTTTTCTTCAAGGATTTTTATGGTTTCAAATTTACTATTTAAGTCCTTAATCCATTTTGAGTTTATTCTTGTGTATACTGTAAGAAAGTGATCTAGTTTCTTATCTTTTTTTTGCATATATCTGTCCAATTTTCCCAACACC
This sequence comes from Saccopteryx leptura, assembly GCF_036850995.1. Classification (NCBI taxonomy): domain Eukaryota; kingdom Metazoa; phylum Chordata; class Mammalia; order Chiroptera; family Emballonuridae; genus Saccopteryx; species Saccopteryx leptura. Next base: position 54,225,888 of record NC_089504.1, read on the forward strand.
ATTTACTGAATAGACTACTATCTTTACCCCACTGTATGTTTTTGTGTCCCTTCTCAAATATTAATTGATCATAATGGCATGGGTTTATTCCTGGGCTTTCTGTTCTCTTCCATTGATGGATATGTCTTTTTTATGCCAGTGCCATGCTGTTTTGATTACTCTGGTCTTGTTTGATACCAAGTACTGTGATTCCTCCAATTTTGTTCTTTCTCAAGACTGCTGTGTCTATTCAGGGTCATTTGTAGTTCCATATAAAATTTTAAAATATTTGTTCTGCTTCTGTAAAACCTGCCATTGATATCTTCATAGAAATTGCATTGAATCTATAAATCGATTTGAGTAATATAGTAGATATTTTAACAATATCTTTTCTATCCATGAACACAGTATATACTTCCACTTATTTGTATTTTCATCAATTTTTTTCCTTAGTATCTTATAATTTTCTGAGAAGGGGTCATTTACCTCCTTGGTTAAATTCATTATTTGTGTGTAGAAATGCAACTGATTTTTTGATATTTATTTTGTATCCTGTTACTTTACTGAATTCCTTTATCAGTTCTAGTAGATTTTTTGGTGGAACCTTGAGGGTTTCCTATATACATATTATGTCATCGGCAGATAGTAACAGTTCTATCACTTCTTTTCCAATATGGAGGCCTTTAATTTCTTCTTGACTGGTGACTGTGGTTAGGACTTCTGGTATTACATTGAATAATAGTGGTGAAAGTGGAAATTCCTGTCTTGTTCTTGATGTTAAAGAGAACACTTAAATTTTGCTTGTTGAGTCTGACCAGGCGGTTGTACAGTGGATAGAGCATCGGACTGGGATGCAGAGGACCCAGGTTCAAGACCTTGCGGTTGCCAGCTTGAGTGTGGGTTCATCTGGTTTGAGCAAAGCTCACCGGTTTGGACCCAAAGTCACTGGCTCGAGCAAGGGGTTACTCGGTCTGCTGTAGCCCCATAGTCAAGGCACATATGAGAAAGCAATCAATGAACAGCTAAGGCGTCACAACGAAAAACTGATGATTGATGCTTCTCATCTCTCTCCATTTCTGTCTGTCCCTATCTATTCCTCTCTCTGTCTCTGTAAAAAAAAAAAAAAAAAAAAAAAAAAATTTACTTGTTGATTGTGATGTTTATTGTGATTTTGTGATATATGGTCATTATTACATTGAGGTATGTTCTCTCTATTATCACTTTGTTGAGAGTTTTATCATGAAATGAGTGGTGAATTTTATCTAATGCTTTTCTTGCATCTATTGATATAATAATGTGATTTTTTTTTTTGTATTTCTCTGAAGCTGGAAACGGGGAGAGACAGTCAGACAGACTCCCGCATGCGCCCCACCGGGATCCACCCGGCACGCCCACCAGGGGGCTACGCTTTGCCCCTCCGGGGTGTTGCTCTGTCACGACCAGAGCCACTCTAGTGCCTGGGGCAGAGGCCAAGGAGCCATCCCCAGCGCCTGGCCATCTTTGCTCCAATGGAGCCTTGGCTGCGGGAGGGGAAGAGAGAGACAGAGAGGAAAGAGAGGGGGAGGGGTGGAGAAGCAGATGGGCGCTTCTCCTGTGTGCCCTGGCCGGGAATCGAACCCGGGACTTCTGCACACCAGGCCACGCCTTACCACTGAGCCAACTGGCCAGGGCAATAATGTGATTTTTATCTTTCATTTTGTTTATATAGTATATTTTACTAATTGATTTGTAGATATTGTACTTTGCTTCCGGGAATAAATCCCACTTGATTATGTGTGTGATCTTAATGTATTGCTGGATCTGGTTTGCTGACATTATGTTGAGTATTTTAGCACTTATGTTCATTAGATATACTGGCCTATAATTTTCTTTTTTTATAGTGTCTTTTTGCAGTTTGGAAATTAGAAGAATGCTGGCCTTGTAAAATAAGTTTGGGAGGCTTTCCTCCCTGAATTTTTTGGAATAGTTTGAGAAGGTTAAGTGTTAGTTCTTCTGTGACTGTTTGGTAAAATTCTCCTGGGAAGACATCTGGTTGAGGACTTTTGTTGTTGGGAGTCAAAATCATGATACATGTTAAAGCAGTCTGTATAATGTTTCTTAACTCATGAATGCAGAACTTCTGATTGATGTCATAAAAATCTCATGTGAGGGATTCTGCTTCCATCCTTGTAATAGGTTGAATTGTTTCCCACATATTCCATATGTTGTAGTCGTAAGCCCCAGTACCTAATATGACCTTAGTTGGAAATTAAATAAGTATAGATGTAACTAGTGAAAATGAGATCATACTTGAGTCGGGGAGGCTTCTAGTCCATTACAACTCATCATTCTAAAAAGGAAAAAATTTGTACACTGAGACATCCAAAAGGGAAAATGCAATATGATGCTTGAAGCTATGCTGCCACAAGCCAAGAAACCACCAGCAAGTAGGACAGAGGCCTTCCCTAGTGTCCTCAAATGTAGTGTGTATGGCCTTGTCAATATTTTGAGTGCAGACTTCTAGTCTCCAGAACTATGTGACAATAAATTACTGTTCTTTAAGCCACACAGTTTTATTTATAGTATTTTAGAAAACTAATACAAACTTTGATTGAGTAAAAGGATCAACCTTACTGTCCAGCCATAAACAAGTAAGAAATTGTAAAAAAGGATATCAACTCTTTAACTGTTGAAAAAAAAGCAACACAAGCTTATGGACCCTGAGATATAAGGGAAATAAGCCCACAAATAAGATGAGTCCTGGAATTTATTTGCCTCTTTCACTCAGAACATTCTGAACCATGGGAGTATGAAGAAAATCTCAAGGAGAGGAGGTGTCTCAATGGTTTGAGGAAAGACAGATCAGAATTTGCAAATGGCTCTCAAAACTCACACAGAGTTAGAATGCATCTGAGTTGCAACCAGCTAGCGTAAAGAGTTTTCTCTGACTAGTAGAAGTATTCAACAAAAGACTCAAGAAGAGCCATCAATTAGTACTGGGGTTAAATTATCACAATAAGGCCCTGGCCGGTTGGCTCAGCGGTAGAGCGTCGGCCTAGCGTGCGGAGGACCCGGGTTCGATTCCCGGCCAGGGCACACAGGAGAAGCGCCCATTTGCTTCTCCACCCCTCCGCCGCGCTTTCCTCTCTGTCTCTCTCTTCCCCTCCCGCAGCCAAGGCTCCATTGGAGCAAAGATGGCCCGGGCGCTGGGGATGGCTCTGTGGCCTCTGCCCCAGGCGCTAGGGTGGCTCTGGTTGCAACATGGCGACGCCCAGGATGGGCAGAGCATCGCCCCCTGGTGGGCAGAGCATCGCCCCTGGTGGGCGTGCCGGGTGGATCCCGGTCGGGCGCATGCGGGAGTCTGTCTGACTGTCTCTCCCTGTTTCCAGCTTCAGAAAAATGAAAAAAAAAAAAAAATTATCACAATAAATGTTAACTAATAACTTTCCTAAAGTTTTAAAACAATCCTTGAGCCTGACCTGTGGTGGCACAATGGATAGAGTGTTGACCTATAATGATGGGGGTCCTGGTTCAGAACCCTGGGCTTTTCCAGTCAAGGCACATATGAGAAACAACAAGCAAGCAATGAACAACTAAAGAAGCAACTTATGAGTTGATTCGTTTTACTTCCTCCACCTTCTCTCTCTGTAAAATCAATCAAGAATATATTTAAAAAAAAATTTTAGCCCTGGCCGGTTGGCTCAGCGGTAGAGCGTTGGCCTGGCATGCGGGGGACCCGGGTTCGATTCCCGGCAGGGCACACAGGAGAAGCACCCATCTGCTTCTCCACCCCTCCCCTCTCCTTCCTCTCTGTCTCTCTCTTCCCTCTCGCAGCCGAGGCTCCATTGGAGCAAAGATGGCTCGGGTGCTGGGGATGGCTCCTTGGCCTCTGCCCCAGGCGCTGGAGTGGCTCTGGTCGTGACAGAGCGACGCCCCCGGAGGGGCAGAGCATTGCCCCCTGGTGGGCAGAGCGTCGCCCCCTGGTGGGCGTGCCGGGTGGATCCTGGTCGGGCGCATGCGGGAGTCTGTCTGACTGTCTCTCCCCGTTTCCAGCTTCAGAAAAATACAAAAAAAAAAATTTTAAATTCTACAGAGTCAAAAAGTATCTTTCTACCTATATCACAGTCAATAATAGAAATAAAGTAGCCCTGGCTGGATAGTTTGGTTGGTTAAATCATTGGCCCAATATACAAAGGTTGTAGGTTTGATCCCCAGTCAGGGCACATGCAGGAACAGATTGTTGAATCTGTTTCTCTCTTCCTTCCTTCCTCTCTCTATAAAATTAATCAATAAATGCTTAAAATAATTTAAAAAAACATTTTTAAAGAAATAAAATAGCATTCTTAAAATTCATTAGTCAAAGTGAGACAAATAAAATGGGCAAGAAGAAACAGGGAAACAGAGGAAGAAAATAGAAAACAGCTAGCAAAATAGTAGGCTTAAATTCAAACATTTCACTAATTGCATTAAAAATAAACTATTTTAGGCCCTGGCCAGTTGGCTCAGCGGTAGAGCATCAGCCTAGTGTGCGGAGGACCTGGGTTCGATTCCCAGCCAGGGCACACAGGAGAAGCGCCCATTTACTTCTCCACCCCTCTGCCACGCCTTCTTCTCTGTCTCTCTCTTCCCCTCCCGCAGCCAAGGCTCCATTGGAGCAAAGATGGCCTGGGCGCTGGGGATGGCTCTGTGGCCTCTGCCTCAGGTGCTAGAGTGGCTCTTATTGCAACATGGCGACACCCAGGATGGGCAGAGCGTCGCCCCCTGGTGGGCTTGCCAGGTGGATCCCGGTCGGGCGCATGCGGGAGTCTGTCTGACTGTCTCTCCCTGTTTCCAGCTTCAGAAAAATGCAAAAAAATAAATAAATAAACTATTTTACATAATATTTAAATTATATACTTAATCTGTTGGTAAGAAATAAACTTTAAACATAGGACACAAATGATAATATAGATTATATTAAAAGCAAGCATATGGAAAAGGCCATTCCATGAAAACATTAATCATAAAAAGCTGAATTTAATATATATTGATAGTAGGTAATATAAAGTAACAGGAGTCATTACCAAAGAGAATAAAAAACAATTTTTAATGATAAAAGAATCCATTTATATAGAAGACATGACAATCCCAACAGTAATTAGAGCTTCAGAATACATGAAATGAGAACATATTGAAAAAAGAAATAAACACATTCACATTATACTTTGAGAATTCAACACTAATCTCTCAATAATTAATGGAACAAACAGAAAGACTGAAAATAAGTAGACCTAAAAATCCATTCAACCTACTTGACGTAATTGGCACTCACTGAACACAATGCCCAACAACTGCAGAACACATAAGTGCACAGGAAATAGTCATTGAGATAAACCACATGTGGGACCATAAAAGAAGTCTCAATAAACTTTAAAAAATGGTTCATGGAGTATTTCTTTGAATGAAACAGAATTAAACTAGGGACCAGTGATTGAAAAATATCTTTTAAAATATTTAGTATCCAAAATTTGAATGGCACAAGTCTAAATAAACCATGAGTCAAAAATTAGAAAATATTTTGAATTAAATAAAAAAGAAAGTACAACACCAGAATTTATAGTCTGGGAAGGACGGTTTAATGGAAATGGCTGAACAGGGTACTCCCAGAAACATTTCACCCACTAAAGCAAACATAAATTGGCAAAATTTGACAAGATGAACTCTTTGGAATTCTGGAATTAAAAAAAATTACAGCAACAAGTTTCAAAGTCAACATGTAAAAATTAATTGTGTTTCTATACACCAATGATGACATATCTGAAAAATAAATAGGAAAATAATTTCATTTGTGATAGCACTTAAGAGAATAAATTACTTACTAGTAAACTTAACTAATGAGACAAAAGACTTGTGTAAAGAAAACTGTAAAACACTGATGAATAAGACACTAACAAATAAAAAGATATCCTGTGTTCATGAATTAGGAGATTTCATATTATTGCAATATCCATACTATCCAAAGTGATCTCCATATTCAATTCTATCTCTATCATTTTCATAGCTTCTTTTTTATAGAAATAGAAAAATGATTCTACAATATTTATGAAACCTAAAAAGACCATGAATGAGCAAGTCAACCCTGACAAAGAACAAAACTGGAAGGGGGGGGGGACATCAGTTTTTATTTCAAAATATATTATAGAATTACAGTAATCAAACATGATAGTATGGGTAATAAACACAGACAAATAGTTCTGTAGTATTAGTTCTGATTTTATTTCTTTCTTTACTAATTTTATTTTCTCTACTGACTTCTATTTTATTTATATGAGTCTTCTCTTTTTTTCCTTAGTCTAGCTAAATGTTTCTCAATTTCATTTCTCAATATAAAGAAAAGATCCCAATTTCATTTTTATTGGCTATATACATAGATGTGGAATTGCTGAATCATATGGCAGTTTTACTTTGAAGTTTTGGAGAACCCTCCATATTGTTTTTTGTAACAGCTGCACCAATTTACATTCCCACCAACAATGCACAAGGGTTCACTTCACATCTTTGCACACTCATTATTATCTATTTGATGACAGCCACTCTAACAGATGAGAGATGATGTGGTTTGGATTTGAGTTCCCTGATTATTAATGATGTTGAACACTTCTTCATGCACTTGTTGATCATCTATCTGTATGTCTTCTTTGAAAAAAATGTCTACTCAGTTCCATTGCTCATTTTTAAAAATCAGGGGTTTTTGTTTGTTTGTTTGATTGATCGATTGATTGGTTGGTTGGTTTTTTGTTTGTTTTGCTCCTAAATTGTATGAGTTTTTAATTATATTTTGGATTTTAATTTCTTACCATATATATAACTTTGATAGATTGCCTTTTTATTATATTTCTTTTACTGAGACTACATTTCAGTTTGATGTAGTCCCACTTGACTTTTGCTTTTTGTTTCATGTGATTTTTGTATCATATTCAAAAAATTGTTACCAACATCAATGTCAAGATTTTTTTCCTCTTTTTTTTAGGAAATTTATGGTTTCACTCTTTAATCTTTTCTGAGTTAATTTTTGTGAGTGGTGTAAAATAGGGGTCCAATTTCATTCTGCATGTGGCTATCCACTTTTCCCAGTACCATTTATTGAAGCATCATTTATTTATTCTTTCCCCTTGAAGTATTCTTGGTTCTCTGTTAAATATTATTAGTCACAAGAGTTTATTTCTGAGCTCTCTACTCTGTTCCATTGGTCTAAGTATCTATTTTATTGCCAGTCTCAAACTGTCTTAATTACAATAACTTTGTAGTATAGTTTCCAATAAGGAAATGTGATACTCTAGCTTTTTTTTTCTCTTCTAAGGATTGCTTTGGCTATTCAAGGTCTTTTGTAATTCCATACAAATTTTAAGACTTTTTTTCTATTTCTGTGAAAAATGTCATTGGAATTTTGATGGGAATTGCATTGACTCTATAGTTGGCTTTGGGTAGTATAAACATTTTAACAAATTAATTCTATAACCTACAAACACAGAATATGTTTTCATTTGTTTATTTCTTCTTCAATTTCTATTATCAAAGTCTTGTTGTTTTCAGTATACAGCTCTTTCACCGTTTTTATTAAATTCATATAGAAATTCAAACAATTTTGAAAAAGAAAGTTGTTTAAGAACAAACTAAAATTTAGATAGAATTTTTTAGAGCATAGAATCCATTCAGAGAACACAAGAACCTCAACTACACAAATAAGAAATATAGATAATTATTACTGATAATTAACGTAGGTAAAATACCTCCAAAATTGCTTCACAAAGATAACACTTATTTTAGTTTTGATAATTGTATATAGCTATTCAACTGTTCCCATGATTTTGAACATCTTCATTTCCCAAAAAGTTATTTCCTTCTCTAATGCAGGCAATACCTACTCCATCACCAGCCCCAGACAACCAAGACCTACTTGCTGTCATTGTGTGTCTAATTTTTATTAGCATCTCAGGAATGCTATTATTGAAAAGGTATTATCTCAGATAAGTTAATTACTGCTACGGGATTTAATCAGTACCTTGTATATTAATGTGTTAGCACAGTAACTTATACTCTTTGTGAATTTGACCTATGTGAGTTAGTCTCTTCCAGGCCATGTGATATTTGTCACCTTTGAGACATTTATAAGACTGAGAAGTCTTATTATAAGCAGTTTGCATTGTTTTGGCTATATCTCCTTGTTTGCCACTTTATAACTAACTGCCCTTAACTCAATCCTCTTTAGAAAGTTAACAGTATATGACCTAAGAAAATATTTAACTGAGGTTTGGAATTTACATATATATAATATTTTTCAAAAGATGGTTACATATATAAAACTATTTTTTATGAATGTTTCTAAAAAGGGTAAGTTTATTTCCAAGAAAACTGGAAATTGCATGAGCCATTCTTACTATTTAGATAGATGAAATCATATTTATGTCTTTAGAATGTGTATTATGTTCCTAACAGTCCAGAAAAAATATATGATTTAAAGACATTTAATTAGCATTTATTTCTTTGGCCAATGCACTACAAGGACAGGTACCCAATTATTGAGATAAAAATAATCTATTGAAGAAATTTTTCTTTCAGTAAAACCTTTAGGGCAGTGCTTCAATGAAACATAGAATTTTACTTTTTTAAATGGTTGAGTTACAGACTCTTGGAAAAGGGATTTATAGTGGAAATGCTGACACAACTTTAGCTCCTCTATGGTGGTGTGAACTCCCTGCTATAATAATTAAGCAATTAAGCATGACAGAGAGTGTGAGTTTCCTGAGATAATCACACCCCTGGGGCATTTGCAAGTCATGATCCAAAGATAAGTGTTTTTAATCTCCCAAGGGTGTGATTATCAGATGATAACCACACCCTCTAGAGAAGACTTATGACTCATAAAAAATCTTTACTATAAGAGAAAAAATGATTATGCTGCTGTATGCAGATGAAGCTGGCCATGGAGCCTGCCATGTGTTTGCCACAAATTAATTAAGAATTGCAAAATGTACACCACCCTAATGGTTTCGGGCATTGATCCCAGATATCGGTTTGTTCTCTCATTGTTGAAATATAGAGATGAAGAAAAGACTCTCCACTTCTCAACTTCAAGTGAAATAAGTGATTGATTAAAAGAGTTACAGAGGTCATATTACCAAGGCTTTCTATTGAATAGATCTTATCGAGTATATTTTAAAACAGAATCTCTCATTACCTATATTACTCACTTTGAAATAACTTGGATGCTTTAAAATAAATAACATATTTATATATGAATAGTTTGTATCTTTGCATTCATTTATTCATTTATTCTTTTCATTCCAATTCTTAATAAGGACACATGAAGCAACTATTCTGAAGCTATAAAGACTTTACAGGACCATGTTCTGAATATGGAATACAGGTACAAAAATTATTATAATATGATGAAGGAAGTGCCATCTTGAAACTGACTAAAATATATTAAAGAAGTAAAGAAGAAAGTGAGTAATTTCAGTTGGGGAAGAATAAGAAGGCTTCATAGGGAAGAGAATATTTTATCTAGATAATAATTATAGTAGCTACTAAATGCTGAGCACTTGTTAAATGTTAAACATTTGGCTGAGCATTTTACTTTCTTTTGTGTCTGTGTGTGACAGAGATAGAGAGAGGGACAGACAGACAGGAAGAAGAGAGATGAGAAGCAGCAATTCTTCTTTGCTGCTCTTTAGTCTCCTTAGTTCAATGGTTGCTTTCTCATGTGTCTTGACCAGGGGGCTGCAACAGAGGGACCCTTTGCTCAAACCAGTGGTCTTGGGCTCAAGCCAGCAACCTTGGACTTCAAGCCAGTGACCTTTGGGCTCAAACCAATGACAATGGGGTCATGTCTTTGATCCCATGCTCAAGCCAGCAACCCAGTGTTCAAGCCAGCAACCTCAGGGTTTCGAACCTCGGTCTTCTGCATCCCATTCCAATGCTTTATCCACTGCACCATCAGAAAGCATTTTACTTTCATAATTTCCTTTTAATCTTATAATTGTGTCAAAGTAGATGGTATATTTCTCATGTTACATACAGAAAAAGAAAATAATGCTCAGAGTGGTAATATGCCCAAGTTCAAGGCCAAGGACATGCTGAAATCAGGATGCCTCTAGAACATGTATAAATAAATATACATATTTTAGATTTTATTGATTGATTTCAGGGAGAAGAGAGAGATGTAGGGTGTGGGGAGAGGGAAGGGGGAAGGGGGGAGGCTTTGACAGGCCAAGCCCAATGTTTTGAACCACAGACCTCAGCATTCAAGGTCGATGCCTTATCCACTGGGCACCATAGGTCAGGCTAGAACATGTATTCCTAACTAGTAGTTTAAGTTGCATCCTGGTTTATTTCAGAATCCCACATCAGGTGAAACTTTCTAGGAAGACAAAACTGCCAATGTAAAAAGAAGATAGACTCAAAAAGGCACAGTATATTTGTTGACTATTCTCTGCAACCAGAGTCTATGATTCATGGATGGAGAGAGTGATAGGAGAGGCTGGAATATTCAGGTTTCCATTAAGTTTGATCCAAGTAACAGAGAAGCTTCAATGCTTTGCTAAGCAGTTTATAAGATTGTCCTGAACAAATCTGTTATTGAGGTCAGGCACACTGATCAGCAGGTAGAAAGGACTTTTATACTTGATTAAACTGTCATTTAGAATAAAACAGATGAAAACAGTAATCATTACTTAATATCTGTACTTGGGTAAATAGACACCATGATGTGATAGTTCTTAACTTCATACAGGGTAAAAAGTAGATTTGTAATACAAAGAAATAATATAATAATCAATAGATAATAATACAAGTATAAACTCTATGTTTCATGTACTCAAAATGGTAAACCTACTTTTGCCTATCTCTATGTGTAGTGCACAGCATGTAATAAGAAAATTGTACTCTTTTAGGTATGATAATAAGATAAATAATGTATATTGAAAGGAATTTCAAATTCCTTCAAATTTCTTTTTTTTTTTTTTACAGAGACAGAGAGAGAGAGAGTCAGAGAGAGGGATAGATAGGGACAGACAGACGGGAACGGAGAGAAATGAGAAGCATCAATCATCAGTTTTTCGTTGCGACACCTTAGTTTTTCATTGATTGCTTTCTCATATGTGCCTTGACCGTGGGCCTTCAGCAGACTGAGTACTCAAGCCAGTGACCTTGGGTCCAAGCTGGTGAGCTTTGCTCAAACCAGATGAGCCCGCACTCAAGCTGGCGACCTTGGGGTCTCGAACCTGGGTCCTCTGCATTCCAGTCTGATGTTCTATCCACTGCGCCACCGCCTGGTCAGGCACAAATTTTTTTAAGTAAAGATAGGTTTTCTTATCCATTTGAGGTCAAGGAAGTGTGTGATTAGAAACTAAAAAGAAAACCAATTATGTAATTTGACCCTGCACAGACTTTTAATACAAACCGGATACAATGTAGGCATACTATCATGCAATTTGTCCAAACCAGATACAATGTAAGCATACTATCATGCAATTTCCAAGACTTAGAAATAAATTAATAGTTAAAAAAGAGAATTAAGAAAGTTTAAAAAATATGGATTAAATTTTTTATAGCTGTTTTCTTTCAAAAGCTGTGAGGACACAAATACATTTATTTTCTTTTTATTTTAATGTTAGTAGATAAAAGTAGAGCATGTCAAACCTTTAATATAAGTTGTTAATAAAATAAAAAATCTTATAAAAGGAGTATTTTTAGGATATCTAAACAGTTTAAGTGAATTGAATGCAAACAGTGATTTCTGGGGGAAAAGGAGCCTAGGAAGTGACAGCTAATGGGAATAGAGTTTCTTTCTGGAGTGATGAAATTATTTTGGAACTAGACAGATAATGGTGATAGTTGTACACTCATAAATAAACTAAGAAATCACTGATTTGTATACTTTAAAAGAGTATGCTTTATGTAAGAGTATGTGAATTATATCTCAATTTGTTAAATAATGCATAAAAAGTCAATTATTGTAAAACCTGGAGAGGTGAAAGGAAAGACAGGTCACAGGGACAGAATTTTGGAGCTGGAATAAATTTAAACAGCTTACAAAAAGTAAGTTCATGAAGCTCAATAAACTGAAGAAATATAATTAATTTGTGGCTACTCATGATTCAAGGACAATCTACTCAAAGTGACCACATTTTCCAAAACAACATCAAAAAAGAGGGCACTCTAACAAAGTACCATTCAATGACTGTCCTAGTTCTCTATGTACAGCAAGATATTGAAACTACAGTTTGGATATCCAGCTGTTGAAATTGGAATATCCAGATTTCAAGTACTTAAGGACATAGCAAGACAGAATGTTTAGACCACAACTACTGTACATTATTCAAAGTTATGGGTTCATATATTTTAGAATTCTTCATTGGCCGAAAGTAACTATAACCAAATACAGCAAAAACAAACAAACAAAAGGATGAAATGAAAGATATAAAATAACAAACAGTCTGAAAAGAGAAGCTGAACAATTAGGCTTAAGGAAAGAGGAACCAGGGAAACACTGATGAAGATGTGCCCTGGGAACTAATGGAAAATTTTCTTCAAAGATTTACCATGATCATAGCTCAGATTCAATCACTTCCTTTACTTGTGTCACTCTGATTAAGAATTGTATTCGTGGAGAAAATATCATTTGACCATCATTTTGTCTTGGCGGGATTGACAGTCACACCTTGATTGCATACAATGGAAGAGTTATTTGCCAAGGAAATCTTACAAAATTATTAGGAACAGGAAACAGATCATCCAAAACAATCAATGTCAACCAATCATTAAATAGCCTAATGTAAACTACTAGTATATATAAAAGTTCAAAGCTAATCTTGCATTCCATTTCTGACTCCTTTTTGTATACATAATGTCATCTTGGATAAGTTATTTAACTTCTTTGTACTTTAATTTTTCTCATTTGTGAAATTGGGGTAGTAATATTACCTATCTCTTGGAGTTGAAATTTAGTTCAATATCACGTAGATAGCAAGAAATTTATGTGTTAGTTATCGCTGTCAATGATTTTTTTACTAACATACACTATATATATATGTATATATATAACATAAACATATTTACTATAAAATACATATATAAAAGTGTAGGAGATTAGGAGATTGTGGAATACTATTTCTTGTCAATAGATGATAATAAATAAATAATATAATTATATTTCTTTAAAAATAACAGTAATTTTGCCTTAAATCAGATTGTTTTCAATTTATGCAAATTAGATGGCTTTTCTTATACTTCTGTAGAGAAATATGTAACCGACTTTAAAGAGGCCTTAACTAAATTCAAACTACCTTATTACTATTTTTTGAGTCTATGTTGATTTAGTTCAGAAAACAATCTTCATAGCATCGGCATTTACACAACCAGTTATATTTCAAAAAATGCCACACATAGATGTATCATACATTACAAGATTTAGTTGCGGGTTATATTAGTCTAGTAACAATAGGAATCCATAATTTTACTAGAGTCATTAATCATTACTACTCTTTTAACAATAAACTTGACAGAATGGATTGTCATATAAGAGTCAGTTTTCAAATAAGATAGGTTAAATTAAAAAACACAAAAAGTAAGAAAAACACAGTAGACAACATGTATTTTTTAGTAAATTTATTTTGTTGATTTATTCTGGTAAGTACAGTGGAATTTTTACTTCTATTCTTAAAAAGATAGTCCCTTTGGTGGCTTCCAAATTCTTAGCCACAGCTGATGGTTGTAAGTGTCCCTGCAGAAACAAAATCAAACAGCTGTCTCTAGATTTAAAGAATAACAAAAATATGGCCATATCCTTACTTTCCAGTTGTCCCCCAGAGCTACTGTCTCCCATCCATTCAGAAAGGTGGCATTTGGAGGAGCTCCACAAGGTGGTTTTAGTAAGTTACTCACATCAGTTAAGGTTCAGTCATGGAAGCAAAACCACCATGAGTATTCTAGAAAAAGGAATTTATTATAAAAATTGTATTTTACATAAACAAAGATCAAAGAAGAATTCTCTAACTAGCCCCAGCATCAGAGAATAAAATAAAGCAGAATAAATCCAGGGGAGAAGTGAATTTACCCAAATGCTTAGACAAAAGTGAAATTTCAATAGTTCAAAAATATGACATGTAGTCCAGAGGTAAAGGTTGGTTTTAAAATAGAAGCTAAGAGCTCTAAAAAACAATTATAACTGAAAAATTCTTTAAAAATCAGTTATTAGCCCTGGCCGGTTGGCTCAATGGTAGAGCATCGGCCTGGCGTGCAGGGGTCCCGGGTTTGATTCCCGGCCAGGGCACATAGGAGAAACACCTATCTGCTTCTCCACCCCTCCCCCTCTCCTTCCTCTCTGTCTCTCTCTTCCCCTCCCGCAGCCAAGGCTCCTTTGGAGCAAAGTTGGCCTGGGCGCTGAGGATGGCTCTGTGGCTTCTGCCTCAGGCACTAAAATGGCTCTGGTTGCAACAGAGTGATGCCCCGGAGGGGCAGAGCATCACCCCCTGGTGGGCGTGCCGGGTGGATCCCTATCGGGCGCATGTGAGAGTCTGTCTGACTGCCTCCTGTTTCCAACTTTGGAAAAATACAAAAAAAAAAAAATCAGTTATTAATAGGTAGAGACTAGAATTCAAATATGATATTCCTTCTAAATTTTGACACTAAATCTTTATCTGGGGAACGAAGATTTTCCTAATCTTCACAAGTTTACAGGCACAAATGAAGAGATATAATAGTAACAGGGATCTGGCTCTTGATAACATATCAATCCATTTTTTTTTTTTCTATTTATCATTGTTATTAAATTAGAGGCATGGAGGCAGAAAGACAGATTACCACATGCGCCCTGACCAAGATCCACCGGGCAAACTCCCTATGGGGCAATGCTCTGCCCATGTGGGGCCATTGCTCTGTTGCTCAGCAACCAAGGTATTTTAGTATCTGAGGCAAGGCCATGGTACCATCCTCAGTGCCCGAGGCCAACTTGTTTAAATGAGCTATGGCTGAGGGAGGGGGGAGTGGTAGAGAATGGAAGGGGAGGGGTAAAGAAGCAAATGGCCTATTCTTCTGTGTGCCCTGACCAGAACTTCCACACACCAACAGAAACTCTACCTCTGAGACAACTGGCCAGAGCCTCGAGTCATTCCTGTAGACCCACACAATTTAATGTTCTTCTATAGGCTCTCACATGTGTTCATAAAGTCAGCTTCTACCAAGGGATTTTGCTTCTCTGCCAGTTGTACAGTAGACTTTGTTGTGTCTCACTAGCATTGGCCATATTCCTCCAGACATTGGGGGAGACTGCCACATTTAATGGACTCTCCCAGTTGCTGCATAGAAGACCTAAAAGAAGCCATTGAGATGTTCAGTTGCTCTAAAGTGAGGTGAGAAAATGCTCTTCACTCTCATTTGACTTTTGTGTTATGTTTTCTGAGAGTGGTTCCCAAGCAAAGATGTCTATATTGTCACAGTTCCTCATGAAAACCTGTCCTTCTGCTCCTATCTGTAGTTCTTCTTGATAGCCCTCAGATACCAAAATAAGGGGTGGGACTTGGAAACAGACCACATAGCATTCTTTTCATTATTTACTCATCTTTCTCTTGGCACCCCCTCTGCTAACAATCTTTAATTCTCTGAAACAGCACAATCCAGTAGAAATAGAATATGAGGAATAGATAAGGTTTAAAATTTAAGTTTAAAAACTGTTTGTTTTTCCCTAAAAATGTAGAAACAAATCAAATTTATTTAATAATATTTTTTATTTAACCCATTATATCAAAAGTATTATTTTAACATTTAAAATTTATTAGTGATATATTTTAAACATTTTGCATTAAAATTTTGAAATCCAGTGTCTTTTTTATACTTTCAGCACATCTCAATTTGGACTAGTCACATTTCAAGTTATTGGTAGTCCTATATGGCTACTGGTGACACACTGGACAATGTAGTTTTAAAAAGCCACTAACCTCATTCCAACCTAAGTAGATTCCTAAAACAATTTTACTTTCTTATTAAAACTACACTTTATGTAGATTGGTATAGCTGAAGAATTCCTTGGTAAATAACAGTAAATAGTTATCATTTAATGTAACTCTTGTTCTTCAAATAAATGAATATATTACTTTCTCACTTTTATATACTACTTTTTGCTATCTATTAATAACATGAATAGATTAATTTCCAGAGGTATAGAACAGGACAGAGAAATCTGTAGTTATAGAAAGTATCTGAGTGTCTTTGTGATTTTGTTTGAAGGGTAGACTCTAAAATTCTTCCTACTCAAATTTTCTCTTCAACAAATAAGTCACAAATGACAATGTCTACTTATGCTGAAACATTACTTCATAGTAGGAAAACGGCTCCACTGACCCATCTCAAAATGTGGATACTTAAGCTTTGTAGACATCTAATCTTTATTTTTAGAATTTATATCTTACTTTGTAAGGTATAGTGTATTTAGTCATTCATTTAAATTCCCAATCTTGTGGCTGAGAACGAACTTTTTTTCTTTTTTTTTCTTTTTTTTTTTTTCTTTTTTTTTTTTTTTTTTTTTTTTTTTTTTTTTCATTTTTCTGAAGCTGGAAACAGGGAGAGACAGTCAGACAGACTCCCGCATGCGACCGACCGGGATCCACCCGGCACGCCCACCAGGGGCGGTGCTCTGCCCCCCAGGGGGCGATGCTCTGCCCATCCTGGGCGTCGCCATATTGCGACCAGAGCCACTCTAGCGCCTGAGGCAGAGGCCACAGAGCCATGCCCAGCGCCCGGGCCATCTTTGCTCCAATGGAGCCTTGGCTGCGGGAGGGGAAGAGAGAGACAGAGAGGAAAGCGCGGCGGAGGGGTGGAGAAGCAAATGGGCGCTTCTCCTATGTGCCCTGGCCGGGAATCGAACCCGGGTCCTCCGCACGCTAGGTCGACGCTCTACCACTGAGCCAACCGGCCAGGGCAAACTTTTTTTCAATGAAGAGAGTTCAAGGATGAGAAAGAATTATAAATTAACTGAAGAAATGAGGCTTTTAAAATCACACTTTTAACACTACTTTACAACTATGCCTTTTGCCAGTAGGTGATGCTGAACATAAATGATTGTTGACTCCAAAAAATGACCATCCCCTTGTGTGTAATTTGCTCATGGTGGAATAAAGGGAAGGTATTAATTCAAAGAAAAACTACAGACTTTATAATTAGTGATTCTGAAAGTGACATATATTTGGCTTTTTATCATTTATACTTTTTGTAAGAAAGATGAAATCCCTGCCTTAGGCCATTTAACACTTTCATGAAGTATTATGTGGAAGAATTTATGGGAAGAAGCACAGTTGCCTTCCCTGAGCATATGATCTCGACCTTTAAATTCAATCTAGAGAAATAAACATCCAGAGAAGTTTAATTCATTTCCTACTTATATGTTTTACTTGCATCATGAAAATTAAATAAGACTAACACTGCCAGCTCTTTAGAAACTAAAGAGCGGTGTATATTGCTATTTGCATCTTTGCAGGGTGATTTAATGGTCACTAAGCAGCAGGAAAGAGTGCTCATCTCAGCAGAACATAGGAACGCAAAAGCTAGGTAACACTGTCAGATAGCAGCTGGATGGTCAGGACTTTGGCCAGTAATTACTTGCCAGTGCAAAAGAATGAATTCTAAATGCGAGGATGAAAAGACCAAGGCCTTGGGGATTGGGTTTTCAGACACAATTAACATAAATTGAGAGACGGGTTTGGTTTGGCCAAAATACAGGAGGAGACATATTTTTAAGCTTTTGCTGAGTGAGTCTTAAAATGTCTGCAAAGGCACTTGGATGCATTTTCTACCGGTTCTTTCGCAGCTACAGTGTGCTATTACTGCTATTGCTAATAACTACAGTAATACTTTCCATTGTACCTTCCTCCTGAAGTCTTTAGAATATCAGGCAAAAACATCCAAATTCTATGAATAACATTTACCTAATAAGCATTACAAAGTGTAAAATTAGTGAAAAGGATGTTAGCTTGTGACAGCAAAGTAGAGGGTTTAAAACAAACAAAACAAAAGTAGCAAAAGGATAAATTATTTGTTAATAGCTGGTAAACATTAAAAACAAATCCACACTCCCTTGGCCCAGCTGTTCTGGAAAAACTTGACTATGTTATTGAGTCATATTTGAAAGCCATCACATATGATCTTTTCAAATTAAAATATGTAACTATTTAATTCCTCTTAATTTAAGATGTAAACTTTGGCCAAGTGCTAATGACTCCATAACCCTAAGATAAACTGGGAGGAAACTGAGTACTAGAACTATTCAGACACAGATAAAACAGAGATCAAAGAAAGATAAAACAGATGGAAAGAGAATAATTTTTTGAAGAAAGTTGTTCGAATTTATGTTAGGTATTGTTTTCCCTGGCCATTCGAGATTGACTACTGGGGCACTGCCTGCTTTTGTCCTTGTCTTAATTTTTAGAGTTACAAGACTATGCTGGATAGTAAGAGATGACATTTATTAGATGGCTACTCTATGACAGGCACTTTTCTATGCACTTTACAAGGGTTTTTTTGTTTTGCTTTGTTTTTTGTATTTTTCTGAAGTTGGAAACGGGGAGGCAGTCAGACAGACTCCCGCATGCGCCCGACCCAACTGGGATCCACCCGGCATGCCCACCAGGGGGCAATGCTCTGCCCACCTGGGGTGTTGCTCTGTTGCAACCAGAGCCATTCTAGCGCCTGAGGCAGAGGCCATAGAGCCATCCTCAGCACCCGGGCCAACTTTGCTCCAATGGAGCCTTGGCTGCAAGAGGGGAAGAGAGAGACAGAGAGGAAGGAGAGGGGGAGGGGTGAAGAAGCAGATGGGCGCTTCTCCTGTGTGCCCTGGCCGGGAATCGAAACCGGGACTCCTGCACACCAGGCTGATGCTCTACCACTGAGCCAACCGGCCAGGGCCTTTACAAGGATTTTTAATTCACTATCACAGCCTCATGAGCTAAGTGCCATTATTATTCCCCATTTTTCAGATGAGAAAAGATAGGCACTAAAACGTTAAATGACTTTAAACACAACATCACACAGCTAGTAATCTGGACAGCTAGAATTTAAGTCTAAACAGTCTGACTCTGGGCCCAATTTTTTAACTACTACCCCAAATAATAAAATTTTAACAAGAAGTTACCAGGAACCAAAAACACAGAGATGGTTTGCTGTAGCTTTTTATAAATGCTTAAATAAAGGAAACAAATTAAAATAATCCATAATAGTTTCTATCTCAAATAAGTAAAACAAATATGCACTATCAGGATCAAGTGACATTCCATTTTTACTACTCTGTATACTTGCTTTTCCAATGTTTGCTTCCTCTTTTTCATCTACTTTGAACCCTACTTCACATCACATTATGACTACATTCATCTGAACTCTAGATATCACTCAATTATGTTGTCACATTAAGTCCTTAGGGTAAACTGAACATATCATGCTTTGTTGAAAAATTAAAACATTGACTTCCAAAACCAAGTAGAAATTAACTATGTAAAAATTTTGTAGAAATATCTATATTAAGAGGCTATATACTCTGATATCAAATGAGAGACCATCTCAGAGAGGTTTGCTCAAGTATCAGGCAGTTTGATGCAAACTACATCAATTTATTTCCACAATTCTAAATCATCTTATTGTTGGGCTGAAATAATTATCAACTAAGAGATGAGAAGAGTCTAATAGAAGTTTGGAACTCTCACAATCAATACTGGTTGGCATAAAGTCCCACTGGGGAACAATGAAAAATGTACTTGCTGGATTTCTAACAATAGGTCAGGTTATTGCCATGGCATTTCTGACTAATGCAGGTGCTTCTGAATTGTGCATTGAAATATATGCTGTTCTTTCTGTAAGGCAGTTGTTTTTGTTTCTGTTTTCTCAACATTATTTGGAAGAAGAATAGGAATTAAAATTAACAGCTTGCAGCCTATGTTTTGACTTTCTTCTCCTAGGTAAGCTTCTTCATTTACAGTAATTAAAATGAATGGGCTGCTTTCTTATTGAACCAAGGTTTTTCGTTTGGTCCAACTACAGAGAACTATAATACAAGAAATCAAGGACAGAAAGAGTTGGGGATAATTATGTATCTTTACAAATTTACTCAAAAATACCTAGAAGTTATGGTTAAACATTAATATAGAGAATGTTAGAATCTGCCTGTCTACATCATGTGAATGTTAAATACTGCAAGGCTTTGGGGGTTAACTCTTGTCTCTTTCGAAAATATTCACAGGCCAAAAGAAAATGAGTCAGGGAAGCAATAAATTATTTGAAAGAGTTTTTACTTTTTTTTTTTCAGGCAATATAGAGTCACTGAAGGGTTTTAAACAGGGGACTTAGGGCCCTACGTTAGTTTTGGAACATTTGCTTTGGTGAAAGATGGATTGGAGAAAGTGGAGGCCAACAACATGGGAAGGAGTTAGGATGCGGTTGTAGTATTAGTCCAGTCATTCTCAGTGGGGAGCTGATTTTGCCACACTGAGAGCAATTATCAGGATCTAGAGAGATTTTTGGTTTTCACAATGGGGGCAGGGATGCTAATGGCATCCACCGAGTAGATGCCGGAAATGCTTCTAAGCATAATAAACGTGTACAGGACAGCCTGCCAGAACAGAGAATTATTTAACCCCAAATATTCGTGGTGTTGAGGTTGAGAAATCACTCATTAGTCCATGCAGAAGATAGTAAAAGGCTGACACAAAGCAGTGAAAGTAGAAACAAATATTTTTAGGATATAATCAATCAAATTCAGTGTCTAATTAAATGTGATCAGTGAGAGAAATTAACTGGGTCTTATAACAGATACTAGGCATGGTTATTGAAATATTTGTGTTAATAAAAGGAATGATACATATAAAAGAACAAGAAAGTGAGTATAGAAAGTGTGTTTCAAAAAATGATGGGCTAGGAACAGAACATTGACTCTGAGGTGCCTCTGAGACACATCATCTGTTTCCCATTGAATTTTTTAAGTCTAAAAATCAGAATGAAGGTCTATTTTGAAGATATGGCATTGTGGGAATAGATAAGGTATTACTAAGAAAAGTTGTGGGAGTAAAGATAAAACACCGAGGAAGGCTGTATGGAAAGGCAGGGCTAGAGACTGGGAAAACAGTTTTGGAGATCTGAAAGGAGCATGTATTCAGTTAGCACAACTCTGAAAGCCATGAATAACCTCAACTTAGAGCATCCATGGATGACCTATGACCTTGCATTCTCAATAATTTTTAAGCACATTATTTCCCTTTGATGTGAAATGAGGAAAGAGAGGAATGTAGAATTGCTATTAGACAGACATTTTAAAATAAATAAATGAATAAATAAATATGCAAGAGAAATTAAATGAACGTTCCTTAATAAATGAAAACACTTGCTACTGAAACTTCATAAACAACTTTTAGCTGGCAGTAAAATTTATTTAATTATAATTTTTAAGACTTGGTAAAGTTTCATGATTACATGTTTGGTTTTAGTAACTTTTTTTTAAAGCCTGCTTCTGTTTTAAGAATGCTAACTTATGCCTGACCTGTGGTGGCACAGTGGATAAAGCTTTGACCTGGAACGCTGAGGTCTCCAGTTCAACTCAGGGCTTGCCTGGTTAAGGCACATATGGGAGTTGATGTTTCTTGCTCCTCTCCCGTTCTATTTCTTTCTCTTGCTCTCTCTCCTCTCTTTCTAAAAATAAATAAATAAAAATCTATTTTTTTTTCTTTTTTTAAAAAGAATGTTAACTTATTTTCTCTAAGATAAATCTCTATATATTATTACAGCAAAGATATAAAGTCTGGTAGACTTCTATAACTCTGACCAAAAAAATTTTTTCAACTTTAGTAAAATAGTAATAAGGATATGACAACATATATTATCATGAATTAACATACTCATAATTGAAGTAATTAATATCATGGTAAAATATTGATTTCAATGAGTAAGAAATAAGTACAATTTGTGTTTTATCTTCTGTCACAAATAGTATTCTATATTTCTTAGTAACAGCTATCTTACCTGAATTTATTCTTTAACAAGTCAGGTAGTGATACTTATTACACATAAATAAGTTAGAATTATTATATATAACTCAGATTAAAAAATAATATGCATAAGATTTGTTATTTTGAGCATTACACTCTAACACATATCTTAAGTGACCACTCTTGCTTCCAGCTTCGAAAATATGAGTTTAGACAAGTGAGTTAGATTTTCATTTATAATAATGACAATTCCTACATCTCTGTCATTCATGAGTCTGTTTTTATTGTTTGAGTTTTCTCCTGGTAATGGTCTATGTTCTCTGTGCTTCTTTGCATTCTTGTTAACATTTTATTAGATGCCAGACATGGCCATACTACATTATTCCATGTCTGGGTATGTTGCTCTTTTCAGAGAATACTGACATTGAACAGGCAGTTAACTAACACTGGGGAACAAATTTTTGTTGCATCACAAAAACACTTGTTCTTCCTAACTTGAGTGTGCTGAACTCAAATCTGACATTAGTTTTTCTCTGTAAGCTACAGTGTTTATGTAATTCAAGATTTTAGGTTTTCATCTTATTGTAAAATTTTCAACATTTAGTTTAACATAATGAAGTAGAATGTCTTCTTGGGCATTATCTTTGTGAAAATATAATAATTTATATAATGCAGTAAATACACTAATACACTAAAAATATGATTGTATCCGAATTTGTCTACAATTTCAAAATAGAACATATTAAAACAATTATGTTAATCATAAAATTTGCACAAAACTTATTTAAATTCTATTCAATTCAGGCAAAAATTTGCGTTTGTAGCTCTTGCGTTTGTGTACTTGTTGAGGATAATCTCATTTGATGTTCCACCAGTAGTCTGCTCATCACTAACAGCTCCAAGATTTTGGGAAACTTATCAAGGTGACTGTTCAGGAAGCAAATCTTAACGTTCATGTTATATCCAATGTCACGGAAAGCCAACAGCATCCTTTGAACCAGAAGTTCATAGTTTTCTACTTTTTTGTTGCTAAGGAAGTTCTTTGTAACTGCCACAAAAGACTGCCATGCTGCTTTCTCCTCCTTATTCATCTGCGTGGCAAATTCTTCATCATGTATGAGGATTTGAATTTGAGGTCCATCGAATACACCTGCTTTTATCTTCTCAAAAGACAAGGCAGGAAAAGCAGAAATAATATGTTGAAAGCATTCACTTTCTCTATTCAAAGCCTGAAAACGGCTTCATTTAGCCAAGTTTGATGTGAAGTGGGGGAAAAATGATCCTGTCTCGATTAACTACAGGTTCATTTACAATATTTTGCATCCCTACTTTCAGAGCTCCACGTTTCGGCTACTCCTTCTCTGTCCAGTGTTTCTCTTGAGCTCTGCTATCCCACAAACACAGAAAGCAAGGATATTTTGTGAAAACTCTCTGTTGTCCTAGCAGAAAATTTACCATTTTAAGATCCACACATATGATCCAGTTATGCTCCTCATACTTCAGAAAGTCGAGGACAATTTTCATGTCATTATAATCTTCTCGCAGATGAGTTGAATAACAATTGGAACTACTGCATAAACATTACCGTTGTGTAGGAGAACACATTCAGACTCCATTTAGAGCTGTCAAGAAATAGCCGCCATTCTATTGGACTGTAAGTGGTAACACCTAGCTGGTTGAGTAAACTACTGATATCATGACAGTAAACAAAGTATTTGTCTTCGGAAAAAAAGTCCACAAAAATTTGTTCATGCTTTCTGAAATGGGATACTTTAGCTGACTGGTGAAGTACATTCTTTTCTTGAAGACTTGAGGCTAATAACTCAGCTGTTTGCTTTGATAGGCCCAAATCTTTTACTAAGTCATTCAATTTGGGTTGGCTAAACTGCTGAGGGATTAATGACTGCTTGGCATCAGAAGACCCTTCAGATTCTACAACTATTTCCTCATGCATCTTATTAAAATACACTTGATCACCATGTTCACTTTCTTCATCCTTAGAAGAAATAAAACCATTGAAAACTGGAACTGGGAGTGTCTCAGAGTGTGGGATAGGTCGTATTGCTGAAGGAATATTAGTATATGCAATTATATACCGTCTTTTCTTGCTGATGCTCTTTGTATGGATCAGACAGAAATAACTGTCACTGCTGTGGCCCTTAGGTTCATGCCAAACCATGGGAATACCAAAAGGCATTCCTTTGTGTTTTCCTTTTGTCCAGTCACAAAGCATTTTCTCACAATTATGACACACAATATGAGGAGCCCAATTCTTGTCTTGATCGCCAAAGGGAACTTGAAAATAGGCAATATATGCACATGTCACAAATGATAAAATATTGAACCTTTGACCTTGAAGTGTGTAACAGCCACATATATAACAGAAGCTTTCAGGACTATTCTTACATTTATGCCTACTCAAAGAAGCCATGATTCAATCTTAAAACAAAATAAGAGGGTGTTTTTATCAGATAATAATTTGTTACATTTAAAACAACTATAATTATGTAAAAGTGATATTTGTAAAACATTAATTGCCTTGTGGTTATGTTCAATCCAAGAGTCATTGCCCTTTAACTTCAATTTAAAAACCAATGCATGCCATTAACTGTAACAAAAATAAATTAAAATTGCATAAAAACTGGAGCATGCACCAAAAAACAGATTTCATATTTGTAATCAGCAATGTAGAAATATATAGAAACAGTACTAAAACCTCATGCAACATAAAATGAAAAAAAATTGTTCCCCAGTGATAATTTGTGGATATGCCTGATAATTTTTTTTATTTTAATAATTTTATTTTTTAATGGGGTGACATCAATAAATCAGAATACATATATTCAAAGATAACATGTCCAGGTTATCTTGTCGTTCAATTATGTTGCATACCCATCACCCAAAGTCAGATTGTCCTCTGTCACCTTCTATCTAGTTTTCTTTGTGCCCCTCCCCCCCTTTCTCTCTCCCTCTCCCCCCTCCCCCCCCCCCCGTAACCACCACACTCTTATCAATGTCTCTTAGTCTCACTTTTATGTCCCACCTACGTATGGAATAATGCAGTTCCTGTTTTTTTCTGATTTATTTATTTCGTATAATGTTATCAAGATCCCACCATTTTGCTGTAAATGATCCGATGTCATCATTTCTTATTGTGCCTGATAATTTTTGAAGCCTATTTTTGTTTTACAGTGGTGGCTCTGCTGTAGCTTTAATCTAAGGCTATTTTAATCCTATCACTAACAATGTTACTTTTCAGGAGTCTATACTGAATGCCTTGAGTATTCACTAAAATCTCTCCAATCTGCTTTGTTGTAACTTGTGTATTTCCAGTTCCTATAGAGGCTCAGGTTATTGTTCAGTGATACATTTTTGGTGCTTCTTTATTAAGCAGATGGAATTTCATTTCATGCTCATGGGGATTAATATCCAGTAATATACTCAAAGTGACTCCTCTGCACATTTCTAGAGTTACTTCTCTATGTATTTCTCTTCTCTTTTTATATTCTGTCCCACAAACTCAGCCACCTTAACCCACCTAAGCTCTGACTTCCATGATCTCATTTCAACAAGACTCATATTCTCTGCCTGAGAGCCCCTTCTAGGGTCATGATTTAAAATGCCTCCAGGCAGAAAGCTGGGAAAATCATGGTGCCTATCTTGTTCATTTTCTTTTTCTTGGATAACAGCCCTAGGCGGCCTGTTTTCAGTGTCTGAAAACAGCTCTTTCCTGTATTTTAAACAGTTTCTAGTTGTTTATGGTAGAAGGAGATGTCCAGGAACGGTCACTCTAATTGTAAGGAACAGAATTCAGAATTACTTTTTAAGAATTTAATTTAAACATAAATAAAATAAAAGTAAAATTACAATTCTCTGGATATACATGGTAAATAATAGCAGCTACAATAATATCAGTTAATAGTTTTATGAAGGATCTTATGAAAAATAAAATATACAATGGTATGTTCAACTTTATGTCATTACAGTTTTTACAATTTCCTAGATAATAATATGTTTTGAGGACAGGGAGAAATGATAGCCTTGTTTTGTTTTAATTCAAAATAACCTATATGATGTGCTGGTCATTCTCACTCTCTTCCTTTCTTCTGGTATTTTCAAAAATACACTCAATATAACCTTTTATCTCTTCATATGTGGATGGGAGATGGTTATGGAGGAAGATTCCAGAAGATAAGGAAGGCTTTGACAACTACTAACACTTAAATTTGAGAAAAACAGATACATCAAGTACCAGGACCATGAGTAGCAATTCTAGTCTTTGTTATACCCCTGTACCCTGCATATTGTAGTCAGAGAAAATAAATATTGAGTGTCTTCTTCTTGATGTCTTCTCCATTGTTTGCAAGAACAAGATGTGAAAGAGGGATCATGGTAATAATCTTGGTTTAATCTTTATAATTTTTCATTTAAAATTAAGGCAGATGCTTAGATGCTGAAATTTGAATTAAAGTAAAGAAGAATCAGCAGAAATTCTTTCTTGATAGAGAAAGTATCTACTCAGGCAGCTTAAGTTTACTTTGCCTACCACTGGGGTTTAAGTAGCTTAAGTTCTGTAAGTTTGATAACTACAAAAAGGAAATTTGATTTTTTCTTTGTTTCTTTTTCTTTGTCTTTCTTTCTTTCTTTTCTTTCTTTCTTTCTTCCTCTCTTTGTCTCTTTTTTCCTTCCTTCCTTCCTTCCTTCCTTCCTTCCTTCCTTCCTTCCTTCCTTCCTTCCTTCCTTCCTTCCTTCTTTTTTTTGAGAGGAGGGGAGATAGAGACAGACTCCCACACGTACCCCAACCAGGATCCTCCTGGAAGCCCCCATCTGGGGCCAGTGGTCAAATCAACCAGGCTAACCTCAATGCCTAAGGCCATGCCCAGACCAACCGAGTCACTGGCTATGAGGGGAAGATAGAAGAGAGACAAGAAGGGGAAGAGAAGCATATGTGCCCTGCCTGGGGATTGAACCCAGGACATCAACATTCCAGGCCTACACTCTATCTACTGAGCCAAGGAGTCAGGGTGAAATTTGATTTTCTTTTTAATTTGCATTTTTATTTAGGACAGTCATTTTGAACTCCAGCTACACATTAAAATTACTTGTGGATTTTTTAAAATTTACTTATGACCTGATCTTTCTCTCTTGAAGGTTTGCATTTAAGTGAACTATGGTGAAGCTCAGGTAGAGAGGTAATATTATCTCCATTTTATATGTGAAGTAAATGGTAAAGTTTTTATTTTTGTTTTTGTTTTAATGCTCAGGTGATTCTAAATAACACAGAATTGAGAACCACTCAGATTGTGTTCTGTGAACCAGTAACACTAGCATTAACTTGGAGCATTTCTGAAATTCAAAATCTCAGACCCCCCCCCAAAATCTACTGAACCAGCATCTGTGTTTTAACTCTCTCCCCAGATGATTCATATACACATTTAAGTTGTATAACATTCTTTAATTGACAAAGATGTGTTTTAGCTGCAAGGAATTCTGGATATATATAGTAGAGCATATTTAGACTGTGATAATCCCAAATTAGGTCTAACATCAGAATCAAATACTCTTTAAGAAATGCAGATTCTTATACAAAATTCAGAATGTCAATACAACCCTGGTCAATCAGCTCCGCCAAGCATGAAGCTTGGGTATCTGTATGTTTATTATATGTTCTAGATGATTCTGAAAACTAGGCAAGTGTGAGAAATAAAGTAAAACTTTTAAACATTTTTGCCTCTACCAGAAGTCCTAACCAGACAAAGAAACAAGTTTTGTCATGAAAGTAGTAGATGGTGCATATATTTATTTTCTTACACAGAAATTAAGAATATTGTGACAAGAAAACAATTTGATATAAATATCATAATTTTTATTGAAAGAAGTTTTATGTTTTGGAAATTTTTTGTTGTGCCAACCATGAGGGAAAATATATGTATCTGACCATTTAAATGTTCTGTCAGTGTAGAATTTTAGGCCATTTTATGAAATGCAGGGGGCAGTCTAATGGAGGCTCTGGCGGGAGACGGCAGTCTGACAAGAAATTGTATAAAAAAAATTGACAGATGTAGCAAGTGTGAAGATAGCGCAATGCTGAATAAGCTGTTTTTAACAGAGAGAAAAAAAGAACACTTCTAAACTAGTTAATTATGAAGTTTTAACTAGGCCAAAACCTTCTGAGTATTTGTGAATAGTTTTAACATTATAGAGATTGTCATAACCATATCACATGGTTAAATCTTAGGTGTCTGAATCATACACTTTGAAAAATTCCTGGCTGAGTAGATAAAGGTAGATGAAAATACACCAAAATGGACAGACATTTCTCCAAACAAATAAAAGTTTTTATAAAATTTTTTAACATTTTTTTAAAAACTACACATTTTCAAATGGCTAAAGGTCATGAAACCTCTGCTTTATTAAATCTCCATATTCAATGTACCCTGACAGAAAATATGACATTGGAATCAAACAAATCTGGGATTGAGTTTAAGCAAAGGCACTTAATATATGCCATTTTTCAGATCACTTAACATTTCTGAAGCCCACACTCCTCATCAGTAAAATGGAGAAAACAGTACCTCTCTTTTTAGGAAAACCATATGTCTGATACTTTCTTTCACTTGTGGACAACAATATAGGGGTTATAGTAAACTGTTAGCTAAAATCTCCAAAAAAAAAAAAAAAAGTGAAGGCTTCACCATTTAATGGCATTACACAACACTGATAAATGTTCCTGAATTTGTTCCTAAGGTAATAAAAAATTAGATGCTACAGTCTGGTGAGATGACACTCAAGTAGGATCACAAGCACATTAATTCCATTAACACTTGGCAGACTGTGAAAGAAATAAAATTTTGGGTACATTATGGTAATGTACAAAAAGAGTTAGATTAGTATGAAGTTGGACTTTTAAGCTGCCCTTATAGATAGTTTCCCACCATAGCATGTTTT